>NW_005871077.1:6512496-6624132 GCF_000147115.1 Myotis lucifugus
TCTGTGTGTGACAGGGGGCGGCGCCCAACCCCCCTGACTCAGCCCTGCTCTGTGCCTGATGGGGGGAGCTCCTCAACCCCCTGATTGCCCTGTGGCTCTGTGTGTGACAGGGTGCAGCGCCCGAACCACCCCCCCACGGGCCCTGCTCTGTATGTGACAGGGTAGAGCCATAACCTCCCCATTGGCCCTGCCCTGAGTGTGACAGTGGTGGTGCCCCAACCCCCTGATCGGCCCTGCTCTGTGGGTGATAGAGGGCGGTGCCCCAACCCCCTGATCCGCCCTGCTCTGTGTGTGACAGGGGGCGGTGCCCCAACTCCCCTATCAGCCCTACTCTGTGAGTGACAGGGGGGAGCTCCTCAACCCCCTGATCGGCCCTGCTCTGTGTGTGACAGGGGACGGTGCCCCAACTCCCCTAACAGCCCTACTCTGTGTGACAGGGGGGAACTCCCTAACCACCTGATCGGCCCTGCTCTGTGCGTGACAGGGGGGAGCTCCCCAACCCCCTGATGGGCCCTGCTCTGTGTGTGACAGGGGGGAGCTCCCCAACCCCCTGATCTACCCTACTCTGTGCGTGACAGGGTACGGAGCCCCAACCCCCCTGATGTGCCCTGCTCTGTGCGTGACAAGGGGCAGTGCCCCAACTCCCTGATTGGCCCTGCTATGTGCGTGACAGGGGGTGGCGCCGCAACCTCCCCATTGACCCTGCCTTGAGTGTGACAGGGGGCAGTGCCCCAACCCCCCAATCAGCCCTACCCTGAGCGTGACTAGGGGTGGCATCGCAACCTCCCGATCCGCCCTGCTCTGTGCATGACAGGGCACGGCGCCCCAACTCCCCAATCAGCCCTGCTCTGAGCCCGACCAGGGGCTGCACCTAGGGATTGGGCCTGCCCTCTGCCACCCGGGAGCAGGCCTAAGCCAGCAGGTCGTTATCTCCCGAGTGGTCCCAGACTGCGAGGGGGCACAGGCCGGGGTGAGGGACCCCCCTCCCCCCCGAGTGCACAAATTTTTGTGCACCGGGCCTCTAGTCGTATCTAATAAAAGAGAAACATGGTAATTAGCCGTACGGCTGCTACCCTTCCCATGGGCTAATCAGGGTGATATGCAAATTAACTGCCAGCCAAGATGGCGGCCGACAGCCAGGCAGCTTAAAGCTAACAAGAGGCTTGCTTGCTTCAGTGACAGAGGACTCCAACGTTCCCCGCCTGCCGCTGCCGGCCTCTGAGCTTGCAGTTTGAAACATTGTAACAAATATAGAAGCTAAACAAAACCCCAGTAACCTGTTTTCAGTCAGCCAGGATCTCAGAGCTGGAGTAGCAACAAAGTTTCGAATACAGAAGGTAAACAAAGGCCATAAACCTGCTTTCAGCAGCCGAGCCTCAGAGAGAAAGCCGGCTCTCAGCTCCAGTGACAGGCATAGAAGGTAAATAAATGCCAGAATAAAAAAAAAAAAAAAAGGAGAAGTTTGGAGATTCAGTCGCCCGCCAGCCTGAAAACAGCCCTCAGCCCCTCACCCAGACTAGCCAGGCACCCCAGTGGGGACCCCCACCTTGAAGCAACAAGATGGCAGCTAATTTGCATACTGAAGGCAGGTGGCAGCAGGCAAGGCTTTCCGCGGTCCTGGGACCTGGATCTGTGACACTTCCAGGCGGGGGGCAGTGCTTGAGGCTATCTGCGGTCTGGGACCTGGATCCATGTCCTCGAGAGTGGGGTGGCAGTGCTTGAGGCTGTCCACGGTCCCAGGACCTGGATCTGTGACCCTGCCGGCCGGGGGGCACCACGGGAGGCTGTCCGCAGTCCGGGACTCCGATCTGTGACCCTGCCGGGCGGGGGACAGTGCTTGAGGCTGTCCGTGGTCCCGGGACCCGGATCTGTGACCTGGTGGGCAGGGGGGCAGCACGGGAGGCTGTCTGCAGTCCGGGACCCGAATCTGTGACCCTGCCAGTTGGGGGGCAGCGTTTGAGGCTGTGCATGGTCCCGGGACTCGGATCCGTGACTCTTCACGGCGGGGAGGCAGCCATCAGCGCCCAGGAGTGACTGCGCAATATCCGCCTCCTGGCCCAGAAGGTGCAGGATCGCAAGGAAAGCTACCGTGGCGGGCCAGACTGACGTCCTCCTGGCCGCACCACGGGGGTTTGCGGATCTGCAAAGCCAGAGGCCTCTGGTGTGCACATCCCCCCCTGGCGTGCGAACATCCCCCAGCACACTGTCACCCTCCCGCGCCTGCAACAGTTGCAAACCAAGGCGTGCACAAGTTCCCCCGCCTATCCACCGCACTTCCATCAACCCGGCATGCCTAACACCCCCACAGGATGTGCACACATCCCCTCTGATGTGCTCACGTCCTTTGGAGAGTGTCTGGGTGTTCTGGGTGCTGAGAGTGGGCGCCTGTGAGATGACAGTGAGAGGGCAGAGTGGTGATGCCCTGTTCCCACGGAGGCCAGTGCAGCTACGAGATCACCTCTGGGGAGTTAATGCAGGTGCTGAGGCAGGAGCAGGTGCAGACAGACACACCTGGTGGGTGCGGGCGGCCCTCTCTGAGGTGCCTTCGGTCAGCGTTCAAGATCAAGTGCCCAGAGGCAGAGAGGAATTCCGTCCTCTCAGTGAAACAGTGGGATAGTCGGGGCAACTGTAGAGGAGGAATGTGCACTTTGGGTGTCAGCACCCATGAGTGAAGGCTGCCCTGACTGAGCCTTGCTTGTTTGGGGCCTAGCACACTCCTGCCGGGCAATGGGTGACAGGACGTGCTTTTCCGAATTAATGAGAGAAAACATTGATTCTCCTGCTGCCCACGAAGGTGGAAAGTGAAGTGGGGAGACATGTGGGGAATGAGCAAGGATCCCTGTCTGGGGGTTCCAAATCTGCTGTTGGTTTCTTTCACTGCTGACTAGAGATATACAGGGTGTCCCCACAAAATGTATACACACTTTGAATACCTACTAATTCCAATGGTTTTAAGCATAAGAAAGGAACAACAATGGGGCTGTTATCTGTTAAAAGTGTGGGCACAAACAGGTAGTTGGACATTCCCTGAGGGGTTTCAGATTGGAGAGGGTGAAGGCCAGACTGAGGGGCCCCTTCTCCCCCCCATCCCAGTGCATGAATTTCGTGCACTGGGCTACTAGTATATATATAAAAGCCTAAGCAACCGAACGACCAGTCGATCAAATGACCAGTTGATTGAATGACTAGTCGACTGGTCGCTATGACATGCACTGACCTCCAGGGTGCAGACGCTCAATGCAGGAGCTGCCCCCTGGTGGTCAGTGCGCTCCCACAGCCAATCTCTCTCAGCTGGCCAGTTTCCCGAGGTCCCTCCCCCTAGACTGGGCAAGATGGCCCTGATCACCGGCCAGGCCAAGGGACCCCACCCGTGCACAAATTCATGCACCAGGCCTCTAGTTGAAAAAATAAATGAGAAAAAGGACATTCCACCTCTGTCAGTAGATTTCAGAAATTTCTGAGTTACTCCTCACCTTTTCTCAAGCTAGCTGCCAAGGACAAGGTAAAATGAGTTCTAGCTAATGGAATACATAAATCATTTGTAAAAGTCTGGGCATTTTTCAACTTTAGCATTCTTTTGTGTTGTTCTCAAACAAGTTGGCAGGAAAGGCATTTAAAATCCTTCTCAGCCACTGTCCCCTTCTGGCTGCCACAACCCTCAAAGGAAAAAGGAGATCAGGAATAACAATTCTGCCTCCCTGACCTACCAAATGAGTTCCCCATAGGCAGATGGGAGAAAAGACAGGATCTGGTCAGTTATGAAAAGAGTTAGTGAAGATGGGAAAGCACAGCTGAGACACCTTTCCAGTTAGTTCTCAAATATTCATCAAGATGTTGCTGGAGATAGTCTCCTCAGGGATTAAAAAATAAATAAAGCACACTCCTGCCCTCGGTAGAATATATCAAGAGAGGGACTATGAAATTCCCCATTTGTCGCCACTGTTGGGGGTGGGCAGGCCAAGGCCCCTTTGCTTAGGGCCCCTTGTGCTCTTTGCAGTCCTCTCACTATTTAACCTTCTCGGCGTAGGAGACATGACAGGGGAAGAGTATAAATTGTTTATTTTGTCTTGACCCCACTTTTTTTCTCCCCTTCAATGTGTTGCTTCCTGGCCCCTCTCACCAGCCATTTCAGAAACACTATCACCTGGCTCACACTTTCCTCCCTTTTCTCGGTCATTCAACGAGAATACCATGTATTGCATCTTTAACAAGGGATCCTTACTCTAAGGAGGCTGATTTTCTTGCACGACTTAGAGAAAGTCAGGTCCTTCTCTACTTTAGAGCCACCACCACCACCTCAACCTTAATAAGAATTTAAGTGCCTTGACACTTACACTTCAGGCTTTTAGTCTAGTCAGCTCTGGCTGCTATAACAAATTACAAAGACCGAGTTGCTTAAACAACAAACATTTATTTCTCACAGTTCTGGAGGCTGGGCAGTGTGAGATCTGGGTGCCAGCACAGTCAGGTTCTGGTGAGGACCTCCTTCTGGTTTGCAGATGGCCACTTTCTTGTGTGTCCTCACATGGCTGAGAACTGAGAGAGGAAGCAAGCTCCCTCATGTCTCTTCTCATTAGGACACTAATCCCATTCATGAGGGCTTCACCCTCATAATTTAATTACTTCCCAAAGGCCCCGCCCCTTAATGCCAACACTCTGGGAGTTAAAATTTCAACATATGAATTTGGGAGGTGGGGGTGGGGGAGAGACACATTCAGTCCATAAGCAGCCTCATTGCTGTTTAAGTATTCCAAGCATTATAAGCTGTGGGGTAAGGCAGTAATGTTGGCGAAAGGTCCTTTCTAGTACCGCTGAAATCACTCCACTCAGCCTGCACTGCCCATTATGATAAACAGTAGCCACATGTGGCTGTTTAAACTTAAATTAACTAAAGATAAATAAAATTTAGAGTCTCAATCACTTTAGCCATATTTCAAGGGCTTAGTAGCCACATATGGCTAGTGGCCACCATATTGAACAACAACAAAATTTCCATTTCCGCAGAAATTTCTGTTCTGTTGAACAGTCATGCTCTGAACCAGTATTCAAACCATGACTGAGGATCACATTCAAATGTAAAGTTCACGCAATAGCAATTTAATCACATGTAAAAACTCAGCAGCAATAAAAAATTTAAATAATTTATTTTCCCACATGTAAAAGAATCAGAGACATTTTTCATTATATAAAGAAGAAATAACATAACAAATACCTCCTAGATACAGTGAAGACTGAACTGAAACGAGTTAGGGAAAAAAAGCTTATCTTTTAAACAGGATCAGTATTTGGAAATCTATGCAAAGAGGTTCTTCATAATTGTAATAATCCTCCCACAATACTCTAAAATGCACATAAATATTTTAATCTTTCCATTGTTCCTTTAGTGTCTAATAAAAACACACATGGAAAGCCTCCAGCCAATCACATACAGGATTGTGAAGTACAGAAACCAGGAAAAAAGTGAGTAGCATTCAGTGCAAAGAAAGGTCATGTGACAGCCCCTCAAAAAGACCCTTTTGGTGCTGCAGTATGTGAGGAACCTTGTCTGGCTTCTTAAATCCCTGGTTGGTGCTCTTTTTCTCTTTGACAGCAAAGTAATAGCTTTCTCCAACCCAGAACTATCTTGGCTTTCTGTGAGCCTTTCCTGCAGCTTGCCATTGGCGTTGTCAGTGTGGGCTAGTAAAGTTGATGAAGGTGACATCCCAGGATAGAACTGTGAATTGCAAGCCAGTGAGATTTTGAAAATGGCCAGCTTGGTGACTGAAACATATTTTCATCCCTGAGACCCTTCATCCCAACCCCAGTCTGGATCCCTTTCTAGTTCCAACCCATCATTTAATGGAATGACAATATTCAGAAGGGCATAAAGCAGGAAGCTAAGTGTGGATTCTGTAGGACGTCCCAGCCTCTTTCTCCCTTCTGCACACTCCAGGTTTTGCCTGATTCCCAAAACTAATTCCCCTTCCCAAGGATGGCCTAGCCTGAGGGCAGCTCAGCACTCATAGTCACACAGAGTCAGCTTTCCCATTTTGAGTATGAGCTAAAATACACCCCAACCACCCTTGTTCTGCCCTACCTACAACCCAACATCAACACTCCAGGTGGCCTATTGTGATACCTCAAGAGCAATCATAACAGCAGCAATCAGTCAACACATATTTACTGGTATCCATTGTAAATCCAAACTCTTTGCCTTCATGAAACTTCCAGACAGAAGTACTCTCCTCTTTTAAAATAACAAATTTCAGAGGAAAATGGGGGGCGGGGAGGAGATTAACAGGGGAACTTACATATATGCATAACCCATGGATACAGACAATAGTGTGGTGAAGGCCTTGGAGCAGCGGGTGCAAGGTGGAGGGGGCCAATGGAGAGGGGGTACAAAGGGGACATCTGTAATACTTTCAACAATATAGATAAATTTTTTAAAAAATAATAAAGTGCAAATGAGAAGGGAGAATAACACAGTTATCAGGCTCTAGCCCAGGGGTGGGCAAACTTTTTGACTCGGGGGCCACAATGGGTTCTTAAACTGGACGGAGGGCCGGAACAAAAGCATGGATGGAGTGTTTGTGTGAACTAATATAAATTCAAAGTAAACATCATTACATAAAAGGGTACGGTCTTTTTTTTGTTTGTTTTATTCATTTCAAATGGGCCGGATCTGGCCCGTGGGCCGTAGTTTGCCCACGGCTGCTCTAGCCACTGATGACTGAGTATCTAAAGCATATAGACAGCAGGGGTAAGGGTGGGGTTGAGAGACAAAAAGAGCAAAATGGACAAAAAAAGAGGGAGGGTAAAATGTTGATGGTATTAGAGGCTCTGAAAAGAGAGGAAGAAGGTTCCTGAAGGTCCCCTTGGCACAACCATGGTTAAGTGCACAGCTTGGATCTTCCCCATTCCACTATCAAGAAGCTTCTAGATGTTAATTAGCATCTTTTTCTTCCTTAGTTTTCTCCTTAATTTTGTTCACTTCCACAAATACTTATACATGTAACACTTAGAACATCCATTAATTCTCTAAAATTCACATAATTACACACAAGTACTATAGATAGAATATTTATGTCCCTCCAAAAGTCATATACTAGTATATGTTAAAACCTAACTCCCAGAGTGATGATATTAAGAGTTGGGGCCTCTGAGAGGTGGATTAAGTTCTGATGGTGGAGTCCTCATGAATGGGATTAGTATCCTGATAAAAAAGGCCTCAGGGAGCTTCCTGGCCCCCTTCTGCCCTTTGAGGACAGCCAGAAAAGGCCGCCATCCATGAACCAGAAAGTGATTCTGTCAGCACCTTGATCTTGAACTTTCCAGCCTCCAGAACTGTGAGAAATACATTTCTGTTCCTTATAAGCTAACTGGCTATATTATTTTGTTATAAAAGCCGGAACAGACTAAGACAATACATATTCTCTTTGTCATACTCTCCTCATGAACAGAAGTACCCACCATTTTTGGCACCAGCTCTAAGATCTATGTCATGCTCTCTGGAAGAGGTGTCAGGACAAAGCTGATTGGTTGGGGGTTACTGCAACACTTTCTTGTCTTCCAGGCCGGATGGGAACGTTGTATTGAAAAATATAAACAGCGCTGAGCAAATCTCCAAGCTTGCAAGGAAAGGTAGGCAGGACCAGCTACTCATCCGCTCTGTGACTCCGCCAAGATGACAGTTTTAATTGAACTTGGCGGATGAGCTAATTATGGACCGAAAAAGTTAGCACTGAGGTTGCAATGAATAACACTTTTTTTTTTTTTGAAACACAGCACACAGGTGACATTCTTATACAATTTAAGTGTTTCTTCAAGGGTTTGGAAAGATATTTAAAGCAAAAGTGTTCCGGATAAAGGTGAAGGGAAAAGAAAAAGTGTATGTGTGCAACTGTGAAGGTTGAGTGGTGAGCAGGAAATGGAGTTCAAAAGAGGCAGAAAAATGACTTACAAAAGGCAGCAATAAGTGGGAAGGAACAATTAATTGAATCAGTCTGTTAAGGCTCAAAGCAGTCTGATAGAAAGACGACGTAATATCCTGATTCCCGAGTTAGGATCCATAATTAAAGCCAGCTCTTGAGAAATAAATTCATTCATTTGTGTATTCAAAAAGGGAACACAGTTAGCCCTTTGACCTTACTCCAAACTTTTTTTTGGGGGGGTGGGGGGGCACGCAGGGGTTAATTCTTTAAGATCCTAAAAAAAAAAAAAAGAAATAAAAAAGAAAGAAAAAGAAAAACATTTGAAAGCGTTCTGTATAACCAGGATGAATTTGAGATCCTAATGAAAGGACCAGGAAACAACCTTCACTTCCAAATGTTTGGCCACATCCTATACAACCCCCAAAGTTTGCTTTTGAAGATTCAACTGCTAGCTTTAGCATGGACTTCAGAGAGTCTTACTGATGATATTGTCATGTTTTCTATTTCTTTCTCCATTTTGTTACCCAACATTTATATTTTCAGACACACATATACATACACTAACACCACCAGGAATTTGGGCAGGAACAGGACAACTAGCCCCACTACAGTAAACAGGGGTAAAAAACAGGCCAATCGTTTGGATCCCAGAATGGAAAACAGATACACCTAGACTACCAGAGGAAGACTGGCCCTGGTCTCTGTCAAAATAGTTACTAGCATAATCATGTGGAATGTTAAAGAGCAGTTTTTAAACTGGATAATGGCTCCACCTCTACTACTGGGGAGGTGAATTATTCAAGTTTTGTGATTTAGAACAAAATAAATGAGAAAAGAGCCATTAAACTACATGGTATTGGCATTTGAGAAATGAAAAATAAAAAAGTTTTTTTATTGAAGAGGAATTTTACTCTCTGCTTCCAGGAATAGTCAAGGGCTCTCCCTCCCTCCATCAATAAGAAGCACAAGATGGCACCAATGTTAGAAGAAACAATGGAGAAGGCATGGCACTGTTGGTAGGGTAGGGGGAAAATGCCAGCTGAGAAGAACAGCTGAAAGCCATCATCTCTACTAGTAAGTCTGTGAATGTGGGTTCCATATTCAGAACAGCTGAGAGTAGGGCACAAAGCCAAAGGCATGAAGAGCCCACGGAGCGGAACAGCCCCTAGTTAGTGGCCAATATCCATCAGAATCACCTGTTGCCAAGCATGAGCCAGTGGAGGTAATGGGGTCTCAAGCTCAGACATTCTGATTTAGTAGGTCTGGGGAGGGGGCAATAAATTTGCATACCTAACAAACACCCAGGTGCTGCCAATGATGCTGGTTCTGGAGATAGATGCATTTCTACAAGAGAGTTTGGTTAGCATTCAAGACTGTAATATTATGGGAAACTCAGTCTCCATGTTCCTTTAACAGGCAATGCAATAGCATATAGCAGGTCCTCAAATAACCGTTTCATTATAACTGATAAAATGCCATAGGAACTTAAATCTTGTTCATATCAATTTAGTCTGATATGTCATTTCTCTGTAGTTCCAACAATCTATGGGTGACATTAAGTGAGGACATACTGTATTCTGTTAGATTTCTTGGTAGGAAATGATGTTGACTTGCTTGCAGGTGAGAAGCATCATCAGTCCAGTGGGCCCATGTTTCCAAGAACCAGGGGAAAAGGCTCATTGCCAATTGTTGGTTCTTTGTGACAGAATCATCTCTGTCACAAGGGTCATATTGAGAAGTGTTTGGTTCAAATATATACACAGCATTTTGAACCCTTCTCTAAATGAATAGAAAGCTTTGGTATTCTGTTTTTTCACTTCTTGATGTTCTCAGGGTTATTTTGTTTTGTTTGTTTTGTTTTGTTTTGTTTTGTTTGTAACCCTCACCCGAGAATATGTTTTTTATTGAGTTTAGATAGAGGAGAGAGAGAGGGGGAGAAAGAGAAAGAAACATCGATGTGAGAGAGAAACATTGATCAGTTTCCACCCATATGCACAGCGCCTGAGAATCAAACCCAAAACCCTTTGGTGCACGGGACGATGCTCCAAATAACTGAACCACACCAGCCAGGGCTGTTCTCAGTTTTTAAGACAAAATTCAAGATATCCCTGAATATTATGCTAGGATGTTTTTTTCCCCTTCTTCACAGCAATGTTTTTTATCTAGGCCTATTAAAGTCCTTGGAGACTTCTGAACACCTGTCAAGACAACCGAGAATCACATTAGCTCTGGAAAGAGAGCTGAGGTTAGTCAACACGTTGGCTTTGTTTGGTGTTGAACTTGATTTGGTAGTGATGGGATCAGGTGGTCTCAAAGGGAAATTGCAGGATATACACAATACATTCAGCTAAAAAGTCAATGACTCCCAGACAGGTATATTCTGTTTGGCCATCTAAAAATTGTGTCCCCAGATGATTTGAGTGAGACAGCCACTTTACCTAGTGGTTGAAAAGCCTTACTTCCACTGTAAAACAATTTCAGCACTTGTTCATTAAATTTAAATTTAAGACATCAAAGAGGATTTGCAAATCTGGAAAACATTTATGAAAAATTTAAATGGGGTGTCACTTTGGCAGTGTAAGTGGCATGAACTGTTTGATTTTCAACTATTTGCAGATGTATCTGACTCTGGGATTAACACATGTATATTCCAGAAGAAATTGTGTATGCAAAGTTTTGACCAAATTTGTCTGGAAGAGAAAAATATATGTAGTATGGAACTATTCTCCTGTATGTAGTATGTGCCTGTTTGTGTATATGAGAAAAGAGAAACATTTTTTTTCATTGTTTTATAGCTCTTTTTTAAAAAAAAAAATCAGCTTTCCTTTTTTTATTTTTATTTTTTAAAATATATTTTTATTGATTTCAGAGAGGAAGGGAGAGAGAGAAAGAGAGAGAGAGAGAGAGAGAGAGAGAGAGAGAGAAACATCAATGATGATAGAGAATCATTGATCAGCTGCCCCCTGCACACCCCCTACTGGGGACTGAGCCTTCAGCCCCAGCATGTGCCCTTGACCGGAATCAAATCTGGGACCCTTCAGTCCACAGGCCTACGCTCTATCCACTGAGCCAAATTGGCGAGGGCTGTTTTATAGCTCTTGATATAAATTATGCATCAAAAAATTTAAGAACTTAATGTTCTATTCTCATTTTGTTCAGAATTCCTGAGTTCCAAAGTTGACAAATTCTTGCTTTCTTGGTTCATATTTACTTTTAAGAACTTCCTTTATATAACATCTGGTAATTGGTCACACCAGACAATACCAAAAGACAATACAAGCTGGAAACATATCTCAATGTAGGTCCTCTACAAGTCTAGAAGTTTTCTCAAAAATTGTTTTTTATTTTTATTGTAGGTTCCAGCAAATGAATGACTCAGAGCTTCAACCCTTGACGGGAAGGTGGTGAGGAAGAGAAAGTTCAAGTCTTAGCTAGAATACTTTGAAAAATTAAGTGTTTTCTGTAACTCTTATTTTAGTTCTTGATTATGTCACTTTGTATTTCTAAAATGATTTTATGTGACTTACATAATATTTTAAAAACAAGCCAAGAAAATAAGGAAAAATAAAAAGTGATTGTCATAAGTACTCTATTAGAAGTCTCCTGTTTATGGGGATCTGCATTTTTTAGCAGCCAAGGCAGAGAAGGAAACACTTTTTGAAACTATTTAAAAAAATGAATTGTTTAAGAAGAGAATAATTAGTTCTAGTACTGGTACTGAGACCTAAGTGAAAAATTTTACATGGCTCAGTGGGGAGAGAATACTCTGTAATATTCTCAACATCTTTCTTGCATGATATAATTCAGGCAGTTGTCCCTGGGTATTACCTTCAAATCAAACCTTTGAAAATGTTGAACAATGCCCCCCATGCCTCATTCTGCATATCACTTGAAGAACAATTTGGGAAGAGTTGGAATAGTTTGGATGGAATTAAGTTTTACATTCGCAAAGCACACCTCTGACTTTAAAAGTCTTGTTTTCTTTTACTTACCAGAATAATCTGTGACATGTAGATCTCAAAGCGCCTTTCCAAATGTCCTGATCCCATATAAATTCTGCACTTTTTCATCTCTATGTCAATGCTTGCTGTTTCCTCCAGTGGAAATATTTCTCTGATCTCACCCCAAATGAGGCTCCAATCCCACTGAGTGTCCAAGGCCACTCAACTGTGCATCCCACACAGCAATTAGAACAATATCTTCTCCAAAGTTGAAGTTCAATTAATATTGAATGGAAGAGTGAATAAATGTCAGTATTGGAATGTTCTCTTGGCTGCATTATGGAAGAAAATAAAACATTTTTTTGTTTTTCATTATTTAACTCAATCTTTTTTGCCTACTTTGGCTCTTCTTAGAAACCAAAAAGAAAAGCTTTCATATGTGACTCTTCACAGGAGGCAAAAAACCTTTCAAGCGGGCCACGTGTCATATCCTCCTAAGACAACCTCGCTTTACACCACGAGTCAGAGCACCGGTGCCGGGCAAGCTTAGTCATGACCCTGGGAAATCCACCGGATGAACATTTGCTCAAGATTTTGAGACCAGGCAGCTTGGCATCAGAGCAGTGGCTCAGTTAGGAGAGAAGCATTGGGAGCATCATTTGCTCTTCACCTGCCTGCTATTACGGGGGCAATGACACCACAGGATACTGCCATTTATCAGAGGGAAATAGCCTGGTAATAGAAGGAGAACTAGACCTCATTAAGATGAAATAGTGTCTGATATCCTTGAGTCAGACAAAAGCGAATATGAAATTGATGTGGTCAGCATTCCTGCCAAGATGCATTTGAAAAGAATCAAACAAAGTGGCAATTGACAGCACTTTAGGAAAAAAATACCCACAAATGAAACTGAAGCATGTTGAATGTAAACCTCTAGTCTTAAGTGCATTCAAATAAGACTTTGCATTTGATTTTCTTCCACACTGAGATCATTCAGAACAAATCTATAAAAGAAATGAGGTGTATACATTTAATATGTTCTTGTCAAAGCCCTACAGCAAAAGGTGGTGATAGGATTAGTTTAATTCGCACACTCTCATCCTCCTGAAATCAGTATGGACATGTTTCTAGTGTTGAAAAGACAAAAAGTGTTTCATGAAAAGGGGTGGAGAAGGACAGCTGGTGACTCCTGCCTTGGAGAAGAATATTACTGACACTGGCCACAGTCCTCAAAGATCCTTAACTATTGCATAAAAAGGATATCACCTCTTTCTGCCATCTTTCCGTGCTGCCATAAGGACTGGTGCTTTGGAGAGTATCAGCAATGCCGAAAGGAGAGGCAAAGTCCAAATTCTTATTAGGGTGTGCTCCAACATCATCCCCCAGTTGACGATGAAACATGGTTACCTTGGCAAATTTGAAGTTATTAAGGACCACAGAGCTGGGGAAATTGTTGTGAAACTCACAGGCAGGTTGAACAAGTGTGGAGTAATCAGCTCCAGATTTGATATAACTCAAAGATCCAGAAAAAGGGCAGAATAACCTGCTTCCGTCCCGTCAGTCTGGTTTCATTGTACTGACAACCTCAGCAGGCATCATGGACCATGAAGAAGCAAGACAAAAACACACAGGAGGGAAAATCCTGGGACTCTTTCTAAGTATGTAATACGTAAATGCAAATAAAATGCCTCAATGGACAAAAAATTAAACAATAAAAAATAAAAAGAATATCAGTTATCCAACGTTACTTTTCTGTCTGGCACCTCCCAAAACTATAGATAAAATGGAGGTATCTGTTTACAGTGCGCTTTAGCTAGAGAGCTTCAAAGTCTCTAAGCATAAAAGCCTTTATTCGAGTGATAGTCCACATTCTCAGTGGCTTCAGAGGAAGATAGTCAGCATACTCTTGTCTGAGAAGCAACTGGCAGCTAGTGGCCTTTTAGTCCATGTCAGGTTTGGTATTGCTTGTTGTTGTTTTGTCTTATTTATTAACAGAAGAAAACTTGATCATTTTTTCCCAAAGTATTGTCCATAGATACTACCCTTTGTCTCCCACACAGGGAGCATCTCCAACCTTCCAACCTTTTTATTTTTTAAAATATATTTTTATTGATTTCAGAGAGGAAGGGAGAGGGAGAGAGAAAAACATCAATGATTACAGAGAATCATTGATCAGCTGCCTCCTGCACTCCCCCTACTGGGGATTGAGCTCACAACCTGGGCATGTGCCCTGCCAGGAATCTAACCGTGACCTCCAAGTTCATAGGTTGACGCTCAACCACTGAACCACACTGGCTGGGCCCATCTCCAACCTTTTATCTCCCAGTCTTTGGAGTCCCTCCCCACCCTTGCTGTGTTTCTAAAACAACCAAAGAGCAGCATTGGACTGAGGAAGCAGGCTTTAGTCTCCTGGGGGTGCTACAGGGGTCAAATCTATTCTGGAGATTCAACCTTAAAGGGCTGGCACCAATGCCTCTTCTCCCTTTCCTGGTTGTGAATTATTTTTAAAGTGAGAAATTTATGGACTTGAAATAATGTGAAGCCACATTTTTTTAAAAGCATGAACATATAGTCTACTTCTTAATTTTGAAAATATCAAGTTAAATACATCTATATGTGGTAGATAATGCAGTTTTAAAAAATAAATTTCTTATTAGACTATTTCCCTAGAACAGAATGTTTGTTGCATAGAATAAATCTTTGGAGACCTTATTGGACACACAGCTCTTCTCCAGCCAACTGTGACAACAATAACAAAGGGTGAAGTTCTTGCTGTGGGAAAAGGCAAAGCAAACAAAAAAGTGCAATATGTTCCTTACAGAGATTTGCTTTGAAATATGATCCATAATAATTGCAAAAGAGGGAATTACTTTCCAGTAATTCTTTAGAAAACTACCTCATCTGAAAAGTAATTTTAAAGTAAGAAATAATGGACTTTTCTAATTGTAATCTTCTCAAAATAAATAAATTCTTTTAACAGGGTAAAGGGGCAATGTGGTCAAGGACCAAACAATGAAGTGACAGTGCAGAGCTTCCAGGTGGCCAGGACTCCATGAGTCAGTTACTGAAATTTTCTGATCCAGCTTTCTCTACTTGCAAGGTGAGATTCAACAATTGACTTCTCAGAGACTGACAAAAATTCACCATAATAACAATAACAAGAAGAAAGCTTCTATTGAAAAATTTTGAACTTTGTGAATACCTAAATCATAGCATCCAAACTATTGTAAGGAAGTGCTTTAAGAGACTCATTTTTCTAACTTTGACTTTCCTGGTAAATTTTTTCTAAGGAGAATTTCAATGAGTAACAGGATTAAAAATATTTTCCAGATTCTAGAGATAAAATAAATATGGTGTATGTGATGATGGCAGGATGAGAGGAACAGCAAGGAGCCCCACGCTGACCTGCTCCGACCCCGCTGCCAACACACCCCTATGAAGTTATTTTTCAGTCAAGAGGAGATGACAGAGTTTACTCCAAAAGTGATGCTGGGGTCAGAAACAAGCAAGCACTACAAAAAGTTAATTTTTACTGCAAAATATGAACATTTCACTTGCCCTATGTTTAGCATAGAGCAGAGACTTATTAATGAACTCTGTGCTTATGGGGGAGTTTTTGTATATGAGTTAGAAAAGAAATGTGAGAACCCCACAAATAGAAAAACCTACCCATTTCTCACAATCACATATTCTTGATGTATTTAATCTTTCGCAATGATTCCCATAGCAACTCCTCCTGGTGGTAGCAAAACTGAAGGCTACTCAAGTCTTGAAACCCAGTCCTGCCCTGAGCAGTTTTGTTTTTTTTTTCTTTCTCTCCTTCTTTTCATTTACTTGCTTATATTAAATCTGGGGTATCTTAGAGCTCTTTTTGCATTGGCCCTCAGAATCCAACCAGAGGTAAGAATATGAGATCCTTTCTCACGTTAAAGACAAAATATGTTATTTTTGTTTGTTTTACTTTTGATTTTCAAAGCAGAGGCTCTGATTCATTTACATGTTCCCTCTCTTCATCACCACTTACAAATTCCTTAACAGCACTTATAAACCTGAGGAGGTACTTCTTAAGGGGGTATTAATTAAACTTGTTCCTAAAGAGTGAAAATATCACCTCTGCTCTGCCCTCAGTTCCAAGGTGATCAGGAAATCAAGAAGCTGAAAACTCCATGTAAAAATTCATGGGGTGACACAGGCAGCTTTTGTAATGGCAGCTTTGGGACTATATACTGCTTAAGAATTCAAATGGTAGGACATATTTCCCATTTCCTCCCTTCAATTTGTTTCTGCCCCCAGATACTACCAGCTCTAAGGAGTGGGCTCAGGAGTAGAAAATCAAATATTATTATTAATCACTGTAATTACTTTTCTTGGCCCAACTGTGGAACTGGGACACAAACCAAATTCTCTTGAGTGCAGTCTTAACTAAAACATGTTGCTAAGCCACCATTACCTCATCCTTAGTCATCTACAACAAATATTACTGCAACTTTTTTTTCTAAAATGTAATTGAAATTGTTGGTTTAGATACATTTAACTCATACAAGACAAGGTTTACAGCACTTTTCCCTAAAGATGGAGAAAAGTCTTATTTCTAACTCTTAAATATCCGGAAGACTTAAATGTAAATAAAATTAGTTCAAAAATTGCTTATGTATATTGGTATGAGAATACACTTCTGTTTGCCAGTTGAGGAAAATTACAATTTTAGAGTTAATAATACTTAAATACCTTGTTTGAAATTATAGCAGTTAGGAGAGGAAAGAAGAAAGAGAGAGAGAGAGAGAAACATCAATTAAGAGAGAGAATCACTGATAGGCTACCTCCTGCACACCCCCTACTGGGGATCTAGACCACAACCCAGGTATGTGCCCTTGCCCGGAATCGAACCCAGGACCCTTCAATTCACAGATCAGCTCTATCCACTGAGACAAACCAACTAGGGCTAGCAGTTTATACTTCTAATATCTTAGTAGTACATTCTATTTTCTGATAAAGGTACATGTATAATCCTCCATTAGGCTGCCATTCACATTGAAAAAATCATAGACTTGTGTATATATTATGACCATTCTCCAGCAAATATTCTTTTGATCTTAAACAAATAAAAAACAGCATATTATGAAAATTTTCTGAAGAAAGTATGCTTTTTTTGTAATTTGCACAGAAGCAAATACTAAATATATTAAATGCATTCCATTTAAAGCCACCAATATGGGTTATAGAATTTACCAAAGTATTTATGGTCAAATGAAACTACTGGTTATATTGTGCTATACTCAACAACTATTAGAAAGATTGTATTTTCGACCAGTGAATTTACTATCAGGTAGTCAAGTTGAGACCATTTGTCTGCAACATTTTGACCATGTATTTATATGTCACTGTGACTTAGCTTAATGGGTGTCAAGAAACCAAAACTTGCCAAAACCGGTTTGGCTCAGAGGATAGAGCGTCGGCCTGTGGACTGAAGGGTCCCAGGTTCGATTCCGGTCAAGGGCATGTACCTGGGTTGCAGGCACATCCCCAGTGGGAGATGTGCAGGAGGCAGCTGATCGATGTTTCTCTCTCATCGATGTTTCTAACTCTCTATCTCTCTCTCTTCCTCTCTGTAAAAAATCAATAAAATATATTTTAAAAAAAAAAAAAGAAACCAAAACTTTTATTTCTCTGAGCTAGAATTCTTATATAATTTGGGGCACATCAATTTACCCCATTCCCTTTAGTTTCCTCACCTAAAAAATTATTATAGAATCTCTAAGGTCTCTTTGATTATATGTTTTATAAGATTCTAAATTTGATTCACTGACACTTTTAAGAATGTGTGATTGCACTATAATAAAAAAGACATCGCTTTTAAAAAAGTTAGTATTTTGTAAGTCAAACAGCAGCATATGAGACATTCAAATAAGTCAACTCCTATTTTCTTTCTTGAAAAACATATATTGAAAGATAATTGACATACAGTAAGCTGCACATAATTAAAGTTATGATTTGATAAATTTTTATTTATGATATACCCAGCATCATCACAATCAAGATAACGAACACATCCATCACCCCGGTAAATTCTTCATGCTCCTTCTTGTCCCTCCTCTCTTCCAACCCCATTTCAATCTCCAAAGATCTGCCTTATTTCACTACAGATTACTTTGTATTTTCTAGAATTTTATATAAATACAACTATATAGTATAAATTCTTTTTTGTCTGGATTTCTTTGCTCAGTATAATTATTTTGAGACTCATCTTCTTGCAAATATCAATACATAGTAATCCATTCTTTTTTATTGCTGAGCAGTATTTGATTATGTGGAGATACCAGAGTTTGTTTATCCATTCAGCTGTTGATAGACATTGCAGTTGTTTCCAGTTTCGGATTATTATAAATAAAGCTACTAGGAACATTTGTGTATAATCTTTGAACATATATTTTCCTTTCTAAGAGGAACACATAGTAGGTGTATCTTTAACTTCTTAAGAAACTTACAGTCTGTTTCCAAAGGGGTTTTTTTTATGTACATGCCCACAAGCAAAACATGAGAGTTCCAGTTGCTCCAATTTCTTGCCAACATTGGTATGCTCAGTCTTTTTAATTTTAGACATTCTAATTGGTGCCCAGTGATATGTAATTGTGGCTTTAATTTGTATTTCCTTACTTTCAGCATATTTTCATGAGCTTATCTGCCATCCATCTATCTCATTGGTGAAATGTCTATTAAAACCTCATGCTAATTTGGTTTTTGGTTATTTATCTTCTTATTACTAAGTTGTGAAACTTCATTATATATTCTGAATGCAATTCTGCCCATCAATGGCTGTCTTTTCTTTCTCTTTACCATGCTTTCTAAGAACAGAGTTCTTAAATTAGTGAACTCTAATTTATTAAACTTACTAGAGGCCTGGTGCATGAAAATTCATGCACTGGAGGGGGGGTCCCTCAGCCCGGCCTGCCCCCTCTCACTGTCTGGGAGCTTCAGGGGTGGGAGACGACCCAACGATCAGGGGAAGACCACCCCGATCACACCTCTGCTGCTGCCACTGCTGGCAGCGCAAGCCTCAACCAGCCCTGGTTACCTGAGCCTCGGGCAGGGGACTCCGGAGGCAGGCGCGTGGCGGGGCTGAGGGGACTGGGCACTGCCATCTTATGGCTGTGGGTGCCACCATCTTTGAGGGCAGGGCAGTCAATTAGCATATTCCCTCCTAATTGGCTGTGGGTGCCGCCATCTTTGCAACAGTGTGAGGGTCAGTTAGCATTTTCCCTCTTCATTAGATAGGATTTCTTTTATGAATTGTGCTTTTGATGTTATATGTAAATAGTATTTGCCTAACCAAACATCACAGATTTTCTTCTATAATGATAGACATGTTCTTCTATAAGCTTTATGATTCTTTTATATTTAAGTCTGTGATCTACTTAGAGTTAATTTGTTTATATGGTTCAAAGTATGAACTGATGTTTACTTTTGCACATATGACTATCCAATTGTTCCAGTAAAATTAGCTGGAAAGACTATCCTTTATCCCCTGAATTGCCTTTGCAACTTTATCAAAAATGTATTGACCATATATATGTGTCTGTCTGTTTATGGACACTCTTGAGATTTGTCTTTTTATCCTTGCAGTTGTATCAATTTTTGCTTCCTATATTTTGAAGTGTTGTTATTAGATGCATTAATTCTTATAATGGTGTGCTCTATAATGAATTGATCCAGTTATCATTATGAAATGACCTTCTTTATCCTGGTAATATTCTTTGCTCTAAAAACTTGTTCATCTGATATTAATATAGCTATTGAAACTTTCTTATGATCATTGTTAGCATGATATATCTTCTTCCATACTTTTACTTTTATAGTTAAACTGTATTTCTTCCAGACAGTATATAGTTATCCTTGCTTTTTTTTCCATTTGCCAATTTTTGACTTAATTGTAGTGTTAGGCAATTGCAATTTAATGTACTTTCAGAAATGATTTAGTTATATGTACTATATCACTATTTATTTTTTTATTTGTCTCATTAAATAGTTGAATTATAGCTATTGTTTTATTATGTATTTGTATCTGTCATTCAAATTGATGTTTCCCTGAAGGTTGTTTCTCCCTGGCTGTTTTCATTCTGTCTTTAGTTTTTAGAAATGTAATTAAAACTATTGATTACTCTGTGTCAGGCATTGCCCTAGACACTGAAAATACAACTGTAAGTAAAACAGACAAAATTCCTGTCTTCTGAGACTTATCCTGTAGTGGGAGAGATAACAAGGTGACCAGATGGCTAGAGTAGGATATACAAGGAAGAAATTGAAGTAAGAGGTTCAGTCAAAGGTCAGATCACACAGGTTTTTATAGATCATGGTAGGTGTTTGGATTTTATTCTCTGTGTGAAGAGAAGCTACTGACAGGTTTTGAGTATGAAAGTAACATGATTTGGTTTACATTTTTAAAGAATTATTCTGGCACTATGTGCCAAAGGTAGAGTAGAAACAGAAAGTGCAACTGAGAGGCTATTGCAGTTTCCTAGGGAGAGAGATGAAGCAGTTCAGATTGTAAGTGGTTGTGGTTGGATTCTGGCTATATTTTTTAAGGTAGAACTCATAGAACCTAATAATCAATTAGATTTGGGAAAGGAAAGAGAAATTGGGATGATTTCTAGGTTTTTATCTGAGCAACTGCATGAAAACTGATGCCACTTGCTACAGATTATCAGGTTTGGACATATTAAGTTTAGGATGTGTACTAGATATTCAAATGAAGAGATCAATTAGGAAGTTGGATTGGAGCCTAGAAAATGAGGGGAGAAGTCATACTGCAGAAGAATATTTCTGAATCACCAGTGGGCTTGTGTAAACTTTTACAAAAATATCTTAATTGCTCTATCTCAGAGGAAGAACTTATTTTCTTGTGATGCAAATATAGTATGTTTCATTGTGCTCCAAGTTCAACACTCAGCCTATGTTAGTGAAGATTCTTTTGATCACATACAACAAAAACTGACTGAATAGCTAAAGAAAAAAAAAAATTGATTGCAAGGAATTTTCTGATTCAGTCACAGAATTGAAGGAATATTGAAAATTATGACATAGGAAGGGCAGCAACCAAGGCCAGACCAGAGACCTTCATGATAAGTGTTAGAGGAATTGCTATTAATAAAACTGAAGTCCAATGGCTTTAGGTCCTCATTGCAATGCTCTAAAACACCAGGAAAGCCATCTGTTCATCAACTGTTAGAGAAAGGGATTGAAATAACTCCTTGCTACTCAGAGTGTGGTCCTTGGATTAACAGTTTGAATATAGAATCTTATATCCCATCACATACCTAATCAATCATAATTTGCATTACAACAAGATCACCAAGTGATTAAAACACACTTTAATGATTGAGAAACACTAAACTAAATAATCTTCTAGACATAAAGTTCTCTGATGGTCTGAATTAGGCAAATGTTCATATAGCAGCTATATCAGTGTTAGGTCCTTTTGGATTCTTACCCAAATTAACTTTAGGATTCCATGTTGATTTGTTTATACTGTTTTTTAGTGCATTGTGTATCATTTTCCTGTTAGAGGCTCTGAGTATTACCACATATATATGTATGTATCTTAAGTTTGTCTATTTGTGTCAACATCTTACCACTTCAAGTGAAGTTTAGAAACTTTACTTTTATTTAGATCCCTTGATCTTCCTCATTTTTAAATATTATTATCTTAAGTTGCAAATCGTGTAACAATTTTTAGTCATCAGATTTGATTTATAAAACTCATGAAGAGAGGAATGGTTTATTGTATGTACATCTATTTCTGCTCTTTCCATTGTTTTTACTTCCTGATGCTTCAAAATTCCTTTGTTTGCCATTTCCTTTCTGTTCGGAGAACCTCCTTTAGTCATTCTTCAAGGGCAGGTCTGCTAGCAACAATTATTTTAGTTTTTCTTCATCTGAGCATATCTTTATTTTCTCTTCATTTCTGAAGGATAGTTTCACCAAACATGGTATTTATGACTGACAGTTCTTTTTTTAGCACTTCAAAATTGCTATGCCACTTCTTTCCAGCCTCCATGGTTTCCAATTAGAAATCCACTGTCATTCAAATTGATGTTTCCCTGAAGGTTGTTGTTTCTCCCTGGCTGTTTTCATTCTGTCTTTAGTTTTTAGAAATGTAATTATCATATATCTTAATGTTGATTTCTTTGGGTTTATCCAATTTGGAGTTTACTAAGCTCCTTGAATATATAGGTTTTTTTTTGTTGTTGTTGTTGTTTGCCCAAAATTTTTGTCATTACAGTACTTCCTTGAATACCCTTTTGGCCCCATCCTCTTTTTTCTTCTCCCTCTGGGACTCCACTGATATAAATGTTAGATCTTTTGTTATTGTCCCACAGGTCCCTGAGGTTCTATTCATTTTTTTCCAGTCTCTTTTCCTTCTATTGTTCAGACTAAATAAATTCTATTGACCTGTCCTGGTTCTTGGTAAGCAGTAATTTTTTTATCATATCTTGGACATTGGGCTTTTATGTTAGCAGACTCTGGGCCCTATTTAGATCTCTTATGATAGCAGACAGTCACCATATGATGTTTAGCACACAGGTGCTGGACTAATTTTGTGGGCTGTGGTTCCAATGACCACTTAATTTTCAGAGCCATGTTGTGCTATTTATCTGCTTGTTTCATTGGTGCCACTGGACTCCCTCTGTTGGTACTAATGACCACTTAATTTTCAGAGCCATGTTGTGCTATTTATCTGCTTGTTTCATTGGTGCCACTGGACTCCCTCTGTTGGTACTAATTGGGGTGGTGGGGTATATTTTCCCCAAGCCAGGGTATCTAGGGCCTCTAGGTGGGAAAAGAGATTCTCTGTCCAAGAGTACAAAGAGACTTTCTGGACCAGGTTCTTATTGTGGTGGGTTTCCTTGTTAGGGCCACCTAGCCACTCAACGTTTTTGGATGTAGCTTGGAGTCTCAGCCTAGAGGGGAATTAGAGCACTCCTGGGTAGTCTATGCAGGGGATACCTCTTGCCAGTGCCTCTTCTGTGTCTTTGGTTGAGGAAGGGAGTCTCAGCCCCAGTGAGAAATGAGCGCACTTCTTTGTGCCATTTATCACTAGCGGGGCTATCAATCAATCTCCATTTCTGATGCTGCTAAGCTTGCCTAGTGCTGTCAGGGTTCTTATTCAGTCCAAGGTATAAGTGAGCCCATCTGAAACTGCCTTCTGTACAGGTTGGGGGCTCAGAAAATGCTAATCCTCAGTTACTTCTTTTATTGGGTAAGCATCCCAAGACACCTTGAGGTTTTTTTCCCTCTAGTCCTGAGGTCTCTAATCAACTTAGAGTTTTCCTTTCGTATTATTTTTAGGGAATAGCTGTACTTAACAGGGAGAAATGAATCTATACTATTTTACTTAGACCAGAAGTCCCTGGATTGAGTTTTTTGTTGTTGTGTTTTATGATTCTCTTTACCTCCTGCATTTTCTTTTCTTTTTTAAATATAGTTTTATTGATTTCTGAGAGGAGGGGAGAGGGAGAGAGAGATAGAAACATCAATGATGAAATAGAATCATTGATGGGCTGCCTCCTGCATGCCCCACACTGGGGATCAAGCTCACAACCTGGGCATGTGCCCTGACCAGGAATTGAACCACGACCTCCTGGTTCACAGTTCAACACTCAATCGCTGAGATTATGCTGGTCAGGCCCTCCTGTGTTTTCTTATTAGCTATAATAGCTATAATGCTCTGTGGCATTATTTTAGTAATTATTCTAGGGCTTAGAGTATAGTATATAATTTTAGCTTATCAGAATCTATCCTCATATAATATTATGCCTTTTCACATATAGTATAAGGACCTTATAACAATATTCTTGTACTTCTTCCTTTCAGCCTTCATACTATATTGCCATACATTTTATTTCTATAAATGGTATGTACTCCACAATACATTGTTATTGCTTTAAGCCAGGGGTCCTCAAACTACGGCCCGCGGGCCACATGCAAATACAAATATTGTATTTGTTCCCTTTTTGTTTTTTTACTTCAAAATAAAATATGTGCAGTGTGCATAAGAATTTGTTCATAGTTTTTTTTTTAAACTATAGTCCGGCCCTCCAACAGTCTGAGGGACAGTGAACTGGCCCCCTGTTTAAAAAGTTTGAGGACCCCTGCTTTGAGCATTTGATTATCTGTTCAAGAGATGTAAATAAGAAGAAGAAACTCTTCCTGCTATCTACAAAGTTATCATTTCCTTGGCCCCTCATTTCTTTGTGTGGATATAGATCTCTCTCAGGAATCATTTTTCTCTGCTTAAAGGACTCCCTTTAACATTTCTTGTAGTGTTGCTAATAATTTTATTTTTAGCTTTGTCTGTCTGAATAAGTCTTTACGTGATGTTTTCACTGTGTAGACCCTAAATTGGCAGTTTTTGTCTTTGAGAGATTTTAAAATGTTGCCCCATGGTCTTCTCACTTTCATTGTTTCTGGGGGGAAAAACTGCTTTTATTTGTTCTTCTGCATTTAATGTGTCCTTTTCCTCTGGTTGTTTTTAATATATTCTCTTTATCACTGGTTTTAGACAATTTGATTAAATGTACCTTGGTGTATATTTCTTCATGTTTCTTGTTTTAAAACTTCTTGGATCTGTTTATACTTTCCATAAAATTTGGAAATATCTTAGCCATTATTTCTTCAGAACTTTTTCTGTCCAACCAAAATTACACAATATTAAACCTCTTAAAGTTGTCCCAGAGCTCAGTGGTACTTTTCTTTTACCTCTTTTTAAAATTTTGTTTACTTTTTGTTTCATTTTGGAGAGTTTCTACTGCTATGCTTTCAAGATCACTAATTTTTTATTACGAATTGTCTAATCTGCTGTTAATCACATCCCATGTATTTTTCACCTCAGACATCAAAGGGCTTCATCTCTAGAAGTTTGAATTGGTTATTTGTGTGCTTTATTGAATTTATTGGGATCACACTAGTTAATAAAATTATATAAGTTTCAGTTGTATGATTCTGCAATACATCATCTGTATATTGTATTGTGTGTTAACCACCCCAAGTCAAGTCTGCTTCTGTCACCTTTTACCCCATCCTTTACCCTTTTCTACCTCCCCCATTACTCTCCCTCTGTTAATCACCATACTGTTATTTGTTTCCATGAGTCCTTCTTTTTTTTCTTTGCTTAATCCCTTCACCTTTCTCACCTAGCCCCTAAACCCTCCCTTCTGACAGCTGTCAGTCTATTCTCTGCATCTATGAGTCTCTCTCCACTTTGCGTGTTAGTTTATTTTGTTCATTAGATTCTACATACAAATGAAATCATATGGTACTTGTCTTTCTCTGACTGGCTTATTTCACTTAGCATAATATTATCCAGGTCCATCCTTGATGTCCCAAAGGTAAGATTTCCTTCTTTTTTTTACAGCTGAGTAGTATTCCATTGTGTAAATGTACCACAGCGTTTTTATCTCCTCATCTATGGATGGACACTTGGGCTGCATCCAAATCTTGGCTATTGTAAATAACAATGCAATGAACATAGAGGAGCATATATTCTTTTGAATTAGTGTTTCAGTATTCTTCAGATATATTCCAGAAGTGGAATTGCTGGGTCATAAGGCAGTTCCATTTTTAATTTTTTGAGGTAATTCCATACTTCTTTTCACAGTGGCTGGACCAGTCTGCATTCTCACCAACAGTGCAGGAGGGTACCCTTTTCTCCACATCTTTTTTTTCTTATATTTTATATCTTTAATTCATATATTCAGTCCTTTCTCTAGCTTTGTAAATTATATTAAATAGAGTTATAATGACTATTTTAATAATATTCTTGTCTACTAATTTTAACATCTGTGTCAATTCTGAGTCAATTTTGATTTTTATCCTCATTATGTGTTATACTTCCCTGCTTTTTTTGTATGCCTGGTAAGTTTTGAATGGATACGGAATACTGTGATTCTCACTTATTGACTGCTGAATATTTCTGCATTCTTATATATTTTCTTGCATGGGGGTTCAAGTTACTTGGAAAGAGTTTGATTCTCTTGGATTTGGCTTTTAAGCATTGTTAGGCAGGACCAGTGGAGCGTTATGTCTAGGGAGAACTTTACCTCTGAGCACTCTGCTCAGTGAGCCATAAACTATCAGGTTTTCCACTCTGACTGCTGGGAGTAGGCATTCTTGTAGCCCTAATAGACCGCTGGGCATTTTTCATTCTAATCCTTTTGACTAGTTCTTGCTCTACCCCCAGTAGTTTCTCAGAGATGTGCTCTGATCAGTATTCAGCTGAATACTTAAGGACACCCAGCAGATCTCCAGAGTTCTCTCTCTCTCTGCAGCTATCTCCTCTCTGGTACTCTGTCCTGTGATATCTAACCAACTTGACCCCCCTGTGCTCCCAGCTCCCTTCTCCTTAACTCAGAGAGATTACTAGTCTACATGTGGCTTCTATTCCCTGCATCATATCCTGGATACCTCCTCCACATAATAAGCTAGTCATCATGGACTCATTGTGTTTCCTTTGTCTCAGTTGCTTCTGTATTGCCTGGTAACCTAATGTCCAATGTTTTGATAACTTTTGTTCCACTTATTTTTTCTAGTCTTTTAGTTTTTCTTGTGAAAGGGTAAATCTGTTCCATGTTAATTTACCTTTGCCTGAAATAGAAATTTTACTCTTACATTCTTTATGTAGAAAAGTGACCTGGAATTGATAAGAGTAAATGTAGGGATATCATTTAGCAGGCTATGTCCAGGTAGCACTAGGATGGTGCAGGAAAGATGAAGAGATACTTAGGAAGTAAAATCAGCAGCATTTGATGACTGATAGACTGTGCAGGAAGGTCAGAGGAGGAAGAAGGAAGTATTAACTGTGCCACTGGATGCAAGGTGACACTACCCACTGACATGGAACTCTGGAGGAGGTGGTGGTTTGGGTGAGATAAGTTTAATTTGGGATATGTCCAATTTTATTTTGATGGGCAGAGTGTTCATAAAGTGAGTTATTAAAAGGTAAGGTTAGAAAAGTAGTAATAAAGAAGGTAATTTATAAAAATAGAATCACATGAACAAAAGATTGTGATCATGGCTTTCTATGGTATTTTATGGATCATTCTTACTCTTTGTAGAAGGACATTTATTTAACACTTAGAAACAGAAGTTTCACTGACCAATATTGACTGTTTTTAGCAGGTCAGTAAAATAAAAATGGCTTAGCTTCTAAGGTTAAAATTAAGAATGGTAAAGATTCCTATTAATGGAGTAGATATTTCCTAATGAATTGCTTATAAGTTGTTATTATTACATAATTGAAAATTCTCGATTTGCATCATTAGGCTTTTGTGTTATAAGCTGCTTCATCTTATCAAGAAAACATTGACTCCCAAATGTAGATAGCAGACTGATATCTAGAAAGGTTAAAGAATTGAGCCAGATTGACAAAGCAAGGTATAAGAATTCACAGCAAAATTTGAAGAAGATGGTGGGCTTGGTTGTAATACATCAAAGACAAAAATTGAGCCTCATTGTATAAACTGAGAATTTCCAAATATGTAAAAATAATTACTTATAAGGGATTCATTATAAAATATTTACTCCATTAGTAATAATAATAATAATAACAACTAACATTCTTAATTCTAAAATCAGAAAATGAAACTGAGACATTAAAAGCAGACAGAATTGTTTCAGGCTGAGTCTTAAAAGATCTGATTATGATCCAATATCAGAAGTGTAGACAGTTTTAGGCAGCAATAGCAAGCAGCTGCAGAACTCACCATCATGTTTAATATTTTGCTGAATTTTGATATATAAGATCTCAGTTTAAATACTTGTCTAACAGAAAATCATCAGGCTTAAGATACTGACCTTTATTTGTCAAAAAAACACAGAATACTCTCTCTCCTGTCAATGATCATAGCTGTCAAATGTTCTGTGTTCAGTCACTAAAGACCTCCAAGATTGCCAGTTGAGGCATGGATATTAAGTATACATTTAATCAGCTGGGGAAGGTGAGAAGGAACATTACATTGATTAATTTCAGTAGTAACTGTAATTGGCTCTTAATTATATTTAGTGTCTGGTAGATTCATTTAGTTGCTGATTGCAAGACATAGTGGCAAATATTGAGCAGAGTAGCTCTCTTTATAGACGGTGCATGTTTGAAAAAGAAACCCATATTCTCAAACCACATTATTGTGAATGTAAATTGAGGAAACATCTTTGGAGTATAATTCGGCAATACCTATGTGCTTATATTCCCTTTGACAAAGCAATTTGAATCTAATACTTTTTCCTACAGATAGTTTCACATGTATATGCAAAAACATATGAACAAAGATAGTCATTGCAGAACAGAGGTTAATGGAAACAGCCTAAATGTTTATCAACTAGGAATTGGATGGATAAATTATAGTATTTCCATACAATGGGATAAAGTGCAGCTATAAAAATGAGACAGTACTTTATATATATTGATTTGGAACATTTTCTGAAACATGTAGATATGTGAGGAAAACAAAATACAGAACAGTGTGTAATATACTATTTGTGTCAAAGAGGAGGAGTGAGTGTAAATACTATGCATGTGTTGCTGGAAGCTACCCATTGTCTATGCTATCAGGAAAGTGTAAACAAGGAACCCAGAATGCTGATGGACCTTGAGCTCTGGCAAGGGCCAAAGCTATGCACTGATTGTTTAGTTGAGACAATGGTGGCTCAAGCAATTTCCTGACCTAATAGTCTCAAAGTAAATCTTTACTAATATTTACTGACCTTTAAGGTAGTCTGTCTGTTACTGGAATTGCCTGCCTGACTAAGGGCAATATGTGTATCTAAAATTGAATAAAAGGCTGGCAGGTCCTGGGCACCAGTGAAGTCCTTCCACTAGAGTTGGGCTCTCTGCCTGGCCCCCTGTTTCTAAATTTGTATTTCTTGTCTAGTCTTGTCATTTGCATGCAGCCCTTCTCCAGGTCCTAAACCCACGCCACGCAGGACGTGATTACCACATCTTTCACATCTGGCGCCCTTGAATGATGGACACCTGTAGAAGAAGATTCACCTAGAGCAGTGGTCGGCAAACTGCGGCTCGCGAGCCACATGCGGCTCTTTGGCCCCTTGAGTGTGGCCACGAAGTTTCAATTGCACTGTATGTACGCGCCCGCACGTGGTATTTTGTGGAAGAGCCACACTCAGGGAGCCACAGTTTGCTGACCACTGACCTAGAGCGAAAAACAAAGTTCACCGGATAGGTGGGGAAAATTCACTGGATAGATGGGGAAGAAATCACCGAAAAGGTGGAGGAAATTCGCCATATGCAAAGCCTACGCTAGCTGCAGAAGTCACGATCTGTAAGTGGGTAGGAACGTCTTTTTTAGCCAGGCTAATGGGGCAGAATTGGGTTAAAAAGGGAAAACCTTTATTGTAGACTGTGGGCTTGCATGCTCAAGGATAAAAGAATTAAGGTGTCAGAAGGTCTTCTCTTACATTTTTTGCATATTATTATAGAACATAATACTTGGTTTCCTGAAGAGGGTACATTAGCTGTTGAATGTTGGGAAAGAGTGGGGCAGAACTTGAAAAAGCTCAGCAGCAGGGGAAAAGCTTGCCTCCATGTTCTGATCCTGAAACATTTAATTCATCGCTAATAGAATCACCTGTGCAAATGAAGTATGGTAGCAATCATCTCAGGTAGAAACTGTAGTTTAACTCTAACCCTGCTGTTTGGCTTCTGTACTTATTTGATTTGTTTAACAACAGAAAAGTTACTTTGATTTTCTGAATTGTATAAATCATCCCATTCGATTGAATACCTTATTGATTGTGATGTGAATAACCCATTGATTGTGATCTTACTGGTTATCAAAGCACATTCTTCTGTACCTGGGAAACAGGACAGCACAATTATCCTAAATTGTCTCAGTGGCCACAGATAATGCATTCTGGTTGACTCAGTGGTCTCAAGACCCGAGGGCTCTAGATAATGTGTTCCTGTCGACTCAGTGATCTGGAGACCCAAAACTATAATTAACATGCTTAATTCTGCTTCTGTAAACTGATTTTTTGTGAACCAGGTTCCTCATTCCAAACCCTGGGATGTAATCAATACCTTTGTGATTTTTGCCTATATAAATCTGGTGTTGCGGCCATCTTATCACTTCGAGATTTGGGAGAGTGAAATGCCCCCTCAGAGTCCAGGATTGCAATAAATGTGACTCTTTAATTCAACTTCTTGAGGCGTCCTTCTGTGATTCGCGGGGTACATTACAACACAAAGAGCTATCTGAGAAGGATTAAAGCACATGATGTTGGAGGAGAGACTTGCTTTTCCTATTATACAGGTAGCTGACCCACATTTCCCAAATCCTATCTAATAAAAGACAAAAAGGGTAATTAACTGAACCTCTGCTACGCTTGCCATTGGCTAATCAGGGTGATATGCAAATTAACTGCCAACAAAGATGGCGGCCGGCAACCACGCAGCTGAAGCGAACATGAGGCTTGCTTGCTCCAGTGATGGAGGAAGCCAAGGTTCCCCACCTGCTGCGGCCCGGCTCTGAGCCTGAAAGCAACAATGTTTCAATTATAGAAGCTAAACAAACCCCAGATACCTGCTTTCAGTCGGCCGTGGCCTCAGAGCTGGCGCGGCTCTCAGCTCCAGTGATGGCAACAAAGTTTCAATTATAAAAGCTAAACAAACCCCAGATACCTGCTTTCAGCAGGCCGTGGCCTCAGAGCTGCAGCGAGCAAGGATGGCAACAAAGTTTCAATTATAGAAGGTAAATAATTCCCAGAATTTAAAAAAAAAAAGAATAAAAGGAGAGGCTGGGAGCTTCAGTCGTCGGCCAGCCTGAAAACGGCCCTCAGCCCCTCACCCAGACTGGCCAGGCACCCCAATGGGGACCCCCACCCTAAAGGGGGTGTGACCAGCCTGAAAACAGCCATCAGCCCCTCATCCAGGCTGGCCAGGCACCCCAGTGAGGACCGCCACCCTGAAGGGGGTGTGACCAGCTGCAAACAGCTATCAGCCCCTCACCCAGGCTGGCCAGACACCCAAGCGGGACCCCCACCCTGATCCAGGACACCCTTCAGGGCAAACCAGCTGGCCCCCACCCGTGCACCAGGCCTCTATCCTATATAATAAAAGGGTAATATGAAAACTGACCCTAACAGCAGAAAGACTGGGAATGACTGGTCACTATGACACACACTGACTACCAGGGGGCAGACACTCAATGCAGGAGCTGCCCTCTGGTGGTCAGTGCGCTCCCACATCGGGGAGCTCTGCTCAGCCACAAGCCAGGCTGATGGCTGCCAATACAGCGGTGGTGGTAGGAGCCTCTCCTGCCTCCTCAGCAGTGCTAAGGGTAGACAAAAAGGGTAATCAGCCCCTGGATGAGGGGCTGATGGCTGTTTTCAGGCTGGTCACACCCCCTTTAGGGTGGGGGTCCCCACTGGGGTGCCTGGCCAGCCTGGATGAGGGGCTGATGGCTGTTTTCAGGCTGGTCACACCCCCTTTAGGGTGGGGGTCCCCACTGGGGTGCCTGGCCAGCCTGGATGAGGGGCTGATGGCTGTTTTCAGGCTGGTCACACCCCCTTTAGGGTGGGGGTCCCCACTGGGGTGCCTGGCCAGTCTGGGTGAGGGGCTGAGGGCCGTTTTCAGGCTGGCCGACGACTGAAGCTCCCAGCCTCTCCTTTTATTCTTTTTTTTAAATTCTGGGATTTATTTACCTTCTATAATTGAAACTTTGTTGCAGCTTAGGTCTGCTCCCCACTGGCAAGTGGACATCCCCCGAGGGCTGCCGGGCTGCCAGAGGGATGTCTGATTGCCAGCTTAGGCCCAATCCCCCGGGGAGCAGGCCTAAGCCAGCAGGTGGTCATCCCCCGAGGGGTCCCAGACTGCGAGAGGGCACAGGCCGGGCTGAGGGACCGCCCCCCGCCCCGCCGAGTGCACAAATTTTTGTGCACCGGGACTCTAGTCAAATAATAAGCAGTGACTTGACATTATGTGCAACAAGCTTATGAGCAAATTAGACTTTGTGGAAGAACAGGACATTTTTAAAAAGAATGTAAGCAACCAAAAAGGACACAAGGTGCTCATGGGAAAGGCACAAGCATTCCGGCTCCAGTGTGGAAAGGTTCAACAGCTAGAGAAAATGGGACAGGCAGATTTTAGCAAAAATAACTTTGGATGCCAGTCAATGCTATGTAGAGCAGAGTATGAAAAAAATCTGTGAACTGGGTGCTTGTCTATGTGTATTGTTTATTGTTAGTCTATTAAGCATGCCTTTAATTTAATTTAATAGAAAAGAAACAGTAGATGGCCAGTCCATTACTAAATTTCCCCAGAGCAAACAAAATGTGGGAATGGAGAGAGAGAGAATATGAGTGGTACACATGGCCAATAACACAGGTTTTAAGAAAATTCCCTAGACAGAGGGAAGTAATTAAAAAATTACTAGGTCTTTTGGTGATCCTATAAAATCGATGTCCGCTCTCGAGAGTGTTATTAAAAGTCTCATTTTCACCATGTTTTTATTTCCCGGTCCATCATTTAAAATTTTGCAGAATTTAGGAATGCATCTGGGATTTCTGTACTTGTGAAGAGAAAAAGGCTGGCTGAAGAGAAAGGCGCCCACCTGATTTTAGGTGGCTGTTGGCTGAGCCACAATCTCTTCATGGATGCTATAGAATAAACCCAAGATTGTTTTTTTCCCTAAAAGATGGCAAAAATGACACAAGGAAAAGATACAGGCTATCTTTGGACAATAGAATTAATGTTTCCATAATAATGGTAATTCTTGAATAATAATGTATCACATTCCAAGGTTGCCTCCCAAATCTTGGGGGCAGTCCTGTTATATAAAATAAAAATAAAATAATTTAACATTAAAGTCACTGAAAGTCAGTAAGTTATCTCTGTCACAAAATTTGTCAAAAGAAAATGCCTGAGATAGTAATTGGCTTTAAAATCTCAAAGTTGTTAAAACATAAATAAATAGATGTAACTAAAATGAAGAATTCATAGTGAAGCTTTTCAGTAATAATATATTAATGATAAATGGTCAGTTGCTCTTCTCCCTGTAAAAGTGGAGAAGTGGGTGGCAGCAGCAGCCTTAGATGTTATCTCTAAGGAAGAATGTGGTAGTTTTAAAATTCAAGAGGGCCTGATCCCTCCTCCCCCTGCCTTTTTCGCCAGCCTCAAACATCGTTTTCCAAAGTCTTTGGTAACTTAAAACTTTAGAACGTTGCTGAATTAAATAATAAAAATTATTAAATATCTAGATATTTTAAAATTACAAAAATATTAAAATATTAATCTAAGTTTGCCTCATATGAAAAATCTAGAGGATAGATTTGAATTTATTAATTAAATATGTCTTATGTTTTATTTAAAATATATATCCTTAAATATATAAAAATATTACTAATTTGAGAAATGCTAAGTATTTAACTTGCCACCTAAAATTTGAGGCTTCTAAAAGTATAAAGTTCAAATTAAGTTAGAAGAAATTATATGGTTGTAATAATAAAATGCATAAAGTTTAGAAATTCATTTTTGAGAAAAATATTTTCTCTGGAGAAATTAGTAATTCAAAATATATTGTAGTCCTCATGTGTACTACGTGTAGTAAAATTTCAACCTAGAATATAATATTTTATTGACCTAAAAAAAAAAGGAGGATTAATTCTATAGTTTGAGCCAAATTTTTAATATAAAAACTGGTTTAAATTTAATTCCTGTCTTTTAGAATAATTACAAAAGGTGTGTTGATAAATGTCAACCTAAAAAATGCTGGCTGTTTACTTTTAATTATCATTGGAAAATTAAGGTTTAAATATTGTATAGTTTTAATAATAGAAGGCAGGACATGCATTTTAAAGGAAAAGGAGGAAAAATTTCTATACAAATAGCTGAAGATATATACAAGTTAATAACAGAAAGAAAGAATATTAGAGTAAAATGCATTTTGAACATAAAAAGAAGGTTTGAAGACTAATTTGAAAGTATAAAATTTATGAAGGTTATATATATGATGAGAAGGAAAAAAGAAGTTTTGAAAGAAAGAAAGAAATTCTAAAGTTAACTATTTTCAAAAGTTGTAAAAGGGTCATAAAATCTCAGGGAAGTTTAAACAAAGACTAGACCACTATCCTTATCAAGTTACATATGCAAATGAGCACTAGCCAAAAAGAATGCTGTTTAAAAGTAAATTTTAAGCTTAATAAAAAGAAATTTTAAAATCTCTTCCGCTACTATTTACAAAATAAACTAAAAGTTATTTTTCAAGCATTAAATCTCACCATGAGACACCATAAGTAAAAAAAAGAGAGTTACTTAAAATGTATGCATGGCAGTATTGGCCAGCATCTGAAAAATAACCAAGTTGTTGCTCTGTTTAAAAGAAAGAAAAAGGTTTTTAAAAGAGGCTCCCTAAATATAGCTTAAAGATCACTATGGGAGGAAATAAAGGGAAATGCCTTTCAAATATTTAGAAACTGTAATTAAAAGTCAATATATTAGGCCTAAAAAGTAGAAATGCAAAAAGAATTGCCTTGAAACCTTAAATGACTTTTTAGAAGTTATTAAAGGACATTAATTGGTTAAGACCTTATCTAAAAATCTCTATGGAAGAAATGACAAATTTGTTACTCAATTAAAATGACTCAATGACACAAGCTGTCATTTCCAGCAATTTTGTAAAAAGTGGAGAATTTAGCACACTGCAGGATTTTCAAAAGCCTCTTAATATTATTTAAAACAGAAAAGGGGGGGTGTGTGGAGAAATCGCCTGTAAGTAGACTAACCAAGCTTAATTACTTTAATTTTTTTCCCTTGTGATGCCGATGACAAGACACCCATGGAAATACACTGGTGTCAGAATAAGCCAAAGGAAAATGGTCTGGTTAAATGGGAAGATCCCGAGTCTGGTTTATGGAAGGGCCCCGATCCCCTGTTAACATTTGGTTGAGGATACGCTTGTGTATTTCCAGAAAACTACTCCAAGCCCGTGTGGATTCCTGCAAGAAATATTAAACTTCAACATGGATCCGAGGGAGGAAATGGCCAGGTTAATGAGGACCTTGCACCTGGAGCCACGCCTAGCAGCTGCAGACAATCAACTACCCCAGCTGCAGATAGCAGCAGCCCCACGCAACCCACTGAAGATAAGGAGTGGGAGGAGAATGAGGCGGACCACAAACAGCCCAAGGTCACCTGGGGGATGGTGAAAAAGACGGTCCAGAAAGCTGAGTGAATTTGTGAGGAAACTAAAACCCCATGGACCCCTGAGAATGTCTTTCTTGCCATGCTAGCAGTCATCAGCTGTGCAGTAATAATACCGGGGGCAAATGGGGAAGCATTTTGGGCTTATGTTCCTCACCCTCCATGGGTAACACCCCTTCCGTGGGCTGATCCCTTGCCTAATGTAGTCACCAATAACACCAAACACCTTGGTCATCCAGGAAGACCACAGGTGGGACAGGGAAGTATATGAGCAAAATATAATTACACAGGTGTCACCACCCAGCTTCCCTTTTGTATGACACAGAATCAAACCACTGCTCCTTTGTCTGTAAAATTAAAGAGAGGCTTCTGGCTAGCATGGACACCAAAGGAGGGGGGAGCAAAAGCCCAAATACATCTCTTATCACTATTTGCTCCTGCGAGAGGTACAGAAAATGTAACTTTACTAAGACACCTTCCCATAAGCCATTATGTAAAAAGTTTTATGAATGGCACCCCACGGAGGAAGAAATTAATTGGCAAGACTGTTATAGTGACTACCCTACCAACAGCAAACTTAATAACAGTTTTTCTTTTGTGGATTGGAGCCCCTACGGGTCTGCGTATAGTAACAATAGCACCCTAGAATGGAAGGGGACCGCATCCTATCTATATGTTGAAGCTAATCACTCCATGGCATGGAGGAGGATTTGTTGGATCCCAATTACACGACAATTGGCCCCTACAAAATACACAATGGAAATTAGCTGCTGCACTTGCACCTATTAAATGGTATAGTTTTAACTATAGCTCAGATAATTCCATTCGTACCTTATGGGGAACTCCCAATAGGACAGTATTTGCCACCGCCTGTGTATTTGATCCATTTGTACTCCTCTCAGGCCCCATCCAGATGTGCCTTAATGCTACAAGCCATCTGTATAAGAAGTAATGCACAGGCTTCACACTATCCTTTCCACTGGATCTCCTTACATTTGCCTCTTCTTACATTTGTCTCATTCTTGTTCTTATATGTTTATTTCTAGTCTGTAGATGTGGAATGAAGAGTCTTGAAAGGACTCAAACCCTTCAGGCAGCATTCACTTTTCAAGATTTATTAAGGAAACAAAAAGGGGGAGATGCTAGAAGCTACCCATTGTCCAAGCTATCAGGAAAGTGTAAACAAGGAACCCAGAATGCTGATGGACCTTGAGCTCTGGCAAGGGCCAAAGCTATGCACTGATTGTTTAGTTGAGACAATGGTGGCTCAAGCAATTTCCTGACCTAATAAAATAAACCTTTACTAATATTTACTGACCTTTAAGATAGTCTGTCTGCTACTGGAATTGCCTGCCTGACTAAGGGCAATATGTGTATCTAAAATTGAATAAAAGGCTGGCAGGTCCTGGGCACCAGTGAAGCCCTTCCACTAGAGATGGGCGCTCTGCCTGGCCCCCTGTTTCTAAATTCATATTTCTTGTCTGGTCTTGTCATTTGCGCATGGCCCTTCTCCAGGTCCTGAACCCGAGCCACACAGGACATGGTTACCACATCTTTCACAATGTGTAAGTATATGTTTGTCTGAAAGCAAATGAGTAATCATGGCTGTCTCTGGGAAACCAAAGGACAGGGTATAAGGAAAGGGTTGCTTTTCATGCATATCCTTTATATGTTTTGAATATTTTACTATTAATATATAAGCTATTCAAAAATTTAAAATGCATCAAATATTTAAAATTATATCAAACCATTATAAATTTTGACATGGCTTAAGGAAAAAACAAAGCCAAGTCTTCTTGCTAGAAGACTGAGTAGAGGAACTTAAAATATGCCAAGTTCTGTTAAAATTGCATATAAAAAGAAAATTGGGGTTTCTGGTCAAACTAATTATTAAAAGAAGTGGGACACATAGAAACAAAGAAGGTAGGATACTTTCTTTGCTGGACACATTAGCTTCAAATTTTGAGAGAAAAATCATGACAAATTTTCTGAACAGAAAACAAGCCTGAAAGTCACTTATGTCCTCTCAGTTCCTCCTCCTTCTCTCGAGTAGCTCAGACCTTGTAGTTACCCAGCATTTATTAGGCTTCTATCAGTAAGCAGCTTTGTCTGACCAACAATGTAAGGAGAATCAGGAAAAGGAGAAGGCACCATTCTGAATGTTTATTGGAATAAAAATACTATGATAAAAATATTTTATTTGTCAAATTTCTATGTAATGAACTGCAAATATCTATCTATTAAAAAGATCTTAATTTTCACTACTTGGAGTTTGAAGAATATAGACAATAAATAAGTGCATACTATAAAATATATTATGGGTGTGGCTACCCCCTAAGCTGTTATAACCCAGAGGAAGAACATCTAGGCCACAGTGAGCACTTCTTCATAAATTTTTTTGAAGACATGCAATCTAAACTTATAGCCATTGTTTGTCATTTATAAATATCAGAATATTTGCTAACAACTCACTTTTTATCTTAAAACATTTTTAATGGTCCTGGTTCAAGAACTTAATGTATCAAGAGAGAATTTTTTAAAATTAGACATGAAAATTGGTATTTTGTTTTCCCCCTCTGGTCAGTTTGAACAATTATAAGTTGATGGGCTAAAAGGCCTAGCCATCAGTTAAAGAAGCAAATCACCAGGTTGAGGACATCAAACATCAGATTGCCTGGTCATGAATTATCAGTGAGAAAATTCACTTCTTACCTTAACAAAGTTTAATCATATTCTACAAGTTGTTGGATGTTTTCTTGGACAGATCCACTCTGGTAGAACTTAACTTACTCTAAATACAACTTATGAGACGATAGAAAGCAGATGCTCCCTAAGGCTCACAGGCAGCTGCATTTTAATGAACTGAACTGGTGCCAAAGACTAACCACCATTTCTATGGAAGAAACACAAGGAGAGAAGAAAAGGAAATGCAAGAGGTAATGAAAAGGGAGGATACATCAGAGGAGAAAAAAAGTTAATTTCCTCTAGAGGAGCAAACTCTTTTGTTTCCTGCACACCACAGCTCCTCTGTACACCACAGACTCAAGGCCTGCTTCCCTTTATATAATAAAAACCATTTTCTCCCATTTCCCTCTCTACTTGACTATGTCTCAGACGGCCTACCTGGTCTTCAACAATTCTTCTCACCCCATCTTGTAGTCATTTATTTAACATCTATACACATGAGGCTGTAACACATGATTCATTATCCAGCTCACAGTATAGTGAAAGTTTTGTAGATCTTGACTCTGAAGCTTGAGCCCAAAAAAGCAGAACAGACTTCAACATAGTCTATTTTTACCCAAGAGTCCTACCTGTTGTGCAATGGTCCTGGTTCAAGAGAGAATTTTTTAAAATTAGACATGAAAATTGGTATTTTGTTTTCCCTCTTCACTTCCTTCACTTACTTTAGCTGCTCAACTGAAGTGTCTCCTCTTATGTCAGTTATTATTTCTGTTCACAGATTTTCTGCTGCCTGAACACTGGGTATCTGGTATTTGAATTGCTTCCTGTGATTCAACTAAGAAATGCTTTACCTGTGGTGTGGACAGTTAGAAATGGTCTCACAAAACTCTCTCAACCCCACATTATAAATCTGTAATTCTGCATATGGAGTAACCAAAAAAATTAACAAATTAATCATTCATTGACTCAGAAAATTTGTTATTGAATGTTTACTATATGTCAGATGCTGTACAGGTCCTACAGATAAAAATGCGAATAAGACATAGATCCTGCATCAAAATTATAAAGAACTTGAACATGAGAGGCATGTTGAATGGAAGTAATAGGTAGAGAGAGCAAGTCACAAAAGTAAACAATTAAGTGATATAAGTGACCATTGTTATGGTGGAGATATACTTTTGATGGTAAAGTAGCACAAAGGAAGAAAAACTGAGATTCAGAGTCAGAGAAGATGCAGGTAGATCTTAAGAGAAGGGAGAGCAGATAACAGAGCCTTCAGAAGGGTGTGCCTGTGCTAGAGAAAACACAACAATGAGACCTGTTTGTCCACTGCTTTGCTCCAGTTCTAACACAAGGTCTGGTGTATCATGTGCTATCAGGGGACACTTGTTGAGTGAATAAATGTATGATGAATAATGTAATTGTTCTATACATCTCTAACAGAATGAGGGAAAGGGGATGTCAAAGGATGAGGTTTTAGTATCAGGAAGTCCATAAAGAGACTTCTACATATCTTGGAAAGGAGTTTGTATTTTATTTTATAGGCAACAAGAAGCTATAAAGAATTATTTGAAGAAAAAGATATATAAATATTCATTATCATTTTTCCCATGTTGAACACCTTATGTGTCTATGCCTGTTCATGCACCAGTCTTCAGGAATGCTTGTGAGAACATCTGGGTGCAGCCCTTCAGCATGATGGCACTGGCACATTCTTCTTTGATAAAACCTTCCCAGAAGGAAGTTTAAAAGAATGAGGGTCATGTTGCATGTTACCTGAATGTGGACATATTCTTGATATAATCCTTACATCTTGGGGCAAGAAGACGTGCTGGATCTGGTATTTAACCTTATTTGCAAACTAATAAATTATCTTATTCTTGTTTTATGGGTGCTCACAGAAAGCACAAGTTCCCTGGGTCAGAGACAACAGACTATTACTCACAGCACAACAAGCAGCATTAGCACCACATGTTTTAACTGGTCCCCTGGCCCCCCTCAGTCCCATGAGTATGAGGCTACATGGACCCTGATGGGTATTGTGCCCACAACCTTTTTGTATCATGGCTGAATGTGGGGCGCGGCTATAGGGTTAAGCCTCAGACTGACCTGTTGGCAAAGTCACAAACAAGTCCCAGCTTAGAAGGCACAGTCCTCTCAGCATAATTAGGCTTGACCTTATAATGCTCCCTAGATCTTATCTGGGAAGCTAATGGGCTGAGGGAGGTGCAGCAAGTGCTGCCAAAACACGTGAAACTCACAGGAACAGTGTAACTATGGTAACCACTACCTTGTTTACCTCTGACTATAAAATAAAGGCTCAACTTGCCTCTGGATCTCTCTCTGTGGCCTCAGCCAGGCACAGGAGGATCCACAGAGAATAACGCTGTCTTCGTGTCCTTCATTCTTCGCCGACTCCGTCCACACCTTGGGAACCCCTGGACCGCTGGGGCTGGACCCCGGCAGCTGAAGAATGCTGAGCTTATCAGCAGATCCCACTGCTTTTAAACAGTAAGCAAGCCTGCCTACTCTTAGTCACGGGAGAGATGCGACATTATGCCTACAGGCTGCCAGTCTCAAACACAACCTGAGAACTGGCCCAGATAAAAAGCCACCAGAACTTTATGCCCAGCAGGATGTGTGGGAGCTTAAAAGACCCAAGAATGGCTGTCTTTCTTGATCAAATTCATAATCTTATAAAATATGTCTGGAGAAAAATAAAAACAACTTAATTAATATTAGTGTTTGGGATTTTTGTTATGTCTTTCTGGATATGCCATTCCAGAATGCTCCTCTCTCCAATGACAAGGTAAATTACAGTCCCAGACTAAATTTGAGGGAGCAGCAGACTCTGCTGCTGCGTTTTGTACTCCTTGACTTAGTAATGGCAATGGTATAATAACATATTAGATTTATGAGGCAGTGTGCTGGTGTTTTACATGAATCATTTCATTTAATCTTTCTCAACCCCATGTGATGAATTCTAGTAATTACCATTCTCATTTTACAAATGAGGTAAGTGAAGTACAGAAAAGTTAAATACTTGTCTAAGGTCACTTACTTGACAAAGCTGGATTTTTAATGTAGATCTGACTGACTTCAGAGCCCATTCATTGCTGGGAAATGTTCTACCAAATTATTATTTCAGGGCCTTTAAGTATGTAAGTGGTGGGACCAGATCTGGGTTCAGCAACCTTGGTACTTGAGTTCTGGCTAGGAAAGAATTCAGAGTCCAGACTCAAACTATAAGAGAACATTTATTGATAAAATCATAGAGGTGGAAGAAGTAATTCATAGAAGAAATGGGATTAGGAAACTTAGTTATAGAGCTAAAGTGGGGGCCCTTGAAGCTTAGGAGTGAGGAAGATATAAAGGTGACTGCCCCTGGGATGGGGAGGGAGAAGGGAAAGGCGAGGACATGCTCCCGGGAGGGAAAGCATGCTGTGCCCTTCCTCCTAAGGGTTTTAAGGGTGGAGATTTTAGGGGAGGTGCCAGGGGAAGATCTCAGTAGAATATTCAGCAGTTTTCTAGGTGTGTCCATTCACGGTTGTGGTCTCCACTGATTGATTGGCTAGCACCAGGGCAGGAGGTCATTAGCCAGTGCAGCTGGTCCTGAGGTCAGTTGTGGCTGCTTTTGTTGCTTTTCTGGGCCTGGAGCTGAAATGCAACTGAAGCCTAGATGTTATCTTTAGGGGGGAAAGGTCAGGAAGTCCAAACCACTTATCAGCTATATGTTAGGGGAGGAAAGGTCATCTGAGGGTGAGGTCTCACCTTACAATTGCCCTTTGCTAGGCATCCAGGGCTTTCCACCCTGGTGACCTGTACCTGGCCAATCATCCTTTTTCTGTTCATGTCTGTCTAACTGCCTATCACATTGGCACATGCTTATAATTCTATTAATTTAAATACATTTAATTCTCTAAAAAACAAACAAAATCCTTACTTTTAAATAACCAAGGTAGTCCTGAAAGATATTCATGGGCTTGCCACACAGGAATTGCAAGTCAGGTTTTCCTGTTGGAGGACTCTGATAAGTTTATCAATGTAAGAAATGTCCAAACCTATAGAGAACTTTTATAAAAGTTTATTTGAGTCAAACAGGATATGCCTGGAAGCCAGATCCCAACAGACTGAGAAAAATGGTTTGGATAATGACAGTTTTGCTATTTATTTTATGTATTTGAGATTAAGGAGGAAATGTAAATAAGATTACATGAAGATGGGGATCAATTACAAGATAGTTAAGATTATGCGCTCTCTTGAGGGTGGCCCTGCTTTTTTTTTTTTTTTTTCCTGCATATGTAGTCCAGGGGGTGGCCCTGCTTTAGACGGAGGGGTATGAAAGGAGGCATTTTAAAGGTGTGTTAACCTAGATTCACAGGAACAATGGACAGGGCTTACTTAAGGCAGAGATAAGTGTTTTTACTAAAAAGTTGTATGCCTAGGGCATGACTATCCACCATGACCTGCCCAGTAAGAAATGTAAGATGAAATCACCCTGTGAGGTTACTTTCCGTAGAACCTTTTTTTTGTCCACAAGTTGAATAGAGATTCTCAGAATGGATAGGTGAGACCCAAGAGCAAATGAGAAAGGAACAGGAGTGTTTTTCTTCATCATTCTCTCAGTCTAAGAATAAAAATTGTTAGAGGCTAAATTCAAGGAACCAATTGAGTATATCTTATGAAGGCAAGCACCCCAAAATATGCCTCTTTGGAATATTGATTATTTTAAGCTGGTTATTTTTAAGAAACAAAAGACTCAGGGAAAAAACCTTTGACCTTCCCCCTTACTGGCTAAAAGAGTTTAAAATGGAAGACCTGCTCCAGGAAGGGAGATATCATCACAGATGACTATGGTTTAATCTGAGCTAGTGTGTGATAGCAATGCTCATTTAATCAAAGTCCTTCCTGCCCCATTGTTTCAAGATGGACCTACAAACATTTATTTACCAAATATTAACTCTTTTCATCTCCTTGTATAATTTTGTCTTACAATCTTTGGAATTTTCATGTTTATGTGAATTCCCCATGTGCACATATTAAAACTGTATTTTCTTATCTGTCTCATGTTAATTTGATTATTAGTCCAGCCTGATGAGTTTAGAAAGCTAGAACGAAGATTGATTGCTCCTTCTCACTTTCACAATAAGTATGTGCCCAGACCAGGGGCATGACTCTCCGTCTAGGCCAGCCGTGGGCAAACTACGGCCCGCGGGCCGGATCCGGCCCGTTTGAAATGAATAAAACTAAAAAAAAAAAAAGACCGTACCCTTTTATGTAATGATGTTTACTTTGAATTTATATTAGTTCACACAAACACTCCATCCATGCTTTTGTTCCGGCCCTCCGGTCCAGTTTAAGAACCCATTGTGGCCTTCGAGTCAAAAAGTTTGCCCACCCCTGGTCTAGGTCGACCTATGAGTGGGGCCTGGCCTACATCTCTTGGCCTCTCAAATGACAGTCCATAAAATCACCTAGGATGAAAATCAGATTAGCTGTCAGTAAACAGAATCGACATTAAGACAGGAAAGTAAGTAGCTTAGTGCTTCACTCTGTAGAGGTAAAGTAAGAATGTTTATAGAAGAAGCTCAGGGTCAGAAAGAATGAGAATGGAGGATTTCAGAATCCATGTGTCTGGGTGTCAATCCAAGGACAATCTTGCAAGGGCTAAACTGCTCTCCTCCTAGGAATCTCAAACCCAAAAACACCACACTTAGCAAAAATAGGAAGACCCAAAACAGGAAAATACCAGTGAACAAGAAGCCTGAGGGAGAAAGACTTCAGATGACTGAGTCTACTTGGCAAGGCTCTTAGCTTTCACACCCAATCCACACATTTATCATTATATACATCTTTTTTTAATAAGACTGTATCACTGAGATGGCAGGCACTGTCCACATACCTACAAGTACTTAAAGAAGTTATGCTCAGTGACAAGGAGATGATTTCAACTAAAGATGGCTTCACAAGAAAGGGTATAACTAAAACCAAGTTTATGTGAGTTGTTAAGCATTGAGACAAAAGAAGGTCAAAAACAATACTCATATATCATATATCGACAGATATCCAATTATGTGAAGTCTCTAGAACAGGGGTCCTCAAACTACGGCCCTCAGGCCACATGCGGCCCGCCAAAAACATTTATCAGGCCCGGGGGGTGTTTTTGCCGCCGCTGCCTGTTGCTTAGCAGCCGACTCGTCCTGGGCCCGCAGTGTACATGTGTGGAATGTGCACCGCACTTCTCCGACTCCCCTCCTTCTCTCTGTCTCTCCACTCCTCCTCTCAGTCTCGGGTGTGATCAGACGAGTCACGAGCTTGCCTGTGGAGAGCCTGCTGCTGCCTGAGGACCGAGGTAAGAACAAGTTAGGATTTATTTTTTTTTTGAAGTTAGGAGGTCTATTTTTTTGAAGTTAGGAGAGCTTTTTCCAGAATGAAACATCTGAAATCTCCAACCAGATCTAGACTAACTGATGCACACTTGCATCACTTGTTACGACTAGCAGTGACAAATATGGAAACGCACATTGACCATCTCATTAGCCAAAAGCAGGCCCATAGTTCCCACTGAAATACTGGTAAGTTTGTTGATTTAACTTTACTTGTTCTTCATTTTAAATATTGTATTTGTTCCCGTTTTGTTTTTTTACCTCAAAATAAGATATGTGCAGTGTGCATAGGAATTTGTTCATAGTTTTTTTTTAAACTATAGTCCGGCCCTCCAACGGTCTGAGGGACAATGAACTGGCCCCCTGTTTAAAAAGTTTGAGGACCCCTGCTCTAGAACAACGATTTCCAACCAGTGCACCACAAGAATTTTTAAAATATGAAACATCTGACTATGTAGTCAGGGGCATTGACCTCTTTTCTCTTAGATTGTCAATTTTTTTTTAAAAGACAACAGCTGACACAATAGCTGTACTGTGTGAATGAATCAAAATTATATCTTTTTTTTGTCAGATTGGCAAAAATAGATTTTTGGTGTGCTGCAGAATTTTAGTAATTAGTTTATGTATGCCATGAGATGAAAAAGGTTCAAAATCACTGCTCTAGAAGGAACTCCCTCATCTCAGTTAAGTCACCTATGACTTCTTCACCATCCCACCATAACTGAAGAACATTTCTTGTTTGAATGTTTGATTCAATCTGCTCTGATGTCTTAGGCAGAGGACATTGATGATATTCAATAACTTTAGAAATAGTATTTTACCATTACAGGAAATAAAGCTAGAGCATGAAACCACATTGATCTTTGGGGAAAATTTTAGTTGCTTTCTTTCCTTTATTTTTACGTTGTATAACATGAGAAAGAGATTAGGTTCTTAGTTTCAAGTATTCAGGATCAAATGGAACATAAGTACCATTGAAAACTACTCATCTTTATTTTGATTCACTACCCTTAGAGGGTAATACTTTAGGATTAAGAATCAGTAAATTATATAATTAATGCCCTTGAGTAGCTCTTTCATGGTTGAGAGAAGTCTCAATATATTCTCACCACATTTTATTTATTTATTTATTTATTTATTTATTTATTTATTTAAAGAATTGTTGTGAGTTTATTTGAGCCAAACTATCGACAGTTGCTGGGAAGCAGGATCTCAATGGGATGGGATAATGCTCCAGAGAATGGCAGTTTTTCACCTAGTTTTATACATTTATACAATCAAAGGAGGGGATGTAAAATGGGTTACATGAAATCCACTGGTGATAGATTAGGGAGGTGGGAGGAAGAAAAGGGGGGGAAACCTCTGGGATTGGATAAAAAGTCAAATGATAGACGCATTCTTTTACTTAGGTGGGTACAAAATAGTTAACAGTCAACAAGTAACATGATAACAATAACATTGAAGGAATTTGTGTTCTCCAGTCCTTGTGCCCTAGTACATTTGATTGTGCCCTGAGGGGTCTGGAAAAAGGGAAGTTACAAGTTACCCTGACATTTCACAAGGATGTTATCTTACATGCAAAAAGACAATAGGCTCAGTTAAGGTAAAGATTGACCTTTGTCAGGGAAGATACTGGCCTAGGATGTGACTACCCACCATAACTATTTTCAGTTAAAGTTTTAATTTCAGACCACCCTTTGTGGTTACTTTAGGTCTTTGAGTTTGCAAAACCACCATGCAGGTCTTCCCTAAGCTTGTCAGGTAAGCATGTGGCCTCTTTTTTGTACACAGCTTTAAAAAAAAAAATTTGTATATGTGTATATTTATTCCGCACCAAAAAGTATATGAGTGAAAGGGTGAGGCCTAGGCCCTCCACCTTGCCTCAGGGTAAGGGCTAGGCCCTCCACCTTGCCCCAGGGTAAGGGCTAGGCCCTCCACCTTGCCCCAGGGTAAGGGCTATGTTCTCTATCTTACCTTGGCCACGTGCTTGGCAAGGACCTTCTTCCCGGAAGTCTAAGATTCTGCTAGCCACACCCAGGAACAAGACATCGACTTGCGCCTGGCCAATCGGCAGAGCACAGTCCTTTCTCCTCCCCTTACTCCAACCCCCCCTTTAAAACCCGTCTCTAGGCGGGGTTCTGTCTCTCAGCCACTTGGCCTGCCATTGTGTCGGTGAGTCTGGTGGATGGGGAGCTCAAGCTAGCTTGAAATACAGATTCTTATGCTTTTGCATCGGATTGGGTGGCTCCCTGATGTGGTTTCTTGGGGATCTTGAAATCTGGGCATAACAATGAGGTGACTTAAAATGTATAAACAAGAGATTGTAGCCCTAGCCAGTTTGTCTCAGTGGATAGAGCGTCGTCCTGCAGACTGGAGAGTCCCAGGTTCGATTCTGGTCAAGGGCAGGTACTTTGGTTGCAGGCTCCTCCCTGGCCTAGGGCTCTGGCCAGGGCTCATTCAAGAGGCAACCAATCAATGTTTACACCACATTTCAAATAGTCTATTCTCACATGCACACATCAATGAAAAAAAAAAACAAAAAACAATGGCTGGGAACATACCACACGACAGCTCAAGGGCAAATTATAAATAGTAATAGTGTCGCAGGAGTTTGCAATCAGGGGCTGTCACTTTATTATTAGTCATACATGTTACTGCCTACCATAGGATCTACTTAAAATGCTTTATTACAAATTTCAAATTATAATTAGACGATTATTTATCACCTAGTTTAGGAATGATAGATAAAGAGACTTTGGATGATTAAATAATGCCTAGAACATCTGTCTCAAAATTGTATTCTTAAAAAAAACTGTATTCTTTGTTATTAAAAAAAAAAGAGAAAGAGAAATACCTTAAATTATAAAGGGGGGGAAAAAACAGAAAATGTTAATGATCATAGCTTCCAAGTCAAATTGCTTAATTTGATGTTCTGTGCTATGTTAATTTCAGGTTTCCTACAGAAGTGTAAGGCTAATGGAAGGTTTATCTGACATTTCTTCTCTCAGTGCTCTGAGTTCTTTCATTTGTCATTTCTTGCTGGCAAATTGATGGACATTGTTACTTTCTGAGCACATGTGGAGGCAGCTGCTTCAGTTACCTTTTGCTGAATCAACAGATTGAAGCAGCTATATCCATTAGGGAAGGCAGCTTTGGCCTGGAATTCAGGAGATGGGCTTCTAGTTTTAGCACCTCCACCAGTTTGCTGTATGACCTTGAAGAAGTCACCACCTCTCTGGAGCCTGACTTTTCATATATAATTTAAGGGAATTGCACGGGATGACCTCAAGGATCCCCAGTCCTAATATTATAGTCTGTGGTAATATAAAAGAAATGCAACCATATTGAGAAGATAGAACAAAATATAAGAGAAACAGCAGCCTGAAAGGAAACTAGTTCAAACTTAAAGCCCAGGCCAGCAACTTGATCCAAAAAAAAAAAAGAGCAGGTGGCAGTTTTGCAGGAGCCTGTTTCCAAGTTTCACAGTTCTCATCTCAGAACTTGAAAAGCCAACATCTCCAGTATCTTCTCCATTTTGGCGACTGAATCCAAATCAGGCCTGAGACCAGCCGCTCACGCATTGTGCCCTTAGCCAGAAGCTCTCCTAGTCCGCACTCTTTTCTTCTGATGTTCTTTTTCTCTCACACTGAGACATCCATAGCAGGAAAACTGAAAGGGCTGAGAAACAGGAAGAGAATTCATAAATATGCAGCAACAAAACAGTGCAGGTGAAGGAGAGCTCAGGTCACAAAGGAATCCAAAGCAACTGAGTTTAGCAGAAAGGTGACTAGGAAGCAGAGATGTAAGGTGCCCCACATCCCCGTGATGAATAAGTCTCAGCAAATACAGCAGGAGGGTGCTGTAAGCAGAGAACCAGCACAGGTGTTCCCAAGAATGACTGAATACATCAAGACATTTTTTAAATGCCGAAATCAAGAAGAGGATATATTATCAATTCCCAGGGAAGACACCAAAGTCCTGTTGCATTATTCAAATCCAAGCAAGTCAGGGCATCAGAAAGACATACCAGAGGGAATATCCACTGGGATCAGATGACCAGGCTGCATGACTTAACAAGTCTTTCCTCACTTGTCTATTTTGGTGCCTGGATGAAAGCCACAGCAAGGGCCCTGGGGCTCCACGAACAGAAATAACATTAGTTAAATTATCCACATTGATAGCAATTAGACCTTGGTTTATGGGAATAGGGTAATAAATTGCTAGTTTGGGAAAATTGTATAATGAGATAGGAGTGTGTTTTCCTTGCTGGCACTCAAGTTCTCCATTGTCATAAAAGCAAACTGCTTCTTAACAATAAACATGAATTTCATAAGAACATTTGGGTCCTGTGGCATTTTCAGGTGGGTGAAAGGGTATGTTTGGGGAAGAGACACCTTTTACATTCTCTCCCTCTAACTAAACATAAGAAGATAGCAAATTTTTTCTGCCCAAGAAAACATAAAACTAATATTCTGACAAAGACCACTGCTCTTCAAATCCAACTGGAAAAGGTGACAATCTGGACAGAACTACCCAAGTCCCCTCCATTATAAACAGCTCTGTAAATGCCCTGTTAAGAAAAGGACACTAGTAGCTTCATTTGTGGAATCAAAGAACCAGCGGTGCATGCTGAAGTGCATCCAAATGTGTATGTTTCTCCCAGAGAGCAGTTCCCTGTGACAGGACGTGTCTGCTTTAGAGACTGGGAATTCCCACAGCGATATAAGACAGGTTTGCAAGTGAATTCAGCTCTGAAACTGAAGCACCAGAGAAAATAGCTACCTAAGCAACACAATGCAGGCAGCAACCCAAAGCCTCAGGTTCCTGCACCCCACTCCTCAGAATGGCTTTTTCTGCTGTTGCTGTGAAATAAGTCAGTTCTTCGTTAGCGAGAATTCTAGATTCATTTTCCCTGCAGGTTCTGACCAAGCTCCACCTGATGGAGTTCCTAAATTCTAACAACCTTTCTATAAGAAAGGGGTATCCTCCAGGAAAAAACTTGATCTCCTTCTTTTATTTTTTTTGGTATTTTTTTTAAATTAAATCTTTATTGTTCAGATTATTACATTTGTTCCTCTTTTTTCCCCCATAACTCCCCTCCTCCCAGTTCCCACCCCACCCTCCGCCCTCACTCCCCACCCACTGTCCTCATCCATAGGTGCACGATTTTTGTCCAGTCTCTTCCCGCAACCCCTACACCCCTTCCCCCCCCAAGAATAGTCAGTCCATTCCCTTTCTATGTCCCTGATTCTATTATAATCACCAGTTCATTCTGTTCATCAGATTATTTATTCACTTGATTCTTGGATTCACTTGTTGATAGATTCGTATTTGTTGTTCATAATTTGTATCTTTACCTTTTTCTTCTTCTTCCTCTTCTTGAAGGATACCTTTCAGCATCCTATCTAATAAAAGAGAAACATGGTAATTAGCCGTACCTCCGCTACCCTTCCCATTGGCTAATCAGGGCGATATGCAATTATCTGCTAGCCAAGATGTTGGCCGGCAGCAGGCAGCTTACAGCGAACATGAGGCTTGCTTGTTTCAGTGACGGAGGAAGCCAAGCTTCCCCGCCTTCCTTGCCGGCCTCTGAGCTTGCAGTTTGAAACATTGTAACAAATATAGAAGCTAAACAAAACTCCAGAAACCGGCTATCAATCAGCCAGGCTTCAGCCAGCAAGACCGCAACATTGTTTCGAATACAGAAGGTAAACAAAGGCCAGAAACCTGCTTTCAGCAGCCGAGCCTCAGATAGAAAGCCGGCTCTCAGCTCCATGACAGGCATAGAAGGTAAATAAATGCCAGAATAAAAAAAAAAAGAAAAAAAGGAGAGGTTTGGAGCTTCAGTCGCCCGCCAGCCTGAAAACAGCCCTCAGCCCCTCACCCAGACTGGCCAGGCACCCCAGTGGGGACCCCCACCCTGAAGCAACAAGATGGCGGCTAATTTGCATACTGAAGGCAGGTGGCAGCAGGCAAGGCTGTCTGCGGTCTGGGACCCGGATCTGTGACCCTGCCGGGCGGGGGCAGTGCTTGAGGCTGCCTGCGGTCTCGGGACCCAGATCCGTGACCCTGCCGGATGGAGGGCAGTGCTTAAGGCTTTCCGTGGTCCCGGGACCCGGATCTGTGACCTAGCCAGGCGGGGGGCAGCGTTTGAGGCTGTCCGCTGTCCCGGGACCCGGATCTGTGACCCTGCCAGGTGGGGGGCAGTGCTTGAGGCTGCTCGCGGTCTGGGACCTGGATCCATGTCCTCGCAAGTGGGGTGGCAGTGCTTGAGGCTGTCCGCGGTCCCAGGACCTGGATCTGTGACCCTGCTGGATGGGGGGCACTGCGCGGGAGGCTGTCCGCAGTCCGGGACTCCGATCTGTGACCCTGCCCGGCGGGGGGCAGTGCTTGAGGCTGTCCGTGGTCCCGGGACCCAGATCCGTGACCTGGTGGGCAGGGGGGCAGCACGGGAGGCTGTGTGCAGTCTAGGACCCGAATCTGTGACCCTGCCAGGTGGGGGTCAGTGCTTGAGGCTGTCCACGGGACCAAGACACAGATCTGTGACACTGCCGGGCAGGGGGCAGTGCTTGAGGCTGTGCACTGTCCCGGGACTCGGATCCGTGACCCTTCACGGCGGGGAGGCAGCCATCATGGCTCAGGAGTGACTGCGCAAGATCCGCCTCCTGGCCCAGAAGGTGCAGGATCGCAGGGAAAGCCACCGTGGCGGGCCAGACTGACGTCCTCCTGGCCGCACCACGGGGTTTGCGGATCTGCAAAGCCAGAGGCCTCTGGTGTGCACATCCCCCCCTGGCGTGCGAACATCCCCCAGCACACTGTCACCCTCCCACGCCTGCAACAGTTGCAAACCAAGGCGTGCACAAGTTCCCCCGCCTCTCCACCGCACTTCCATCAACCGGGCATGCCTAACACCCCCACAGGATGTGCACACATCCCCTCTGATGCGCTCACGTCCTTTGGAGAGTGTCTGGGTGTTCTGGGTGCTGAGAGTGGGCGCCTGTGAGATGACAGTGAGAGGGCGGAGTGGTGATGCCCTGTTCCCACGGAGGCCAGTGCAGCTACGAGATCACCTCTGGGGAGTTAATGCAGGTGCTGAGGCAGGAGCAGGTGCAGACAGACACACCTGGTGGGCGCGGGCGGCCCTCTCTGAGGTGCCTTCGGTCAGCGTTCAAGATCAAGTGCCCAGAGGCAGAGAGGAATTCCGTCCTCTCAGTGAAACAGTGGGATAGTCGGGGCGACTGTAGAGGAGGAATGTGCACTTTGGGTACCAGCACCCATGAGTGAAGGCTGCCCTGACTGAGCCTTGCTTTTTGAGGCCTAGCGCACTCCTGCTGGGCAACGGGTGACAGGATGTGCTTATCCGAATTAATGAGAGAAAACATTGATTCTCCTGCTGCCCACAAAGGTGGAAAGTGAAGTGGGGAGACATGTGGGGAATGAGCAAGGTTCCCTGTCTGGGGGTTCCAAATCTGCTGTTGATTTCTTTCACCACTGACTAGAGATATACAGGGTGTCCCCCCAAAATGTATACACACTTTGAATACCTACTAATTCCAATGGTTTTAAGCATAAGAAAGAAACAACAATGGAGCTGTTATCTGTTAAAAGTGTGGGCACAAACAGGTACTTGGACATTCCCTGAGGGGTCTCAGATTGGAGAGGTTGAAGGCCAAACTGAGGGGCCCCTTCTCCCCCCACTACCCCAGTGCACGAATTTCGTGCACCGGGCTACTAGTTTCATATAATACTGATTTGGTAGTGATGAACTCCTTTAGCTTTTCCTTATCTGTGAAGCTCTTTATCTGACCTTCAATTCTGAATGATAGCTTTGCTGGATAAAGTAATCTTCATTGTAGGTTCTTGGTATTCATCACTTTGAATATTTCTTGCCACTCCCTTCTGGCCTGCAAAGTTTCTGTTGAGAAATCAGCTGACAGTCATATGGGTACTCCCTTGTAGGTAACTGAGTTTCTTTCTCTTGCTGCTTTTAAGATTCTCTCTTTGTCTTTTGCTATTGGCATTTTAATTATGATGTGTCTTGGTGTGGTCCTCTTTGGATTCCTTTTGTTTGGGGTTCTCTGTGCTTCCTGGACTTGTAGGTCTATTTCTTTCACCAGGTAGGGGAAGTTTTCTGTCATTATTTCTTCAAATAGGTTTTCAATATCTTGCTCTCTCTCATCTTCTGGCACCCCTATAATTCGGATGTTGGTATGCTTGAAGCTGTCCCAGAGGCTCCTTACACTATCTTTGTATTTTCGGATTCTTTTTTTCATTTTGCTTTTTCAGTTGGGTGTTTTTTGCTTCTTCGCATTTCAAATCTTTGACTTGATTCTTGCGCTACTCTGGTCTGCTGTTGGGAGTCTGTATAATATTCTTTATTTCAGTCAGTGTATGCTTAATTTCTAGTTGGTCCTTTATCACAACATCGAGGATCTCATTAGATTTCTTGTGGATCTCTCTATATTTATCGGCGGTCTCATCAGTCTTTTTGAGGGCCTTACTAAATTTATCGGCGGCTTCTACACAGTTCTTGAGACACCTTAAAAGTGTGGTTTTGAACTCTATCTCCAGCCTTTTGCTTTCCTCCATTTCTGTCATTTGTGTCCTGTTTCTTTGTCTCTGCATTTTTTATGCTTTCTTGGTGCACCCCCTAGTGGTCTTTGTGCGCAGTCTTGTTGTAGTTAAGCCTTGATTGTTGTAGGTAACACTGCGGGGGATTTGACCTCCAGGCCAACTGGCTGTGAGAATCAGCTGTGTCTGCAGTGGGAGAACTTCTATCCTCTAGGGAGGTGCTAATCTAGCCTTTGCCTGAGGCTATCCAGCAAATGCCTCTGTGCAGGGATTGGGCAGGGTGGGTCCCAGGGGATCAACAGGGTGGGCGGAGCGAGCAGTTATGGCTGCTCTCAGTCCCGTCCCCAGAGGCTCTGCCTCTCAGTGTCCCAGCAACCGCTGCAAGTACCTCGGAGAGAAAGCTGCCCTCGAGCTCCGATTGATGCCAGACAGTCCCGCTTCTCCCATTTGAGTCTGGGTCCCCAGAGACTCGCCCAGAACTGGAGCCCAGAGCCTGAGACTCCCTCCCGATTGAAAAAGACAACCGCGCCCTCAGCCGCCAGCCCGCTCCACACGCACCTCCGCACCTTAGTATTTTACTTCCGCACTGCGCCTCCTCTGAGTCTCGGTATGCTTTTCTCTTTCCTTCTAGTTGTAGAATTTCCCCTCAGCCGGCCTTCCTGTGGTTCTGGGTGATGTCTGTTCCGTCTTTTAGTTGTATTTTTGAAGTAGTTGTGCGAGGCAGCAATCTCCGGTGTTTACCTATGCTGCCATCTTGGTTTCTCCTGATCTCCTTCTTAAACAGCTTGAATCTTAATAAGAAGTTATAAAAGACCATAAAAAAATATGTACTTCCCTCCCTAAATATCCAAACTTCATACTCAGTAATAATATCAAAAGAAATCCAACTGGCTATTTAAAGTTATCCTTGGATTCATTAGAGCTTCAATATCATACCTATTGCTGAGTTGATGACAGGTGGGGATTTTGCCAAAATCAGTGTATCCAATTAGCACCAGGGGTCCACAAGTCAAGCACTTGCAAGATACAAATTATAGGTGACATTTCTAAACACAGATTGGCAGCTTAAGCCAGGACAGCCTTCTCTACCTTTGGAACATTATTAGGAAGCAATACTCTACCCAACCTTTGTAATCTACATATATTTTTTTAAAAGAGGATCCTGAGAATTTTGTTGCCATACAGACTTATATGGCCAGGAGGCTGGTATATGCTTACTCTCATGAACCCAAAACAGGCTTGTTAGTTATGTGTGCATTTTGTACTTTTAGGAACATACATATCCAGGCACCCAGACTGCACAAAATTCACTATTATGATAAAATTATATAGTTTGTTGATAATGGAGTCACTTCTGCACTCTCCTTGCCTTGTAAAATCCCAGACACCAGTCTTGCAAATAGAGTTCACTTCTGTTTTAAACTAGCATTCTAAACTGTTTCCATAAAATAATAGTGCTCTATAAGCTGGGCCAAAATACCCCACAAGTAAAACCCAATAATGTCAGACAAATAGTTTATAGGAAAAAGTTGGAGTTACTGATTGTCAAATAGGTTTTCTGGCATATAGTTTTCTTGAACCCTTGGTGCTCTCTCCCCTAGTGTCCATTAGAATACATTGCAGATGAAAGAGTGGATGAACAAATAGCAAATAGAGGGAAACTCAGTAACAGCTGATCTTGCTGGTTCAACATGTGTGTCTTTTCCCACGTATATGTGTGTTCTTGGTTGTGGTTTTAGAGGCATGTCTCTACCCACAACTCAACTGACTATTTAAAAACGTGTCTACTTTATTAGGAGGTAAATCACATATACGCACTCTATATCCATCAGGGATTACAACTTTTAGCTCAGTGCCTCTCTGTAGTGGCATTGTTCAGTTGAGAAAAACAAGACTGAATGATATACAGTCCATCCTTTCTCAATAATCTATAGCAGGGCAAACTTTATCTCTAAAGGACCTAAATATTTTAGGCTTTGTGGGCCATATGATCTGGGTCACAACTGTGTGACTTTGCTGTTGTAGCACCAAGCAGGCACAGAAAATATCTGAATAAATGAATATGATGTGCTCCAATAAAATTTTATTTATGAGCACTGAAATTTGGATTTTACATAATTTTCATATGTCATGAAGTATTCTTCTTTTTTTTCAGACACTTATAAATCAAATACATTTACTTTTGATCCACAGGCCATGATTTGCCAACCACATCCTAAAGTCAAGCTGCTTTAAAACACATTCTTGACCATTGGAGAGTGGCATACCTGACTTTCTCATCTTGACTTTTGACTAGGTTACTAGTCAAAGGGGCAATGTAAGAAATGTCAGATGAGCTTCACAATTGGGTTTACTGTGAAGATGCCACCCAAAGCAGCACACACTGTTGCCTTAAAGTGGAGCAATTTCCCTGGTGTCCTGAGGATGGTTGTACTCCTTCTGGGAAAGTGGCTTCTTGCAAAAAATCATAACACAGATAACTTTCTTTTTGTTTGAGCTGCTAGGAAGTTCACAGGCCAATTTGCTCAGATCTAGCAAACATATTGGATCACACAGCATATGTTTTGTATAAATATATCCCACCTTTATCTCATTTTTCTAACCAATTTTTTCTTTATCACTTTTAAAATAGTATTGCGTTGTAAGGATTTTTGTAAGTAGCCCAATAAGGCAGAAAGCAAATAAAATAATACTAATAAAATATATATTATACTCATATTTCTGTACTTAAAATTGTTGGTAATCATTAATCAAAAATGATTTCTTATTCAGCCAGTGTTGCTCAATGGTTGAGCATAAACCCATAAACCGGGATGTCAGGGTTTGATCCCCAGTCAGGGCACATGCCCAGGTTGCAGCCTTAATCCCTAGTAGAGGGCATGTAGGAGGCAGCCAATCAATGATTCTCTCTCTATCATTGATGTTTCTATATCTCTCGCCTTCTTCATTTCTCTCTCTGAAATCAATAAAAACATATTTTTTATTAAATGACTTATTATAATGTTCCCCAAAAGAGCACTAGGACCAGTAGTTTTATGACCCGTCATGGTCAAAGAATCCTCACCTGAAGGAAATCTTGGACAGAAGTCCAATAATGCAACAGACACAATGTGGATGGAGTTGCTCTGAGTGAAATGAGTACCCAGGATAAGGAGGTACAGAGGCCACCTGAAGGATAGTCACTGGGAGTAATTATTAGAATGATAGATTTCTGGGCTCCACTTAGAGCCTCTGGATCTTCCTCTTTCAGGCATCAAGCATGAGAATCTACATTTTAAATGAGAATTTTGAGGAATTGTTTGAAATACTAAAAGTTGAGTGGCATCATCCAAGAGATCTGCTAAGGACAATTTGAAAAACATTGTTCCAGGGATGCAGTTGCGTGAGGGTTTTTTGTTTCGTTTTGTTTTTCCTTCCTCAGAACTGTGGAGCAAAGCTTGTTCCTCTCCCACTTGCTGCCCAGATTGAATTGACCAAAGCAATGGTTATGGAGAAGCCTGGTCCCCTGCTGGTAGGGTGGGAATTTGTGAGATAGTATTACACACCACTAAACAAGGTGCCAGACATGCTATACAGATTGTATGGAAAGAAACTCTTCTTATGTCCATAAGGGATTGGATTCAAATGGAAAGCCAGCATATGCGATCTATGGACAGAAAGAAATCCATAGGGAAGTGATGTCACAAAACCTCATTAATTGCCACACTAAGATTCACCATGTTGATGCTCATGCCACTCTGAATGATGTGGTCCATGTGATGGGGTTGCTGTTTAATAACAAATAGGCTTTGAGGAGATTCATGCAGACATTTGTCCTTGCTCCTGAGGACTCTGTTGCAAACAAGTTCTATGTTCATAGCGGTGTCTTCAGATACCAAGATGAGGTCTGGTGGCTTTGTCACTGAGCCTCACGAGGAATCTGAGGGAGAAGCAGAGAAACCTGAAGAAAGACAGCAGACACCTGAGATGGTACCTGATTATTCTGGAACTTTCTGTGATCAGACGCTCAGCAATGACTTGGAAGAACATTTAGAGGAACCTGTTGCTGAACCAGAGTCTGCTCCTGAACCAGAACTGAAGCAAAAACCTGAATTTGAAATCCAAGAGGAAAAGTGTGAGCCAGCATTGGAGGTAACTGCTCCTGAGGATGCTCAGAAGAATTCTTCTCCAGCACCTGAAGACATCACTCAGACAGAGCAGGGGACATGTTCCTGGGCATCTGTGACCAGTAAGAACCTTCCACCCAGCAGAGCTGTTCCAGTTACTGTGATACCACCTCATGTTGTTCAAGTACCAGCTTCACAGCCTTGCCCTGAATCTAAGCCTGAATCTCAGGTTCCATAGCAGAGGGATCAAAAAGTTCTGAACAACAAATAAATATTCCTTTCCAGAGGGGTTGAACCCTGAAGAATTGTGAGACACCCTGACAGCCACCAACTCTTCATTGGCAATCTGCCTCATGAAGTGGACAAATCAGAGCTTAAATATTTCTTTCAAAATTATGGGAATGTGGCGGAGTTGTGCATTAACAGCAGTTGGAATTACCCAGTTTTGGTTTCGTGTGTTTGATGATTCTGAGCTTGTCCAGGAGGCCCTTAACAACAGGCTCATCATGTTCAGAGGTGAGGCCCATCTGAATGTGGAAGAGAAGAAGACTTCAGCTGCCAGGGAAGGTGGACCGGCGAGATAACGATACACATATACTGATCAGGGATTGTAACTTTTAACTCAATGCCTCTCTGTAGTGGCATTGTTCAGTTGAGAAAACAAGACTGAAGGATATACAGGCCCTCCAGGTGGGCTGGGTCATGGAATGAGAGGCCCTCGCTGGGAGGCATGGTGCCAAAACCAAGATTTGGAGTGGGAAGGGAATTGCTCCAAGATGGTGAGTTGGTCTTCACTGGTCTTCACACAGCAGTGCAAACCCCTGTTCCTGCAGAATGGTGAATTTCTTCAACCACCATCTGGTATCTTGCAATGTGACCCTGGTCTCTTATAAACACCTTTAAGCTTGTACAATTTTACTTTTTGTGTTAATGGTGTGTGTTCTCCCCCCTCTTCTTCCCTCTCCTCACCTTTTAGTCCTTCACTTCCAATTTTGTGGAATGATATGTTAGGAAAAATTGATTTTAAAGAATGAAAAAAAAAAGACTGAATTTCTTTGCTTTACTTTGCATATACAGACTGGATTTAACAGCCATTTCCCCCAAAGGAATGTTTCTCACTTATTACTGACATTTGGTATATTTCATTCATTGGGATATTTTTTTACTTATTTTCTACATGTATCAAAAGCTCTTGAGAAATACAGGATTTGATAAATAGAAACTCATTGGAAAAATTGACAATTTTGATTCTCACTGGTATGGTTAAAAACTTAATAAAAGATGTTAATGAAAAAAAACAACAAAATACCCTCAAAACATTGTTTCAGGCAGTAACACAAATTCGAAAAAGATGGGCTAGCAAAGGGAGCTATCTAGGAAATCTGGGCATGTTCTTAGTGCAAAGGCAGAAGGTACATGATGATGAGCATGGACTCAAGGAACAGTCTGTCAGAGTTCAAATCCTGCTTCTACAGTTACTAGCTGTGTAACCTTGGACAAGTCACTTAACCTCCCTATAAGTACCTTCTTTATAATCTTTACCTCATTGTAAAATAAGGATGTTGATTAGCAAAAGTTTGTTGGGCAGATTTTGTCTACAAGGTTTTTAGAACAATTCTCAAACACTTTCCCTTATTTCTATTTACCTCGTATCAGACACTTTTTAATGTAGCTCCTAATATCTCCTATTTCTTCCTCTCTCCTCCTTTCCTCTTTCATTCCTTTTCTTCTGTATTTGCCCTCCTTGATGCCAAAACTCAACATCATAGAACTAGATGGAGAAAGTGAAACTGCATCTTTAAGGTTGATGATGTCAGAATCAGGTTGAAAAGATTAGGAGGAAGAAAATCTCTGTCACCTTGAAGCCATAGCAGTAAGCCCATAAAATGAATGCAATGTGCAGACAGGGCTTAGCTGGAGCACTTTCACTCTCAAAGTGGACTGAGCTAAATTCTGGTGATAGACTTTCAGGCCAAAAGCAATCTTCTGATGTCCAGCTTGAGACCAGCTGTATTCTTACAGCCCCTAATCGCCCAGCATCTGCGATGCTGTCATTACCAGGAAGAAATGCACATGCAAAGTCCAGCATCTTTCAGTGCAAATATACATTAAATATAAATACGTTTCAATCAGTAGCCAGTCATTTCAAAAGGCTTTAGTCACATGTAGTGTCTTAAGGAAACAAAATGCAACATTTACTTGGCAATAGTGTGTGTATATTTTAGTATGGGTATGGGACGGGTGGGGGAACACTATTTTGTCCCAAGGTGATGAAAATTGGTCCTTGGGAGGCAAAAACAGTATTACAATGTTTGGTGTTTACACCAAGGGCCACAGTACATAAACAGACATACAGTATATCCGAGGTATTAAAATTTCATGGGGAATGGGAGAAGTTAGGGGGAAAAGTCTAAAAAGTCTCAGGAGGTGGAGGATATTAATGAAAGAAAGGTTGAGAAATAGTGTTTGAGTGGACTAGCTGATGCAAACTTGGTAGCAGAAAACAGCTCAGGATGCTCAGATAAAAGAGATTTTAAGGCAAAGCTATGAAAAGAATTCTGACACCCACTAAAGATTCTGAGAGGGCCTCAGAACCTCTGGGAACATCAGGCTTGGCAAAAGTTTTAAGATTTGCTGTAGGATAAGGTTAAAGAAAGTCACCGCATAGTGAGGTATGCTCTACTGTGTTCTCAGACTGAGGCCTTATTCTAAATAGCTTTATTACTGGAAACTGAGAAATCATTTTTTAAAAGAGAAATCTACTCTGTAGTCTTGAATTAAGAAGTATGCCCCATGAATTCTAAATTGTAACAATAGCTACGATAAAGTGATTGAGATGCCCAAATTCATCTAATCACACATTCTGACTGGCCTCATTAAGCACTCAGAAGAATGAGCCACAGACTTTCTTCTCTCTGAGGTCTGTAAATAGAAAAGATTATATGAAACCTGGTGATCAAATTCTGCTGTAAATGCTCATATTTTTACAAAATATAGATTACATTCTGGAGAGGAAATTAGTTTAAAATTTAGTTTATTAAACCAGGTTTAAAATAAAACAGAAGTTTAAAAGAGCAGTATTAATATTCTATTCAAATCATCTCTTGATTTCTATTTTGAAGGGATCCCATAAGACAGCTTGATTTTTATTACAGTGAGGAAAAATAAAACAACTCCTTTCCATTCATCAAAAAGAACCAACCGTAAAAACAGGTTGCCCTAAAAGCTAACACTAACAAGTCCAAATGGAAAGTTTGATTTTGTGAAAAAAATCAACAATAGCTTTAGAAATATTGCAATCAGTCCTCAAAAACTTAATTTTTTTTCCTTCCATAGCTTTTCAGCTAGTGTGGTCTTTCATTCCAAATGCTTCTTTGAGCGATTTTACTCTATCCCACAGAAGAAAATGAACTATTTAGCTCCATACTTAATGGCGAACTCCAGTTCAGTGTATGCATTAAGCCAAGACTCCAGCAGGCCCAGATCAATATATCTGGTTATGAACCAGAGGCCCTTCTTGCAGTCAGAGATCCTCACTGGAGATAAAGGACTGAGAGCTGTCACTGATTTATGCTCTCTCAGCAGCACACTGACAGACGGTGCCTCAGGAAGCAGAGTGGAAAACCACATGAAGGCAATCAAGGGGTCATTGGGAAAATGCTGACCAGTGCAGACCAGGAATCACACCTAAAAGTCAACAGACCTGAGCCCTGGTGTAACGCGTGGGGCTTTGTGTAGATCTGGACTCTGTCTACACCTAGTGAAGGCAGCTCTGTGAACCACAGGGGCTCTCTTGGACTCAGACTGAGGAGCCTGCTCTAGAGGTGGGGGGCGTACTAATCAAGTAGGCTGCTGTCCTTGCACCCCTGGCAGCTGTGATTGGAAGAGTCACTGCAGCTGCATCCTCCCAAGCATTTGGGCCTGACCAAGATACCCTGCAGATCCAACACTAGCAGTACAAGGGGCACTGGAGTCTTTATCACAGGCAGCCTCCCAAGGGGTGATTCTGCTGGTGAACAGACTCAGATGCATTTCACTAGACAGGTATGTAATAATGCAGAAACAATTCCTTTTTCTGACCAGCAAAGTAGAACAGGCTTTACGAATATTGCACAGTTTTGCAGAAGAACTTTGAAACTCATGAAAAGATTTGAGAGCAACAATAGTACATCAAGCAGATATGCAGTCAGCAATAATAAGAGAAAAGCCAGTAATGTTTCAGCAGCTAGTTGTGGGTGACCCACACAGGCCCTCAGAGTGAAGGAATCAGAGTCCTGGATTCATATTTTTATATATTTTGAAGGAAAACAATAACAAGCTAAAAAATTAAAATAAAATCTGCCTTTATGTGCAATACTCCATAGAGAGGATTGGAATGAATAAGACAAACATTCAAAACATTTATATTAGTGGTTAGCTGTTAAACAGAAAAAAATAATGTCACCTTTCTCAAAAAGCTGACCTTAAAAACTGACATTTAAATTCAAAAGGACCCATTTAAACAAACTGCACATCACCAACATGAAGTGAAATGATTGCACGTTCTCTCATGTATCTGCCCATTGTTTGTTAATGTAAGGGCAGAGAACCCATATTTTCTCTAAGCAATTTCATACAGTATAAATTCTCAGGAAAAAAGTTGCCATTTAAATTAGATAACCCATGTGATACAGTAGGCAATTGATCAAAGTTAGTTTTCTTCCTAATATTTGACAAACCAGCTTGCTTTTTCTTAGAGGATGTCCACATAGCACAGACACAGGCTCTGTTCTGTAGGAAAATGATCCTGAGCTCTCCCCGAAGACCTGTGCTTATTATGACACAGTGGCCCAAACATTGCCCCCCAGTTTTCAGGTGAATTTTGATGAGAAACATTATTCATTTGGTGCTGTTCCAGGTAATCCATTCAAGATGCTGATATTTCAGTTTTTCCTTTCCTTGTTTTGGTTTTATTTTTAATAACAACAGCTGTGCTCTGAAACAGCTTCTTTTTGTTCTTTTGACAGTGGCTGGAATCTGGGAGGTTTGAAAGATGCTTCTTCATATCACTGATCAAAGATTATTTTCCCTGAGAACTGGTTCACTCCCTAGCTGTACATTAATCAAATTCTCCCCCTTTTCTCAAGCGCCCAAAGTGTTTTCCTTCCCTCCCTCTAGCTTTTAGTCTTTTTCCACATTAGGAAAGTTGATGAAGTGGCTCTGTGGTAAGGGAGACTCGGAAGGACTTTCATCTCAAAGACCACAGATTCCATCTATCCAGTCAGAACTGGTTACTAAACCTCAGGCCTGCAGGCCTATGGCTTATCAGCTGCCCCGGTGAGCCCTCCAAGGTGGGGTTGGAGTCAACACCCGAGAATTGGCAGCAACCCATCTTGCATGTTTATAAAGTGATGACCTACAGGGAACAGACTCCTGTGGGACATGACCCTTTAACACACATCCAGGATCCTTTTCTAAAAGACAACTCTTCACTTTCTTTGCTGTCAGTCTCTCAGCCATTTGTCTTCAGTGAGTCATTTTATTTTTTGCAATACATTTTTGGGCAATCTGTAATTATTTTTTATTTGGAGATCTAATTAAGAATCATCTTGGTCATATGAAACTTTTTTTGGGGGGGTCTGAGCAGCATTAGGTAGCCATTACTTCACCCCACATAGCAAATGCCTAATTACTATGCCCAACTTTTGGCTTCCTAATCATATTCTAATTGCCTGCAATTGTGCTCTTTCTGGCTTAGCCAGTCTTATTCTGAGAACAGTCATTCTAATTCACAATGAATATGTAAATAAAGAGCTGGTGTGTGCAAAACCAAAACATTGCGCCAGACCTTTAAGAAATGAGAAGTCAGCTTAGAAATCTGTTGCCTAGCAACACACTACTAACTTTGCTCTCCATTTTCCAAACCATTTGATAGCCTCCTGTTGGTTTGTCAGCATTCCAATGTAAAACTTCCCGCCTCCCCTCTTTAAAATTAGGAATGAATGTTTGGCTTTTTAGTTTCAAGAATTGACTTTAACCATCATCTTTTTTTTTTTCTTTCTGAATTTCATAATAACCCTGATTCCCTGGTTCTCAGTAGGTCCCAATTTGTTTTTCTTCCATGATAAAAACTACTTTATCCTCCAATTAAGTACTATATCTATGAACAATTTTCATATTTCTTACAAGCTTCAAATCGATGTTTAATTTTTTAATAAATAATACCACCAGGAAATTAAATTGCACTTTGTTTTGTAAAGTCCTATCATGCCCACTAATACATTTAATTAACATTTTAGATGCTTATCCAAATTTCTCTAGCTTATGACACCATGCTCAAAAATTGTTTGACCTGTAGAGAAAAGGTTATGGTGATGTCTTTTGTTGTTTTGTTTCAAATTAGGAGACAATATCCAGTTACTAGGCTTTCATGTGGTAATTTTGGCATTTAATCCTTATTCTAATCAGAAATCTAAAGGAAAATAAAAATAAAACCTTTCCTCCACTCCTTTTATTTCCTCCAACACTGAGCTTCATTTTATAGGTGATAAGCCTTGGTCAGAGGTGATTAACCAACGGAAAGTCCATTTCTCTCTCTTCTTCCAGTCCCAACCCCTCTGGGTCTTTGACTGAAAGCAATGTCAGAGGAGGCTCCTGTGCTCAGCCTTATCTTTATGCTTTCTTCTGGCTATCTAAGGTATCTGAAATTTTCTCCAGAGAGAAGCAAAAAAACTCAGACATCTCCTTATGTGTTATAGCATGATTGCTTTCAGTGTCATTATGAACCACGTCAGCCATGTTTAATAGTTCCTGAGTCTTCATTTTGACGCTGACCCTTCTTGGCAATTCTCCCTTCACAAAGGCTTCTGTTGACTCCCAAATCATGGGCTAGCATTAGGGGTTGCAGACTTCAAAAGCACAGATTTCTATTCTTTGTTAATTCAGCCAGAGAGCAGTTTCCTAGGCAGCAGGGCACAGGTTAGGCAAAATAAATGAGCAAGTTTACTGAAATCATCCATGTCTCCTCTCCCCAGTGAAGATACTCTGCAGGGCATTGATCTTTGCTTTCAGAGGCTGGAAATAAAGCTTCAGCATCACCCCATCACCCAGTCATGCAAACTATTTAGATCAGGGATCCTCAAACTACGGCCCTTGGGCCACATGCAAATACAAATATTGTATTTGTTCCCATTTTGTTTTTTTACTTCAAAATAAGATATGTGCAGTGTGCATAGGAATTTGTTCATAGTTTTTTAAAAAAACTATAGTCGGGCCCGCCAACGGTCTGAGGGACAGTGAACTGGCCCCCTGTTTAAAAAGTTTGAGGACCCCTGATTTAGATAGTCAATGTAAAGATGTGAATACATTAAGTTAGATGAGGGAATTTTTACTTCAAAGGACTGTGTTTAGACAACAACTAAAAGTAAGAAAAACAAATGTTTCCTAAAATATCTAAATCCTTTGGCAGCTGTATTATTTGGTTTGTGTTTAAGGACATGTGGGTATGTATATTTTAAGGCTCCAAATATGTAATGTGAAGAAGTAGAGAAGGAATATACTTAAATACTCATCTTGACTTTCCACAATGCTTTCACTGACCAAATAAACCTCAGTAGAAAGTATGTTTCTCTCATTATTATTTTTTTAATAATTCTTTATTGTTCAAATTATTACAGATGTTCCTCCCCCCCCCCAATAGCTCCCTTCCACCCGGATCCCACCCCACCCCATGCCCTTACCCCCCACCACTGTCCTCATCCATAGGTGTAAGATTTTTGTCCAATCTCTTCCCGCACCCCCCACACCCCCTTCCCCCCGAGAATTGTCAGTCCACTCCCTTTCTATGCCCCTGCTTCTATTATATTCACCAGTTTATTCTGTTCATCAGATTTTTTTATTGACTTAATTTTTAGATTCACTTGTTGATAGATATGTATTTATTGTCACTTTGTTGTTAATTTTTATCTTTACCTTTTTCTTCTTCTTCCTCTTCTTAAAGAATACCCTTCAGCATTTCATATAATCCTGGTTTGGTGGTGATGAATTCCTTTAGCTTTTTCTTGTCTGTGAAGCTTTTTATCTGACCTTCAATTCTAAATTATAGCTTTGCTGGGTAGAGTAATCTTGGTTGTAGGTTCTTGCTATTCATCACTTTGAATATTTCTTGCCACTCCCTTCTGGCCTGCATAGTTTCTGTTGAGAAATCAGCTGACAGTCATATGGGTACTCCCTTGTAGGTAACTAACTATTTTTCTCTTGCTGCTTTTAAGATTCTCTCTTTGTCTTTTGCCCTTGGCATTTTATTTTTTTTTTTTAATTTTTTTCCATTTGCAAGTATTTATTTAGGTAAGAGATCATAAAACACATTTTATAATACACATAAGAAAAAACACATTCAAATGAATAAAAGATAAAATGACAGGTGACAGAATTTAGTGTTTATAAATGAGACCATCAATAACTTTAACAATTTAGAGAAGAAACTCAAAGTATACTTAAAAGTTTGAGACCATGCTTTACAATATTTTATAACACAAAAATAAAGTGTTAGGCTTTTAAAGAAATACATTACTCAATAGTTTTTCAACAGATTTCATAACGGATTTCTAGACACTGTCATATATGACATGAAAAGTAAAGTCAAGAGCTTTGGCAAGCCAAGTATTAGTCCACAGCAGCTTGTGAGGTTTACTTTCTTATATAAAAATTCTTCAATTTACATTTGTTCTTGTTACAGGAACAGAAAGAAACTAACATGCCAAGTATATCTGAGGAGTCTGTTAGCTATATAGCAAAAATAATTACTTTTGAAAGCCTACATTTTATGAAAATGGGTACCATGCAGCATCTTCAATAACAACAAATGTAAACCATGTGATTATTAAGTCTTCTAAATAAAACATCTTACCCCCAAATCTCACACAATATCCCCTAAGTCTGCATCTCCTGTTTGGAGAAGCCTCAGCTTTAAACGAATGCCCATTTGCTCTTTTAAAAAGCCCTTACCTCCATTACTAAAAACGTTTCTGTGAAGTCCCTTAGAAATGTCTTCAGTGTGACAGTAACAAGATACATCCAATAAAAGCCCACAACCAACAGGAAGACCTATGAGGCTAAAGAGTGGCTCTAACTCCCAAAGACCCCTCTGTGCTGAGACCCACAGCTCCAACAAGACAACTTACAATTCCTTACTTAAAAACAAACAAACGTTTTATCGTGAATAACTCAATAATCAGGTTTCTAGGAAATGAGGCTTTTAGATTAAGATTTAGCAAAATCAACTATAATGAATTTTCCTCCAGGCATTTATGAATGACAAATCAGTTGAAATTTTACATACAAAAGACATAAATACTGCATAATATGTAGTGAATATTGGCACATACCCTTTCGTTTTTAAAGCATAAAATGCAATCAGCATATCTGCCGCTCTTAAGATACACATATGACGGAGCTCAAAGCCACCGCTGAGCGCACGGGAACTGTCCCGCTCAGGGCTTCCCGAAAGGCTTGTAGCAGACATCAGGCTGCCAGAGGCAAATGTCCACAAGGACTTGATTGAGCTTCTGCATCCAGAGGTCCCGCTCTTCCTTGGTGTCTGCGGACAGCCAGTGCTTGGTGACACAGTGTGTCCCTGCACTGGCTGACAAGCGTCTCTCGGTCATCTTCTCTTTGTGGTCGGACAGTAATTAATTCAAAAGTGTTGCGTCTTGTGCAAAATTCTGTTGGCTGGTTCTATCTGACAACTGGTACAATTGGCCAGATTTATCCTTCCTATGGGATTCTTCCGTTTCTTGTCATCGGGGTAGGTCCAGTAAGAGATACAGTTTCCAGACAGAATATACCATCTTCGATGCCAGGTACCAAACCCACTCACATCTTCAAATATGGTTAGAAAACCTTTTTCTTCAACACTTGAATTCAATGGACATTTTATTTTTAAATAAATATGACCTTCCAAAAGAGATAAAAAGGGCACCTTTTCCTGGAACAAATATCCCAGTAGCTCTCTCTCTTTTACATCATATTTTATCTTGTCCACAGCAAACTTAGTGTTTCCAACTGAAGACAAGGACAGCGTGTAAGATCCAACAAGGATAAAGTTGCTGGTGCGCACAGCATGGAGACCGCCCGGGCTGGCCATCACTGAAGAATGAAGGGTGCTTTTTGTAGTTCTAGATATGAGAAGTCGCTTTGGAGTGATAGCCTTGGATTTGTATGCCTTTTTCTTCTTATCTGGCACTGAGGGATCTTTCTTTTGCATCAAGCTGTAAACTTCAATACTGATTTCAAAGTCATTGGACACATCTTCCAGAGTGTATGTGGTGGAGAACGTCAGGGCATCACCATTCAGAGAAGTGGCAGTGCTTGCCAGCGGGGTGGCCACCATGTTCTTGGCTCCTGCCTTCAGTATGAAGAGGAAGGAGTAACTTGCTGCATCTGGTTTCTGAACTGTGCTGCAGACAAAATCTGCCTTGAGAGGCAAATGGATTTATGACAAAGTGACTGACCCTTTGGACAGGACAAATTCACTTTGGGAGAGGAGACCAACCTTATTCTTCCTCTGAGGTCCTTCACTCTTCAGTTTATTCAGCTCATCAATCAAAAGTGTTCTCTTCTCAGTTGTGATCAGAAGCAGTCTTTCCGCCTCGGCTTCTTCCAGGGACCCCTTCCCGTGCTCCTCGTCCACACAGCAGTTCGGGGCCTGGCTGCCTTGGTAGGTCACCGACTGCTGCAGGTTGATTTCATTGTTGAGTTCCTGCATTTTCTGCTTGATGTTCACCTGACAAGGAAAGACACTCTTTTCTTCAGCATTCTTTTTTCCCTCTAATTTTGAAGTAGCATCTTCCTTCCGAGCAATCTGCTTAATTGAAGGATAGTCTGTTTTTTTGATTCTCTGAGATCTGTATGCATCAATGCTGTAAAGAAGGTCACGGTCTTCACGGTCCTCAGAACCAATGCTATCACCAGACTCGGCCCGCGGGACACGGGTTCACTGGAACTTTCCTGATTTGGGACTCTCATGTATGCTACTGCCCTTCAGTTCCAATCTAGGCGAGGAAGCAAAACTCTCTGGACTTACCAGCCGACTGTGTGCCAGTGGAGCAAGCAGCGACATTGAGGAGATATTCAGGGCATCCTCCTGGTCCTCCCCGCTCTAGGCTCCTGCCTGGCCCATCTGCTCCGGGCTCCTGGCCACATCCAGCTCGCCTTCCTGCAGGACATCACTGAAGATGTCGTTAATCACTTTTGAACTATTGATGTCATCCTTGTCATCCACGCTCATCTCAGTCTCACGTACCACTGTGGTCTGCTGCTCAACCTTTGGGTCTGATGTTACTTTTAAAGACTTTTCCTCTTCTAAAAACAATGTTATTTTCAAAGGGCTAGACTTCGTCATTTCACATTCAGTGAAACCTGCGGGCTCTGGGCTGGGGGGCTGTGCTGGAGTCTGCTTTCCTGCCACCTTTTCCTTTTCTGTTTCTGGACTTGACAGGATATTTGAAACAACTTGATGTTTTCTGAGGGGAGTGTTCTGAGAGTGAATTTCCTGTTTGGTTTCTAGTGGTTTGCTTCTTGAGTTTTTGCCTTTTTCTTTACTCCATAAATTGCCCTTGTCAAATCGGCCACGAAGACATGCTAGTTCTTTTTCACGTTCCTGCTTGAGCCGCTGCGCTACATGGGTCGTAGATGAAGATGTGTTTTTGCTTTAATAGTCTTTCCTGGATGGCCTTGGTGTTTGGAGTGACCACGGGGGTCCTGTGGGGCGTGCTCAGCGCGGGGCTGTCTTTGCTGTGTTCTAGACAGCGCTCTCCGAAGCGCTCCAGAAACGGCTTGACTCCTGCTCCTGGTGTTGTAGATTTGTCTTTAGAGTGAGACTGCAGACAAGTTTCTCTATTTACTTCTTCTTTGGGCCGAACTGTCTGGGATTCGGCTGATTTCCCGATTGTTTTCGATACCTCTGTTTTCAAAGGACTAGCAGGAGTTTTTTGAAGTCACTCAGGTTTTCGTACCTCACAATTTTTAGCATTGGTGACAGATATAGAAGCTTTCACAGGGGAAGAAGCAGCTTTTGCAGTGCTGGAAATGGCACCCTTAGGCAAGGAGACACCCCTATGGGGCAGGACTTGCTTCAGTGGGGCTTTGGTGCTCACTGAGTCTGCCTCTTGAGTGTGTCACTTATGGATGTGAGGAGTTGAAATCTGGTATCTGACCACTGGGTACACTGGCTCCTGGATGTCCAAGGAGGTGCAAAGTCAGCCACTGCCTGAGGCCACCCAGCAGGAGCTACAATGAGATCTGCAGATTTCTCCTCTTTGTTCGAGGTTTGGAAGTTTTGGAGCTCTCTGACCCAGCTGCAGTTTGTTAGGTTAGGCTGTGAAAGGACAGACCATTCATATGCATAAGCCGTTGTGCACAGCTTGGGTGGGGTTGTAAATTGGATGGGGCGGGGTCTCAGGGAATCACCAGGGCGGAGCAAACAGAGATGGCTGCCCGTCAGCCGTCTCCTCGTCTCCACGTCTCTGTGTCTCCAGGTTTCCGCATCTCCATGTCCCCACATCCCATGCCCCCATACAGTAACAATGATCCCTGCAAGCACCTCTGCAAGAAAGCCACCCTTGCTTTCCGACCCAATGCCAGACAGTCCAGTTTCGTCCCGGAGGAGTCTGGATCCCCAGAGTCTCGCCGGAAACTGGAGTTCAGAGCAGTCAGGAGCTTATATCTCCCTTCCAATTGAAAAAAACAGTGCACCCAGTTGCCAGCCCGTTTTGAGCGCCTCCATACCTCCACTCTTGGCGCCTCCACACCTCCTACCCAGTCTCAATGCACTTTTCTCTTTCCTTCTAGTTGTAGAACTTCCACTCAGCCAACTTTCCCGTGGTTCTGGATGATAGCCATTTTGTCTTTTAGTTGTAGTTTTGGTGTGGTTGTGGGAGACAGCACATACAAGTGTATACCTTATGCCACCATCTTGGTTCCTCCCATTATTTTTTCTTATTCTTTCACCCTTCCCTCAAAAGCCCTCAACCTCCATCTTTCCCTCACTACTTCAAAATTTCTCAGATACGTAACCTGACCCAATTTCCCTTCTCGTGAGGAAAAAAAAAAAGAATACATTTATGTTAAGATAAGAAAAATGTTTATGGTATCATGCTTAATTAAGAAAAACAAATCCATGATTGTATATAGAGTATTATCTCAATTGGCCAATGATGCCTCCTGCTGGCTTTGCTATCTCTTCCTTCACTTGACATCAGCCTCCATTCTGAGGGTCTTCTCTTTCTGTCAATAACAAGTGACTCACAAAGAGTAAGCACTAGATGCACATTTTTAGATGAATAAATTAATTCTGTGAGCAATACACATATATTTCCCCTAAAAGTTGGATGAATTAAAAGTACAATCTATTAAGAGATGTCTGGTTATCAGTTTCTCAAGTGCATAATGGAGTTCAGAGAATGATGCATATAAGTTCAGTACTTTTCCCTCACCATACAATTTTTTTAGTATTCATTAAGAAATTTATCTCAACACTAGGCATGGAAATCAGAGTCTCAGCCTCAATGATGAAAGTGATAATTACTCTGGTAAGCAAGGCTAGGTCTTTATGTATTTTGCTGACATATTGAATATATACCATTTATGGAAAGCAGGAAAACTTGGGGTGGCATTCACATACTTGTTTACTTACTTTAGTTACTTTATTAACTACAAGTCGGTTAAGTTTCAATTATGTTGTTGACAACATGAAAGAGTCAACAAATAAATTCAAAAAGAGTAAATGCATATTGTTAGTGTTTACTTATTTATATATTACTAGAGGCTCAGTCATGAAATTCGTGCATGGGAGGGGGGTGTTCCTCAACCCGGCCTGCACCCTCTCCAATCTGGAACCCCTCAGGGGATGTCTGACTGCCGGTTTAGGCCCAATTCCGCAGGGGTCGGGCCTAAACCGGCAGTTGGACATCCCTCTCACAATCTGGGACCGCTGGCTCCTAACCGCTCGCCTGCCTGCTGCCTGATTGCCCCAACCACTTCTGCCTGCCAGCCTGATCACCCCCTAACCACTCCCCTGCCAGCCTGATCGCCCCCAACTGCCCTCCCCTGACTGCCTGATAGCCCCCAACTGCCCTCCCCTGCCAGTCTGATTGCCCACAACTACCCTCCCCTGCCAGTCTGATTGCCCACAACTGCCCTCCCCTGCCAAGACCCATCTCCTCTGCTGGGACCGGCCTCCTTCGTGCCATGCAGAGCTGTGGGAACCCCAGACCTCACTGTGCGGAGCGGCCACCGAGCCCCGCCTCCGCTGTGCACGTGGCCATCTTGTAGTGGCCATCTTCTGGCAGCCATCTTGTGGTGGCCATCTTGTGACAATGTTGCGCAAGTGCATCTCACAAGGGAGTCAAGCGAGGGCATCACGCAAGGGCATCACACGAGGGTGTCGAGCAAGGGGGTCATGCGAGGGCGTGATGCCACCTAGGCTTTTATTATATAGGACTAGTGGCCCGTTGCACGAAGAGTCACGCAATAGGCCTTACTTCCCCCTGGCTGCCGGCACCGGTTTTTCTCTGGCACCCGGGACCCAGGCCTTTGGTCCGCCGCAGCAGTGAGGCTTGGCTTCTCCACTCTGACTGCTCCCAGCCCCTCCTTTTTATTTTTTTTCCCCCAGCTCCTTGAGCAGAGCCCAGGCCCCCAGCCCCTCCTTGAGCAGAGTTCAGGGCCGGTGGGAAGCTTAGCTTCCTCCGTCGCCGGAAGCAACCCAAGCCTCCTGCTCGCTCCAGCTCCGTGACTGCCACCATCTTCAGTCATCTTCAGTCTTCGCTCCGAGCCTGCATATGCAAATTAACTGCCATCTTTGTTGGGTTAATTTGCATAGTTGCTCTGATTGGCTGGTGGGCGTAGCGAAGTGGCGGAGTGACAGTGATGGTTAATTTGCATGTTTCTCTTTTATTATATAGGATAAGCAACCGTTGTACATTGTTGATTAATAGCAACCATCTTTCTTAGTTGCTCCCACATCTTCAGATACATACTTCACAGCAATACCCACGTTTTCTGGTCCTGAGAACAGACTAATTGAGTGGGTGCTTTGTATTATAAAGTGTAATTTGCCTAAAAAGAAGATTGCCATTTCGCTCATTAATTTTACATTACCATACTGTGCTTCTATTGGCATTATCACAGTGTTATCTACAGCTACCTACTGCGATTGCAAAAATACACAAATCGTTCTGTCATTAAGAAGAGTAAACAATTCTCTGAGTGATGCAAGGAAAGGAAACACTTTTACAATCATTTTCTCTGGCTATATAGCAAACTGTTCTACGATTACAGTGTGTGTTTGCATGTAAACAGTCATGTACAATATCAATTGACCTCATAGAGCTACTTCATTGCTCTTGCACTATTGAACTGTTTAAGATGGCTTGCTCTCCTGCAGAATGTTGGTTTAATGACATAAACAAAAGAGACTATTGACATTGTTATAAAGATGTAACTCCAGCCCTTGTGGGTGTGGCTCAGTGGTTAGAGTATCGACCTAGGCACAGAAAGCTCTTGGGTTCAATTTCCCATAGAGGGCATGTACCTGGGTTGCAGGTATAATCCCTGCCCCAACCTGGGGAGTGTGTGGGAGGCAACCATGTTTCTCTCTCTCCACTGTCTCTCTCTCCTTGTCTCCTCCTTCCCCTTTCCTTCCACTCTCTCTAAAAATCAATGGAAAAACTATCCTCACTCTGGTGAGAATTAAAAAAAAATAGATGTGACTCCATTTAAATTTTCTCTCTTAATTCTAAATCATTAAAAAGTAAATGAAAAAAAGGTCCTGGCAGGTGGCACAGTTGGTTGGAGTGTCATCCAGTACACCAAAATGTTACAGGTCCAATTCCCAGTCAGGGCATGTACAGGAGACAACCAATTGATGTTTCTCTCTCACATTGATATTTCTCTCTCTCCCCCTCTCTCTCTAAAAATAAATTTAAAAAACACACATATCCTCAGGTGCAAATTATAAATAAATAAATAAATAAATAAATAAATAAATAAATAAATAATAGTGATGGCTATAGTATAACTACTAACATAGTTGTTTTCATGTAGGACTTAATATATCTGTATTTGTCAATACTCCCACATCCTCAGATACAGTTTACTAAAGGTGTCCCATAATTCACGCAAGATTTGCAATTCAATTCAATTGCAAATCTTGCGTGAATTTTAGGACACTCTACAATACCCACCATAGATTAAAAACAACATAGAAAAAAACTTTTGAAACAAAAATAGTAATTTTCTGTGTAAAAAGCATTGGATTAAGAATCAGAGAAAGTATTTCAGCTTCCACTCTATGAATTATTTATGAAATACTATGGGCAAGTGTAACATATTCATTTATCAAGAACCTGGGCTTAATTAATAAGACAGACCTTGGTGTGACTGGAAGGTCCACCACTTACATCTGTGGAACCTTCAGAAAATTACTCCCTGAGCCTCAGTTTTCTTTATCTATAAAAGTGAGACAACAGTAATATCCAACTGATGGTGTTGTTATAAATATTACATGCAATAATGCATGCAAAGTGTTTAGCATGATATCTGGTAGATACTATCCAATCCTATATAATAAAGAGGTAATATGCAAATTGACCCTCATGCCATCGCACAAGATGGCCACCCCCATGTGGTCAAAGATGGCCACCACAAGATGGCTGGCAGGGGAGGGTGGTTGTGAGAAATCAGGCCAGCAGGGGAGGGCAGTTGGGGGGGGACCAGGCCTGCAGAGGAGGGCAGCTGGGGGCAACCAGGCCAGCAGGGGAGGGCAGTTGGGGGCAATCAGGCTGGCAGGGGAGTGGTTAGGGGGTGATCAGGCTGGCAGGCAGGCTAGCAGTTAGGAGCCAGTGGTCCTGGATTGTGAGAGGGATGTCCAACTACTGGTTTAGGCCCAACCCCTGCGGAATTGGGCCTAAACCGGCAGTCGGACATCCCCTGAGGGGTTCTAGATTGGAGAGGGCACAGGCTGGGCTGAGGGATACCCCCCCCCCCCCCCGCCCAAGTGCACGAATTTCTTCCATGGGCCTCTAGTAAATAATGAGTATCGTTAATCTTATTAAGACATTATTTCTGGTTGGCAAATTCTTTAGCTTTATATGATAACTGTATAAATAGTCTATACAATTACAATAGTCTGTGATTGAACTCCAGAATGCTTATTCTTTACAAGAGAATTTCTAACAAAAAGATTTAAATTACAAAAATAACATCAACTCATAAAAATATTAACCTCTATTTTGGAAAATTTAGTGAGGTAAAGATCTCACACTAGAGGCAATGTGCCGGAATTAAGATTATGCACCTCAGTGTTTATTTGTTTACTTTTTTAGTATAGTGTAAGTTTTGAGGATTATGTCTTTTTTATATTTGGAATCCTAATGCTCAACTCATTGTGTGATTTTAAACAAATATACAAATGAGTTACTGATTTAATGATAGGAACAAGCAGTCTAAAATCTCTGTCATTGTGTTGAATATACTGGAGTAAATGATAGACATTTTTATTAAAGTATGTAAGGAGTAAAAGAAATATTGGGCTGGAGTTTGTAATTTTGGTTAGAATGGCCAAAAAAGCTTCACTGAGGATATGCCATATGACTAAGAGAAGAATATAAGGGAGTAAGCCACTTTGATTTCTGAGGAAAAAACATTCCAGACAGAGGGAAAGCAGGTGCAAAGGCTCTGACCTGGGAGTCTAATTAGTGTGTTAAAGGAGCAGGAAGAAATGGTGAAGTCAAAATGGAGTAAGTAGCAGGGAGAGTGGCAGGAGGTACAGTCAAAGAGATAACAGGGAGGAAGAGCAGATCATGTTAAGCTGCAGGGCCTTTCGAAGACTTTGGTTTTTTCTCTTCTTTTAATTTATCTTTATTTTTGAAAGTAGTACAGATGTCCCATTTTTTCCCTCATTGACCACTTCTAGCCAGCCCCCATTTTCTTTGAGTGAACAGAAAATATTTTGGAGGTTGAACAGAGAGGTAACATGAGCAGATTTGTGATGACTTTGGCTGCTGTGCTGAGTATAGTTGGGATGGAGAAGTACAGGAGGAGAAGTAGGGATGTCAATTGGGAGGCTATTGCTTTTTTTCCTTAAGTATTTTTATTTTTTTTATCCTTATTATTGACAGTATTACAAATGTCCCACATTTTCCCCATTGTTCCCCCTCCTCCAGGTCCCCGCCCCACCACAAGCCTCTGCCACATTATTGTCTGTGTCCATGGATTATGCATATCTATACTAATAATAGACAAATATGTAAATTGACCATCCCTCTGCGACACCCACAGCCAATCAGGAGTGAGTATGCAAATTAACCCAACAAAGATGGTGGGCCTGTGGGCAGTGCTCACGAGTGTAGGCCCCAAGTGGCTGGGAGGCAGGTGTTCCCGTCCTCCGGCCACTCTGGGCCTCCACAAGCAGGTGCCAAGCAGCCAGGGTCGGGGCAGGACACCTGGCTTCGAAATCAGGCATCCTGCCCCGCCCCGGCCACTCCAGGCTGGTGGGCAGCGTGCACGGAGAGCCTCTGGGCAGGGGAGGCAGGCCAGCGGAGGGCAGCCTGTACTCCCCACAAGGTGGTGGTGGCAGCTGTGAGCATGCCAAGCAGAGCCTGCGGGCCAAGCTGAAGTAGCGCCTTCAGGCCATCAGTGCCCAGGAGTGGCTGAAGAAGTCCCGCCTCCTGGCCCAGAATGTGCGCGATCGCAGGGACAGCCACCATGGCAGGCCAGATTGACATCCTCCTGGCCATGCCATGGGGGTTTTCAGATGAGCAAAGCCACAGGCCTCCAGTGCGCACATCCTCTCCTCCCCCTGTGGTGTGCGAACATCCCCCAGTGTGCTGTCACCCACACACGCCTGCAACAGTCCCGGACCATGGCATGCGCAAGTTCCCCCCTGTCCCTCCGCCACACTTCCATCAACCCCAGCATGCCTACATCCCCCACAGGATGTGCGCATGTCCCCTCCAACAAGCTCATGTCCTTTAGAGAGTGTCTGGGTGTTCTGGGTGCTGAGGGTGGGTGCCTGTGAGATGACAGTGAGAGGGCAGAGTGGTGATGCCCTGTTCCTGCAGAGGCCAGTGCAGTGATGAGATCACCTCCGTGGGGCTAATGCAGGTGCTAAGGCGGGAGCAGGTGCAGATAGACACACCTGGTGGGTGAGGGCGGCCCTCGCTGAGGTGCCTTCGGTCAGCATTCAAGATCAGGAACCCAGAGGAGGTGAGGAGTTCCATCCTCTCAGTGAAACAGTGGGATAGTTGGGGCGACTGCAGAGGAGGAATGTGTACTTTGTGTGCCGGCACCCATTAGCGAAGGCTGCCTTGACTGAGCCTTGCTCACTCGGGGCCTAGCACACTCCTGCCGGGCAGCGGGTGACAGAACGTGCTTTTCTGAGTTAATGAGAGAAAACATTGATTCTCCTGCTGCCCGCGAAGGTGGAAAGTGGAGTGGGGAGACATGCAGGGAGTGAGTGAGGTTCCCTGTCTGGGGGTTCCAAATCTACCGTTGGTTCCCTTCACCGCTAACTAGAGATATACAGGGTGTCCCCCCAAAATGTATACACACTTTAAATACCTACTAATTCCAATGGGTTTAAGCATGAAAAGAAAGAAACAACAATGGAGCTGTCATCTGTTAAAAGTGTGGGCACAAACCGGCAGTCAGAGATTCCCAGAGGTGTCCCAGATTGGAGAGGGTTACAGGCTGGACTGAAGGGCCCCCCCTGACCCCTGTGCACGAATTTCATGCAGCGGGCCTCCAGTATGCATATAATTTCTTTGGTCAATCTCTTTCCATCTCCTTTCCCTCTTCCCTCTGCGATTTGTCAATCTGTTCCATGCTTTCCTATCTCTGGATTTTTTTGTTCATCAGCTTATTTTGTTTATTAGATTCCAGATATAAGTAAGGTCATTGATACTTGTCTTTCTCTGACTGGCTTATTTCACTTAGCATAATATTCTCCAGGTCCCTCCATGCTGTCTCAATGGGTAAGAGATCCTTCTTTTTTATAGCTGTGTAGTATTCCATTGTGTAAATGTAGCACAGCTTTTTTATCCACTCCTCTACTGATGGGCACTTGGGCTGTTTTCATATCTTAGTTATTCTAAATATCACTGCTTTGAACATAGGGGTGGATATATGCTTTCTGATTGGTGTTTCTGAATTCTCAAGATATATTCCTAGAAGTGGGATCACTGGATCAAGTGAGAGTTTCATTTTTAATTTTTTGAGGAAACTTCATACTGTTTTTCATAGTGGCTGTACCAGTCCGCATTTCTGCCAGCAGTATACTAGGGTTCCCATTTCTTCACATCCTCACCAGCACTTGTCACCTGTTGATTTGCTGATGTAGCCATTCTTGCAGGTGTGAGGTGATACCTCATTGTCGTTTTAATTTGTATCTCTCTGATTAGTGACTTTGTGCATTTTTTCACACATCTCTTGGCCTTCTGTATGTCCACTTTGGAGAAGTGTCTATTTAGGTTCTTTGCCAATTTTTTAAATTGGATTATCTTCCTTTTGTTGAGTTGTATGAGTACTTTATATATAGTGGAACCTTGGTTCTCTAATTTAATTCATTCCAGAAGGCTGCTTAAGAAGCGATTTATTTGAAAATGGAGCCATTTTTTCCCCCATTAGAAATAATGTAGATTGAACTAATTCATTCCAGATCCCCAAATGACTCCCTGTTTTAACCTTTCTTATATATAGTACATGTTTAATGTACTATTAAATGTATAAGTAAACACTTCTCTTCTTAAATTTATTGAACCACCCCCTATTAGCCTTAAAGGATTACTTTCAGCACTCATTCCAGGGGTGTCTTTGAGATCAGTATGCAGCATCTTTGCTTGTTCAGATATCACTGCCTCCAAAATGTTGTCACTGGCTAACTGCTTTTCCTTCATCCAAATCAACACAGTTTTCCTACTTCTTCAATTGCCTATGATCCTTGTTTGTTTCATACCCTTAGCACTCTTGATGGCCTCCTTATGTTTTAAAATTGTGCTAATCATTGATTTAGCCAGCAACAAAAGCATTCTCTCCTTTGTTTATTGCCTGAGAGATGCTTTTTGTCATGCTGAGGTATTAGCATGAAAAGGTTTTCAGGTTGAAAAACGGAAGTTTGGTTCTACAACCCAGACATTTTTTATATGAACAACTTGGTCGAGAATCTAATTGATGGGAGACATTCCAGAAATGAGGTTTGACTGTATTTTGCAATTTAACCCCTTGTCTAATGTATCACTGGAAAAGATGTTCTCCCATACAGTGGGTTCCCTTTTCATTTTGAGGATGGTTTCTTTTGTTGTGTAGAAGCTTTTTAGTTTGATGTAGTCATATTTGTTAACTTTTTCCTTTGATTTTCTTGCCCTAGGAGATGTGTCTGTGAAGATTCTGCAACGTGATATGTCTAAGATTTTGATGCCTATGTTTTCTTCTAAGATTTTTATGGTTTCACAACTTACAATTAAGTTCTTTATCTATTTTGAGTTTATTCATTAAGTTTTGAAAGATTGTATGTTTGTAAGAATTTGTTCATTTCCTGGGGGAACCCATCCAAAAAAACCCTGCTCTGCGAGGACCCTGTGCTCTTACACCACATGTCCAAGCAGAAGGTGTTAGAAAGTGAGTCCCGCACAGGACTCTGATTCTCTGCACTGCTGGTCTCAATAAAGCTGGGGCCAAGAATCCCAGCTCCACTCATGCTCCCAACTCTCCTCAGTGTGGGTCAAAAATCTGCAATCTGCCCTGTTGTCATCTCCACAGGATGGACCTGCTCCTCAGGTGGTGGGTGGGGTTCCAACCCCACCTTGAGGTGTGAGAATCCTCTCCTCTGTCCCCATGCCACAAGTTTGGTCACTTTCTGGGGCTGTGCACAATGCCTTTCAGGAAAGCAGAGGATCTCACAAAGTTCCTGCTGGGTGAAGCCCTCAGGCTCGCCGCCCCCACCCCCCCTTTTTTTGGAGCCAAACACTGCAGCACAGCCTTTCCAGCAGGAAGAGCCTGGGATGAATGTCTGTCACTGGGGCTGCCCACAGTAGTCATGCTCTCTCATTGGGAAGGTACTGACCCAGCCTTCCAGGCAGACAGATCTCCTCTAGATTCCACGACCCTGTGCTAGGCAGGCTATCCTTCCAGGCTCTACTCTTTGGGGTTTGGGATGTCTGTGTGGGGATGGGAGTCTACACTCTCAAGGGAAGGGAGCTTTGTAGCCAATATCACTTGGGCCTCTCAGCCAAGCACCAGATCCAGGGGTGCTCCCCCTCTCTTACCAGTCTTTACATTGTTTCAGCTCCTTAGACAAAATATGTCCAGTCAGCTATACTTCTCTTATTTTTCAACCTGACTGCATAGTACTTTAGCTATAAATCCAATCCATGTTAGGACCAAGGGCATGCAGCCCCCAGTAATGCCACAGCCATCTTGCCCCTGAGGCTATTGCTTCTTAAATAGGAAAGAGATAATGGTGCCTTGGACCATCATAGTAGAACTGCTAAAAACTTGTCACACCCATAATGAAGGTTGAAAGTAGAGTTGTAAGATTTTTTTACAGATCAAATTTGGACTAGGACAGAAGGAGAGAAATCAAAGACAAACAACTAGAGGGCAACCATTTCCATGGCTGGGACATTTAAGACCTGAGGGAAAAGAGGTTTTAAGGGAAATTGTAAGAACTCTGTTCTACTTGTTTGGTTTGAGGTACATAGCAGACACCTAAGTAGAGTGCTTAATAGAGAATTAGGGATAGGGTCTAGAGTTATCTATAGAGGTTATAGCCAAATATATAAACTAGCAATGATCAGAGAATTGATGATATTTAAAACTATGGAACTATTCGAATAAGATAATAGGCAATGTATAGAGATGGAAAAGAGAATGGTCCGAGGAATGAGCCTTGGACTACTTGAATGTTTACAGGTAGGTTTCTCTAAAGAAAAACCAGCAAAAGAGTCCAAGAAGGATTGGCCAGTGAGAGGGGGAAAAACCAGGAAAGAAGAACATGGAAATTAAGTTACAAAATGCATCAAGGAAGAGAGCATAGACAATGTTGTCAAATGCTGCTGTAAGTCAGGTAAAATGATGACCAAGAATGAGCCTTTGGATTGCAACATGGAGGTAATTGGTGGTCTTGATAATGGAATTTTGGTGAAATGGTGTAGGCAAAAGCCTGATGAAGAGGATACAAAAGAAAATGAGTGGGGGGAAATTAGAATGTGTATGGGAAACTCTTAGGAGAGAAACAGAGTAGTAGCAATAAGGGAAATGGTCTGTAGAGTGTGTTTTTTGGTTTGTTTGTTTGTTTGTTTTGTTTTATTTTCCCTAAAATGCGAGTAATAAGCACATATTTGTGTGTTGATGGGAGAATCCACTGTTAAAGAAAAAAATGATAATATAGGAGAGAGAGGAAAATAAAACAATTTTCTAGCTTGAGAGAGGATAAGTGGAACAGTTGGCTATAGCTAAAAATCAGGGACAATTCTTCCATAATCTTCAGCAATGAAGAGGAGGGAGAAATAGTTAAGTTTAATCATGGAGTTCTTTATTTTCATTCTTTTCTAATGATAAAAATAGATTGGCTTCTTAAATTCATATATAATTCCTAGAACAGCCCTGGAGTTATTTTTCTAAATTGTAGATGTTATGGAAATAATTTTAATTCAGCAAATGACACTTCACCTACCTTTTCAGGAATGCATGTAATGCCTAGAGTAAATTACTCCTAGACAATATAGCTCACTTCTGGAACCAGCCATGGAACAGTGATTTTTGAGAATAGATTTTTAAATATAGATTTACTACACAGCTTATTCTCTTTTTACAACAGCAATCTGGAATAATATTTAATATCTAAACTATCTTTCTATAGCCTTTAAAGTCCCCTTAGACTGCTCTTCATCTTCTCAGGACACTAATAGTCCCTATCATATATGTTATTTATTTAACACTTCATTAACTGGAAACTTATATTGTTTATTTAATGTAGGTGGGATACATATGATTGTATGCACATATATCAATAAACATATTATTATAACTAATTGTAGAGTACAACTAATTGTAGAGTATAACTAATTGTAAAGTATAACTAATTGTAGAGTATTTGCTTGAATTTCTTCATTAGTGTTGATAACTGCAGTTAGTGACCTAAAATTAAGCAAAACCAGGAAATTTCTGGAGAAACATCCATTGTCATATAGTCATAAAAACAGAGGTAGACAATAAATATAAGCATAAATTTATGAAGAAATAAGTCTTTTGGAATACTAGAAACTAATGGCAAGCCTATATCCATTCTTCAAAGAAGAAGGCAACTTCTTAAGACTAATATTAGATTATTTTCAAAAACAGTATCTTTCTTTTAAACACTGGGCAGAAAGGAGGGCAGCACCTAAAAATAAAATTGCTAGAATTATAGATCTTTCATTTTAACCCTCATATAGAGAAATTAGGTACCCATTTACACAGACAATGTAAGGTTAAATGCAATCCTACATTGGGAGTTGACATCCTAGAGGTTTTAGTCAGTATACCATGCCAAGTAAAACTTAAATGAACTCTTCTCTCCCATCTAAGATTTATCCTTTTCTGCACAGTAGGTCTTAATCTTACTAGCTATAGGTTCCTCAAGGGAAAGCCTTATACCATCCTATATCATGGCACCAGTTACACAAAATAACCTGAAAAGTACTTGTCAAAATTAATTTTCACAGAGAAATTTTCAATGATAACAAATATTTTTTAGATAGTTGTTTCTAATTCGTGAAGAGTGCATGTTAAAACAAAATTGTGGCACACATTATTTTAAAGTGAAAATTATTATGAATCAATAGCTTCTTAAAATGTACTGAAAGTGATACATTGTATTAACATTTATTAATTAGATTTTGTTGGCAAAAGTTACAATCTATTATAGAACCATTGAAAAATACAGAAAACACAAAGAAAAATGTTCATATCATTATTAGATGACCATGTCCCAAATAATTCATTAAATTTTATTATATGATCACATTAAATATTTTTCTATCTAGTTGGTATTTTATAGTACCTGCTTTATAACATTTTTTACATCCTATCTAATAAAAGACAAAAAGGGTAATTGACCGTACCTTCGCTACGCTTCCCATTGGCTAATCAGGGCGATATGCAAATTAACCGCCAACCAAGATGGTGGCCAGCAGCCACGCAGCTGAAGCGAGCAGGTGGCTTGCTTGCTCCAGTGATGGAGAAAGCCAAGGTTCCCTGCCTGCCGCAGCCCGGTTCTGAGCTCCGAAAGCAACAAAGTTTCAATTATAGAAGCTAAACAAACCCCAGATACCTGCTTTCAGCAGGCCGTGGCCTCAGAACTGCAGCGAGCAAGAGCCAGCTCTCTGCTCCAGTGACGGCAACAAAGTTTCAATTATAGAAGGAAAATAAATCCCAGAATAAAAAAAAAAGAAAAAAAGGAGAGGCTGGGAGCTTCAGTTGCCGACCAGCCTGAAAACAGCCCTCAACCCCTCACCCAGACTGGCCAGGCACCCCGGTGGGGACCCCCACCCTAAAGGGGGTGTGGCCAGCCTGAAAATAGCCGTCAGCCCTGCATCCAGGCTGGCCAGGCACCCCAGTGGGGACCCCAACCCTGAAGGGGGTGTGACCAGCTGCAAACAGCCATCAGCCCCTCACCCAGGCTGGCCAGGCATCCAAGCGGGACCCCCACCCTGATCCAGGACACCCTTCAGGGCAAACCAGCCGGCCACCACCCGTGCACCAGACCTCTATCCTATATAGTAAAAGTGTAATATGCAAACTGACCCTAACAGCAGAAAGACTGGGAATGACTGGTCACTATGACACACACTGACCACCAGGGGGCAGATGCTCAACGCAGGAGCTGCCCTCTGGTTGTCAGTGCACTCCCACATGGGGGAGCTCTGCTCAGCCACTAGCCAGGCTGATGGCTGCCAGTACAGCGGTGGTGGTGGGAGCCTCTCCTGCCCCCTCAGCAGCACTAAGGATGTCCGACTACAGCTTAAGTCTGCTCCCCGCTGGCAAGTAGACATCCCCCTAGGGCTGCCGGGCTGCCAGAGGGATGTCTGATTGCCAGCTTAGGCCCAATCCCCTGGGGAGCAGGCCTAAGCCAGCAGGTGGTCATCCCCCAAGGGGTCCCAGACTGTGAGAGGGCACAGGCCAGGCTGAGGGACCCCCCCCCAAGTGCACAAATTTTTGTGCACTGGGCCTCTAGTCTATATATATAAAAGGCTAATATGCAAAGTGTCCCCTCGGGAGTTCAACCAGGAGTTCTATTGCTCACTATGATGTGTGTTGACCACCAGGGGGAGGAACATGGTGAGTGACCAGCGGTGGTGACGGGGCGTTGAGGGAGTGAGGGAAGGAGGAAGCAGGGAGGCGGGGAGGTGGGGAACCTGATCGGCTCTGATCACTGGCCAGGCCTAGGGACCCTACCCATGCACAAATTTCATGCACCAGGCCTCTAGTCATTAATAATATTAGTATAACATGAATGGTTTTCCAAGTCATTAGTCATTTTCTAAAACATCATTTCTAATGGCTGCATCAGTATATAGATACACCATAATTTATTTTACAAGTTTTTTATACGTGATCACTAATTTTTCTTCTAATTTTGTATTATTATAAATGATGCCAAAATAAACATTCCTATAAATAAATTGCCCAAATCTAAGGAAGTTTCCTTAGGTTAAATTCTTCAGAGTGAAATTATTTAGCCAAAGGTTTTAAGCATTATGAAGATTTTGAATAAATATAGCCCAATGTTTCTATATAGAGATTGGGTAATTTACACTCATCACAGACTTTGAGAAAAATACTGTTTTCTCTGTAATCTAATGTTCATATAGGGAATTTTCCTCCTTTTAAAAAAAGAGTATCAATTTTGAAAAATTTGAAAAATAAAAATATCTCATTGTTTTAATTTGCATTTCTTTGAAAGCTGGTGAATTGTACTTTTTTCAAATTTTCTGGCTGTTTATATTTTGGAAATTCCTTCACTGCCATTGTATAAGGGTATTATCTAGTGGGACTATAATCATAAGCCCAACCTTCCTTAGCCAGAGGGTGGCTATGTGATAAAAATTAGGCCCATAGGATATGCTTTCTTTGTAATTTAAATTTTTAGCTCCAGAAAAATGTAAATGAAAAAGAATTGAATTTATCTGGCTTCTGTTAAAGTGCCCTAACCATATTATTGTCTCCTGTTATAAAAAACATTCCTATAATTTTGATTTCCTAGCCTCCAAAAGCTCTTATGCTGAACACTATATACCAAGCCTGCTTATTTTCAAGCTTCGACTCTATGAGCTCCTGATATGAATCCAATAACCATCTTTACCCTTAATGAATCAGTCAGTATAAGTAAGTCTATGCTAAGATAACAAAGAACCCAACCAAAGAACCAAAGTTCTTTCTCACTCAAATTTTTTCTGACAAATAAGTTATGCTCCTCAAAACTATGTAGGACCCCGGTTGAAAGGATTTTAATATTTATACATATTTTCATGATTATAGGGACAGAGAAAACAGCTAAATCTCTTAAATTTTCTGCCCAGAAGTAGAGTATTATCAGTTTTTATTTTTCATTGGTCAAAGTAAGTCACATGGCCAAGTCAGATGTTACAGAGTCAGAGAAGCATCACATTTCCCCCTGGAGAGATAGAAAATATTTAGAAACTCTATTAGTGTCTATTATACTTAGTTAGTCCCAGAGGATTCCTGCTATTTATAACCAAAGAACCCTCAATAATTCAGTTTTCCTTTTACAGTTCTACCTTTGATATTGTTTAGAAAGGCCTTCCTTAACAGAGTTTTTAATTCAAATTTCTCAAATCAATGTTATATTTGAAAATAAAAATAGTTCTACATAATTATGCCAAATGCTTCACTAAATATAGCAGTAAAGAACAGTTTGTGGAAGAGCATATAGAGGGATAAATGGTAATGGAAAAAACATAAAAGGAAAAAAAAATAAAGTTTGATTTAGCTTAATTTGGCACTTCCCAAACTTATGTAGCCATAGAACTATTGTTTCATGTTAATCCTATTGTCAGCCCACAGGTTAGTGTTCCTTTGAGCACATTTATGAAATATGCTATTTTCTCTTATTTTATTTTGTTATTTAGGATGTAGAGCCCTATAATTTTTATCCAAAGAGCTAACCAATTGTTTAGCACCATATGTTAGGTAAATTTTACTTTACCTAGTAGTGTATTATCTTTATCAGACACCAAATTTATCTAAATGAGGATTTGTTCCTAAGATTTATATTCTGTTTTAGTGATCTTTTAATCAGTTCTGATGCAAGCAATATACTGTTTTAATCTTTAAAATTTATCATGTTTATCTGTTACTAAAGGTCCTCTGCTACTCTTTAATAACTTTTTTTGCTTATCTCCATTCAATATTCCATAAAACTAGAGTACCTACTCATGCAAGGAATTGTGATAGGCAAAAAAATGTACAGGTGAATAAGACAAGAATATCTGTATACATGGGCTTATATTCTGGCAGGATATATAGTCATTACACAATTAATTACACAAATAATTAAATTGAATTTAGACAAATTCTATGAAGCATTATGGGACCATAAAATTAAATTAAATGTATTGAAGTATTTCTTGAAATACATGATGTTGAACTGGTTCTTAAAGGAAAAGGAAGACATAACCAGTGGAAGGGGAAGAAAAAGAGAAATTCAAGCAGAAGGAATAGTAAGGAACTTTAGGTGGACATATACTAGCATTTAGGAAATTAAAACCACCATACATGGAGTACAGAATGTGTCTGAAGAAAGACCCAAGATGTGACTGGTGAGGGTTTCTGCTGGTAATGATTACTAAATTTCTCTTTTCCAGTGGCTATTGCTCCCGCTGCCAAACTCCTCCTCCAACTTATTGCATTGGCTAGAAGTTCTAGAGAGAATAGCAAATATTCTTGTCTTTTTACTGGCTTTACATAGTTTCTAAAGAACAGTCCATCTTATATAATAAAAGCCTAATATGCTAAGTGTCCAGTCCACCAGTCGGCCATTCAACCAATCAAAGCATAATATGCTAATGATATGCTAAGGCCGCTCAACTGCTCACTATGACATGCACTGACCACCAGGGAGAAGACGCTCCGACTAGTAGGTTAGCTTGCTGCTGGGGTCCAGCCGATTGGGATGGAGCAAGATGGGCCAGACACGCTCTGGAGCCCTCCCGCGGTTCCTCCTGGCTGTCTTTCCATCGTGGATATATAAGGGTTACTCAAGAAATACCTAAAAATATCCCCAGTGAATTGTCTGACTTGTCCCTGGATAGCTCCAAACCATTAGACTCACTTAAAAACAAAGAATTAAGTCATCTACCCTCCATTTTTACCCTGTAATATTATCTAACCACTAGAGAAATGGCTAGTGAAGACTGCACAGTGGGAATCCTATATAATAAAGAGTTAATATGCAAATGGTCGTCATGCCATCACATCATCATGCCGTAAGGGCTCAGACACTCAACACTGGGAGAGAAGAATGGGGACCAGCCAGGCACAAATGAGCTTGCGAGAGAGGAATGCGGACCAGCCAGGCTTTGGCACTGGAGAGGGACAAGCTGCCTGCCCCATGGTCCCAGGCACCAGCGGCTGCGCAGGCCTGCGCCTGTGGCCCGAGAGAGGGACAAGCCTCACGCCCTGTGGTCCTGGGTGCCAGCGGCAGCGCCTGTGCCTGCTCCTGAGAGAGGGACAAGCCACCCACCCCATGGTCCCTGGCACCAGCAGTTGGGGCTGTGGCCTGGGAGAGGGACAAGCTGCCCGCCCCACGGTCCCAGGAGCCTGTGTCTGTGGCCCAGGTGAAGCCGCCCGCCCACAGTCCCCTGCAGTTATGGCCGGCCCAGGCGAAGCCGGCCTGGGTCCCAAGTGCCTGTGACCAGCCAGGGGAGGGAATCCTGGGTCCCATGTGTGGGGCGAGACAGAGGCAGTTAGGGCAATCAGGCCAGCAGGGGGGCAGTTAGGGTGATCAGGCAGGCAGAGGTGGTTAGAAGCGATCAGGCAGGCAGGCAGGCTGGCGGTTAGGAGCCAGCAGTCCCAGATTGCCAGAGGCAGTTGGACATTCCCCGAGGGGTCCCGGATTAGAGAGGGTGCAGGCCAGGCTGAGGGAGCCTCCTCCTCTCCTTCCCCCCTCCACGTGCATGAATTTCATGCGCCAGGCCTCTAGTAATAAATATTAGTCTTTTTACTGATGGCACAATTGCAGTGTAGTCCTTGTCCATATATGACAGTTTTCAAAAAATTTAACCTACTCTTTTAGAATTAAATAAAAACTCATTATCATCCTTCACCTAACACTGTTATTTTTTTAAAATCTCATATCCAAGCAATCTGTTCACAGTACAAAGTATAACACAAGTTGAATGAATGTGTTAGAAAAAAATCTTCACCTCCACTGCTGCCTGTTGTAGAAACCCACAGGTAAGCTATCTGGACTGACACCACAATGCCTCAAAAATGCAACCTTTGTATACAAAGTGGTATGCTTTTTAAGTCATTAGCCATCTGTAGCAATGTTAAACAGTAGCTCTGGTCTTTTGTTCCTAGCAACTTCCCCATAGTCCATGTCCCTGCAATTATACTCAAAACTCAAATTGTTTCACATCCAGAAAAATACAAAACATGATCACATTTGCCAACAAAAGAGCATCCAGCCTAAGAAAAAGCCTTACAAGAGTAAGCTGATGACATTACTGGAAAGCAAAATCTCAACGGATTGAGAACATGCTCTGGAGAATGGCAGTTGTGCAACTTATTTTATACATTAGAATCAAAGGAGGATATGTAAGGGTACTGATTTACAAGAAATGCATACATTGGTGTAGATTATGGAGGAGGGAGAAAGCAAAGCAGGGAAATCTCTGGGATTGGGTAAAAAGCAAAGGAGAGAGACACATGCATTTTTTATAGTGATGGGTACTTATAGTTAATAATTCACATTTACAGATGGTATACAGGCAACAAGATAACAATGAGGGGTTCTGTGGTCACCTGCTCTGGTGCCTGTGGAAAAAGGAGATTATTCTGACATTTCAAAAATATGTTAGATGCACGAAGACAATAAAAAATTGTCTAAGTTAAACGACCTTTGTCAAGCCAAAGATGTGACTACTCACCATGACCCACTTTTAATTAGGAATTTTTACCTTCAGACCATCCTGTGTGGTTACTTTGGTCTCTAGGTTTGTAAGTAAAATTGACCATGTTGGACCTCCCCTGAGCTTCTCCGGTTTAACATGTTGCACCTTTTTTTGTCAACACATATATACATACTATATGAATAACCAATGACATTGTGTGAATAAAGATATTTTTATTGCTACTCATTAAATTGCTGTGTTTGAAATGTCTCAAACAAGTGTGTTGGAACAATGTCATACCAAATGTAGCCATACAAACAGAAAGGTAACTCAGCTTAAAAAAACAAAGGGCTAATAGTGACCATGCTCTGATTTGAGCCACAGGGTACTCTGGTATGCCATGTGTTGTCTTTCCCATCCAAATTAACGTGGAACTTTTCCTCCTGAGGGTCCTCCTCTCCCATTTCCTGCCCCACCCCTTGGACTTACACTTTATAAGAAACCCGAATGCTCTTTATGCTTTACCCAAGGATAGAGGGCAACACAAAATAATTATGATTAAACAGAGAGAGGAGGCTTATTTTTAATCCCTGAGCTATCCAGACTACATTTTACTTGTTCAAATAAAGATCTACCCAACTACCACTCATAATCAGTATAATGTTAATTTTCAGGAGGGCTATTTGCTCTCTGGGTGGCTGCCTGGAGCCCGGGGGTTGGGTTGCACCTGAGGTATAAATGTGGGACTGCCTGAGGCTCAGAAACCAGAAGCGGAGATACCTCTCACCAGAAACACAGTTTGGTATAACACAAAACTGACCCATGGGGAAATAAAGTGGAATGATGAAAATACATTTTACAGAGGAGAAAACTGAGTTGTGAAGTTTACTTAGCTTGTCCAATATCCCATCTCTCCTAAGAGGTGGAAGGAAGAGTAAGCCTGAGGTTTAACAGATGCCTAAGGTCGAACTGTTCCTCCTCTCCCATTTGGAAAGTGAAGACTGCTTAATACAAGGTTTCACCTTAGCATAAGGAAAGAGTATTTCAATCACACAAAAATGAGACATTTGTGCCATTGAATGTCAAATTTGTAATATTTAGTATTGCTTAAAGGTAAAATTTGACTTAAAAAAATACCTTGCTTGCCCTGACTGGTTTGGCTCAGTGGATAGAGCGTCAGCCTGTGGACTGAAAGGTCCCAGGTTCGATTTCGGTCAAGGGCATGTACCTTGGTTGCAGGCACATCCCCAGTAGGGGGTGTGCAGGAGGCAGCTGATCGATGTTTCTCTCTCATTGATGCTTCTAACTCTCTATCCCTCTCCCTTCCTCTCTGTAAAAAATCAATAAAATATATTTAAAAAATACCTTGCCTTTTACTTGACTTGAACAAAGCATCAACATTTGTTTCAGTAATTAGTGCCTCTTAAGTACCACTATGTGGGCCATCATAAGGTTAACCACTCATCTACCACCTTCTTTTCACCACCTGCCTCCATGTAAGGCATTTTCCTCATAGTAATAGATGGAAATGATCTGAGGACATCCAGGACCCTTTGAATGCCCTCCACGCTATAGAGCCTATAGCGTGGCAATGTTTGCTGTAAATGTGCCCCATGAAGAGGTTGCCCTGCACCACTAGCTAATGACAGTAGATGACAAAGCCCTGAGATGCAACAATGAGGGGCATACACTGAGCACTCTCACAGGAGTGCCCCTCAGGTCTCAGCATATTGCCTCCCTGTCCCTTGGCCCCTGTAAATGCCTGGTTCTTTCCTGCATTTCAAGGGTAGTTAGAAGCTGCTTATCTATTGTGAAAGAGAATTCAAGGATAGCAACTCCTAGCCAAGAAAACATATGGTCTAATTTCCTGGAAGAAACAATGGAAGGAAAGGGTTCAAAGGGTGCTCAATTTATTTTTAGAGGAAAAAGGTATTGAACAGAGTAGTAAGTTGGCTAAATTGTTAAAGAATAATTTCTGAAGACAGGTGTGCTGGATCAGGTGTGATATTTTCTAAAACCAAATCACTTTTTTATTTTATTTTAAAAAGAAAATGCATGTCAAAGAAGCATGCCCTTGACACTGGAAGCAATAAGGTTAACCACTCACCTACCACCTCCTTTTCACCACCTGCCTCCATTTCCCCACTCCGACCACCAGCCAGGATGCAGGACAGCCTCTCCGGATTGGAAGAACCCTTTTCACTCTGACCTAGCCAGTAATTTAATTATCTATTCAGGGAAATGAGCTCTCAAGCCCCTCTCATTATCAAAGCGTAACATAAAAACACAAAAGCTGTGGGCAAAAAAACTAGAGAACTCTCAGAGAGAAAGCTTCAGGACCACACAAATAGAGAAAGAAGTTGTTTCCAGGCCCTAATCACAAATGGCATGCGATATGAATAGCATATGGGGAAAAGCAAAGCCTCCTTAGAGTGCATCAGAGATTTGGTCCTTCAGGTGAACTTGGAGCAAGAGCAGAGGCAGAGCCTGAGAATTTCCTCCCACTGGTTCTAAGGACCTTGCCACATGAAGCAGGCACCCCAGGGCCAAAGGAAGAATTGTGAAAAGCCACAGAAAAACAATTCTGGTGGACTCAGAAAAGGAGATATATGGCTTGGATTCTAACAGAACCAGTTCTCATACCCAAACTAGGCTCAGCATTCTCACCAATTCAAAACAAGAAGAAATAGGATTTCCTTTTTTTTTTTCTTCCAAAATCCTGATAAATGGTGGTGTCAAGATAGGAACACTGACTAATTCATTTGTTGCATAATGATACTTCATTAGCTATATAAAAATTGCATAGAATCCTCATTCCATCAATAGGTTGAGTCATTTGTTCATTGTTGTTTTTGTTGTTATCTTCATCATCTAAGGTCAAGATGGGTATCTTATTTGGAATGGTTGATTTTCACAGTCAAGATTCTATGTCCTCATTGAGGAGACCAGGTTGGTAGTTCTGCTTATGAATGGCCCAAGCTGACCTCAGTCTAATGCACTACACCTGGCATCTAGGCAATAGGAAATTCGTTTTTCATAACTAAATTACATGTTTACTGCACTCTTATACTCAGTCTTACATCATGGCCTTTCTGCCTTGGCAGTCACTCCATAAGGGTCTACAGCCCTTTCCCATGACCATCACCTTTCAAACACAGCCCTTCTCAGAGAGATAGGGCCCAAGGTTTGTTCATCTTTGTAGCCCAAACCCTCTCCCTACTCACTCTCCCAAATCCCAGAATGGTTGGTGGCTTATACATGGCCAACACTCAATAAAGTCAATCTCCTGTAACCTTCATGCTAGCACTTAGAAAGTGTTAAACATCTAAGCCAATCATCTTGAGAATAACAAAATTGTTTTTGCTAAGGAGAAAGCATATTTGCAAATGACAAGTGAATTTTTCTGATTATAAAAGTAATACATATTAATTATAGAAATTTGAAAAATTCAGAAAAACATAATAAAAAGCAGAATAATTGATAATCCTATCAGCTATAAAAGAAACACTATTAACATTCTGATGTCTATTCTTCCAGGTTTCTTTCTATGATTCTACACATACATTACAAAACTGGGATCCTAGTAATTATTATTTCATAATCCTTTTGATATAACTTATGAGTGTTTCATGCATGTCCTTAAATATTCTTGAAGAGCATGATTTCTAATTAATACAATGTGTACTACCATATGGTTGTTTCAGTATTCTGTAATTTAACCAATTTTCTTTGTTGGGTATTTTGGTTGTTTTTAATTTTCCAGTATTATAAATAAAGATTCAGTAAATATTCTAGTACATAAACCTTTGCATTCATTTTAATTATATCAAAATGTGAAATTCCCAAAAGTGAAATTGCTCAAAGAATAAAAGGCAATATTATTTTAAAGATGAAAAATGATATTCAAACCAGAGTCTACCTTTATCCATTTAACGAAAATAGGATCAGGTAACAACCTCTTGTCTTCAACCTCTTGAACCCTCACTTTTTTTATTCATGGACCTACTGTCTTCCACTCTGTGAAAAGATTATATTCTGTTGAGAACCAATGCCACATAATGAAGTGAGACTTGTTCTAATTCTGACACCTCAATTTGTTAGTCATGAGGCCTTAGCAATAAACTGAACCCAATATTTGTTCTCCCTTTCATCCTTACTATCAGAACCCCACTTTTCATTTGAGGAGTAATTGTACCAAGTGAATGTTTGACAACGTCAATTCCCCTTGCAGCTAATGTGGCCTTATGTATTAGGAGTGAATCATAAGATGTAGAGGAAAATAGTTGTGGGATTTCTGGGAAGACTTATTTTTCCAGCTCTATTGATATATAACATGGTGTAAGTAAGTGTAAGGTATATAACATGATGTTTTGATATCCATATATTTTATGAAATAATTATCATAATAAAATTAGTTAACACATTCATCACCTCACATAATTACCTTTTTTTGTATGTGTAGTAAGAACATTTAAGATCTACTCTCTTAGCAACTTTCAAGTACAGATGCTCCTCGACTTATGATGGGGTATGGCCTAATAAACCCATCACAAATTGAAAATATCATAAGTTGAAAATGCATTTAATACACCTAACCTACCTAACATCATAGCTTAGCTGAGCCTACCTTAAATGTGCTCAGAACACTTATGTTATCAGAACATCACCCCATAGTAAGTCAAGGAGCATCTGTAATTGCCTTCCTCATCTCACCAGAAGCAGGAGACACAGATGAGCATTTATATACAGGATGGGATGTGAAAACACAAAACACAATATCCAAGAAAACTCTGACAACCCAGTTCACTGTAGAGTATGGGTTGTTTACCGTGGTGATTGGTTGCCTGACTGGAAGCTGCGGCTCACAGCTGCTGCTCAGCATCATGTGAATATCATACCCCATATCAATAGTCCAAGAAAGATCAAAATTCAAAATCCAGTTTCTACTAAATGTATATTCCTTTTGCATCATCATAAAGTAAAAAAATTGTTGAGTCAAACTATTGTACGTTGGGGACTGCATGTATATGATATAATATTGTGAACTATAGTCACCATACTCTACATCAAGCATGTCAAACTCCCGGCCCCGCAATGAATATTTTTGCAGCCCAACCAATATAGCGGTATGTAAGAAACGTTTTAATAAAATTTTTGTAACTTAATTTTTACAATGTCCTGTTATACATAATTATTAATAACGAACTACAACATTCGTTAATGACTGATTACTATAATCATGTTGCATTCATTTCCCTTATGTGCCTTATGCGCAGGCGCACCATTTCTCTCCACTAATATTAGCAGTGAATATTTTAGCAGCCAATTGCCATGTCATGATTCTTGTACTGACTTGTTTGGTGTGCACAACAGGAAATATTTTGCTTTTGGAGAACAAGAAAAATAGGTTTATTTGAGTTACGCTTATTAATTTGTGCAGTTATTCAGTGTCTGGTAAGTTAATGTTCAAGAAAAAATATTAATTTTTATTAAAATGTTCTATTATTTTATGTTAATGATTACTCATTGATTTCAGCCCTTTGTATTCAGCATGTCTCTATCGAAATAAACCTATGTTTCTATGAAAATTGAAGCTTTTGTTTTTTTTTGCGGCCCACATAAACTTAAACCTTGTTTATTTGGCCCATGTTAGCCTTTGAGTTTGACATGCTTGCTCTACATGATATCCCAAGAGCTATTCATCTTATAACTGTTTTCCCTTTTGACCAATATCCCATTTCCCCTACTCCAACCCCCAACCCCCACCTGTGGCAAGCACCAGCCTGTTTTATGAACTTGGCTTTTTTATTTTTATTATTTTTTTATTTTTAATTTGTCTATATTTGCTATAACCTTGTAAAGCAGAATGTGACTTGAGCACTACATTTCTATTCACAAAACTTGCTCTGAATAACTTTCAAACGGTTTTACAACATGCCTAGGTAGGCTTATAATTCTGCTACGCTAAACAATCCTTTTCTTTGGAGGCAAGCTGCATGATAGTTACTACCATCATGTTGGTCAGCTTAGCATCCTAATTTCTAGAGGCAGTACATGCAGTTGATAACTACAAGGGATGATAGGCTTAAAAAGTAGATCTTAGGGGACAAAAGTTGTTTTCACCACGTTTTTGGCAACAAAAGTTTTGGTCTACTTAGGGATCTGCTTGAGAGATAACACTTTAGACCACAAAGCTAACAAACATTAGGCTACACGTATCTTACAACAAACATAACCCCATTCTGTAAAACAGGTCCACATAGAACTAGGGAAGAAAAATGAGCACTGCTTTGGTGCCTAAAGAATCACTGTATCATGCACTTAGAGGGGAAAGAAACCTGGTCTTCCATTTAAGTAGTTGTCATGCCACACACATTTTAAAATGTTAACAAAAATAAAGAAAAAAGCCCTTGAAAATATATTATCCAGGGAATGAAGGTAAAGTACTGAACACATATGCAGGTCATTCGCCAGGTGAGCTTAGTCCAGTGATGGCGAACCTTTTGAGCTCGGCGTGTCAGCATTTTGAAAAACCCTAACTTAACTCTGGTGCTGTGTCACATATAGAAATTTTTTGATATTTGCAACCACAGTAAAACAAAGATGTATATGTTTATTTTATATATTTAAATGCCATTTAACAAAGAAAAATCAACCAAAAAAAATGAGTTCGCGTGTCATAGGTTCGCCATCACTAAGCCTTAGTCTATTTCCTCCGTGCATGGAGTTTGGCTTTTTTAGATTTCACATATAAGTGAGATCATAGTGTTTGTCATTCTCTGTCTGACTTATTCACTTAGCATAGTGCCCTCAAGTTTTATTCATGTTTTTGCAATTGGTAAGATTTCCTTCTTTTTATGGCTGAATAATACCCATGTGTGTGTGTGTGTGTGCACGTGTGTGTGGTAATTTGTGCAAATGTGGCATATATGTGCATATATATATATATATATATATATATATATATATATATATATATTTTCACATGTTCTTTACCCATTCATCCATGGATGGATACTTAGGCTGTTTTCAAGTCTTGGCTATTGTGAATAATGCACATGGGGGTGCAGATATCTCTTTGAGACAGTGACTTAATTTTCTTCAGATATATACCCATGAGAGGGATTATTAGGTCATATGGTAGTTCTACTTTTATTTTTTTGAAGAAACTCCATGTTGTTTTCCTTAGTGGCTATATCAGTTTGCATTCTGGGAAGACTTCTTTAAAGTGAGAAAGTTGGGCAGGGGAAACCTTTTGTAGTCCCTCTTTCCTGATGCTTGGAACTTCTCCATTTTGGGATTCTAAAAATGAAGCCAGATGGCCATCTGCTTTACTTAGTCCACTGATTCAAGTGTTATCTCATTAGAAACACCCTCACAGGCATATTCAGAATAACGTTTAACCAAATCCCTGGGCACCTCATGGCCCAGCTGAGTTGCCACACAGTTAAACATCACAGGTCTGATGATGCCTTTTTTTCTCTCCTGAATTCTCTCAGTGAAATGGCACAATTGTATGTGTTCTGTGTGCTAAGAGTTCTTAAAAAGTCAGTGAAGCAGTGTTTTGATAAGATTGCAGAAATGCCAAAACTTTTACCTCCATGGCCTGGAGGAGTCCAATTAGCCTCTGGGTTGTATGTTGTATATGGATTTTGAAAAAATAAATTATTTTATATGATAAACTATTATTTATTCAGTGCTTACAAGGTGATCTATTAAGTATGCTTAAAATACACAAACATGATGTTTTTCCTGTTTCAGAGAGTTTATAATCTAGTAAGAAAGACAAAACTCTTACTGGAAAATACTTCAGTCAGAGAGGTACAAATAAAATAAATATTTATCACTGTGTTTAGGAATAATGTGAGGCCAAAGATGTGAAAAGAGAAAAATTATCCTATATAATAAAAGTCTAATGTGCAAATTGACTAAACGGCAGAACGACCAGTGTAACAACCAGTCGCTATGACGCATTGACCACGAGGGGGCAGATGCTCAACACAGGAGCTGCCCCCAGCCCGCAGGCCCCAGGCCAGCCAAGGCATGTGCCAGAGGGGGCCCCTGATTGCCTCACTGGTCACCTCCCTCTGTGGAAGGTGACCAGCAGAGGCGGTAGGGCGATCAGGGGGCAGGGAGGCTGGCCATGGTGGGTACCAGCGGGGGGGCCCCCCAATCGTGCATCGGGCCTCTAGCTGATAATCCTATCTAATAATAGACAAAGATGCAAATTGACCGTACCATTGACTAATCAGAGCAATATGCAAATTAACCACCAACAAAGATGGCAGCTAATTTGCATATACTGGCTGGGAGCGAAGACTGAAGACACCGTAGAAGGAATCCAAGCAATGGAGCCGAGGTAGTGGAAACGGGTGGGAGAGAAGCGGCAGAGATGGGCGGGGTAGGAACAGCAGAGACAGGAGCGAAGCCTTATTCTTGCAGGAATCTTCCTGCAATGAGCTTCTAGTCTATAATAATAAAAGTGTAATATGCTAATTAACCAGATGTCCTTCCAGACAACCTTACAGATGAAGCCAGGGCTGTGATGGCTGAGACGGCTGCCATGGTGGGTGGGGGCCAAGGCAGAGGAGGCAGCCACCGCACAGTGGCGGGGGCCGAGCCCCTTGCACAACTTTTCATGCGTCGGGCCTCTAGTAAAGACATAAACATTTGCTAGTAGTTGGCCTCCACAAAAGCCTTGTCATGTATTGGATGATATTAGGAGGTTATTCTTACTACTCTAGAGATTTTATCTTTCATATAAATGACAGTTATATATAAGGATAGTTATATATAATGTTCCTGATAAATTGTACAATAATAATTTTTCTGATATAGATCACAGAATCACATTTGACAATGTTGTAAAAGGGTCAGTTTGCGATTCAAATAGTCAGCCTCCCCCTTCTAGTTCCCTTTTCCTCATAACAGAAACTCCCCTACTTTCATGTGTCCAGTGCCCCGATTCTTGTCCTTCTCCCCTTGCTTTTTCAATTTTAAATTCTTTTAATGTGATGGTGATAAATGATACTTTACTACAAATAATTCCAATGACTGCATTTCATTGGAAACCATTTAACCAAGCATGGATGACCATGTTAGGGTGGGAGAGAAAAAAGAAATGAAGTCATACTCTCAATGAATAGGAAAAGAAAAGCTGGTGTCTGGGTCACTTGTGATATCATAGAACTGCTACATCTGCCCTAGACAGACTCATCCACACCTCTTTAATTGAGAGAATAAACAGTGATTGGTTAAGTCAGCATTATTTTGAGTTTTCTCTTATAGGCAGCCAATTCTAATCCATATTGATGAGAATTCCTATATTATATAGTCATTGTCAGGATAAAATAATGTATTAGTATGCCTAGCATATAACAGGTTCACAGTAAAGGTTAGGACCTTTTTTATATAGTCATATCCAGTTTTTATTCCCAGAACATGCTGACCCTCTCTCCTTTTTTCCTTTTATCGCCCAGTATGACTTCAGTTGAGAATTTCTTCCTGGTAATCTTGCAGTCTATCTTCTAAAATATTTTTTTCCTTCTTTTACCACTTTCTGCTTCCCTCCTTGAAGATCAGGCTTCCATTGACTTACTGGGTTTCTGGACTCGAATGTCTCTCTCTGATTTTCTAACAATTAACTAAAAAATTTACTTATAATATTTCTCAACAAGATATAACCATTAATCATATGTTGCTACAAATAGCTATCACATACTCAGACATATTTATGCCTGAAGTTCTAATTTACAGTTTGGATTACCTCACAGATCTGATCTGGCAGCTTCCCTGGACACCAGTCAGAAAACTTTCTTCTCAATTTGGAAACCAGAAAAATACCTAATTGTCTCTTCAGAAGTGCTATCTACCCACCACTTTCTCTTAACAGACTGGGAATCTGAAACTACAGAGGGGCAGGGCCTAGTTCTTTTTGTTTTGTTTTGTTTTGTTGGGTTTGGGGGAGGGGGGGAGGAGGGGCCTAGTTCTTGAATATTTTAAATTAAATTAATTTAACCAGTCAACAAAGTGATTTGACCAAATTTGATGAGTTGTTAAATAAAAAGCAAAACAATTATTTGAATTCAAAAATTGACTTCAAATTTGTTTGCAAATGTATATGCAATTCAAAAAGGGTCTAAATTATATTTACTATAGCATTAGCTTTAATAGTGAAAAATTGAAAACAATTTAAGCCCTAACTGGTTTGGCTCAGTGGATAGAGTGTCAGCCCGTGGACTGAAGAAGGGTCCCAGGTTCGATTCTGGTCAAGGGCATGTACCTTGGTTACAGGCTCGATTCCCAATAGGGGGCATGCAGGAAGCAGCTGATTGATGTTTCTCTCTCGTCAATGTTTCTAACTCTCTATCCCTCTCCCTTCCTCTCTGTAAAAATCAATAAAATGTATTTTTTAAAAAATTTAAATCCATCAAGGAATACATAAATTATGTTATAAACATCAGTTATAAAATATATGTTTATAAAGTAGATAATAACAAGGAAATCATTTGTAATATTAGGAGAAAATTAAAAATGGCATAAACTACATGACCATTTTGTTCATTTTAGCCATTGTTATCTGTTGGTTTTTCAATCACTCCCATACATACATGGAGCATTTGGGCACCTATATTGCCACATTTCTTCCCACCCTAATTCTACTCAATCTTCCTGGACAGCATGATTGTCCTAGTGTAGCATACCTCCACTCATCTGGTCTATGGTTCTTTTTTTGTTCTTTTTTTAAAAATATATTTTATTGATTTTTTTTACAGAGAGGAAGGGAGAGAGATAGTTAGAAACATCGATGAGAGAGAAACATCGATCAGCTGCCTCCTGCACACTTCCTACTGGGGATGTGCCTGCAACCAAGGTACATGCCTTTGACCAGAATCGAACCTGGGACCCTTCAGTCCTCAGGCCAACGCTCTATCCACTGAGCCAAACTGGTTAAGGCTCTATGGTTCTTTGATTTCTGGAATTCCAATGACCTTCCATCCTTACTAACAACCTACCTTCATGATCACTCTAGATCTTAACCAGAAATTTTTTCTCTTCTAAAGTTTACAATATGGTAATCCATTTATGGACCAAAATCTCCTCTTACATCCCTGCTCCCCAAGCATCTATTCTTTAAACTTATTTCTACTGCAGGCCCCTGACCACTTCATTTTATGCTCTAATTTATTCCCTTCTGTCTTCCCCTTTCTCTTTCCAGGCAGTATACCCTTCATTCTCTAGCAATATTTCAGTGTTCTGTCCCTGGTCCATGATGCCTGTGACATCAATCTTGGTATAACCCAAACATCTGCGTTCTTTGATTCTACTCCTGGGCTGCATAGCCCCACTGTGGAGATCTGCCCAGTCACACGGACTTGTGCTGACTTTTCATTTCCCACCTCCTGTAAGGCAGTACTCCCTGCTCATTCCAACAGGTTCCTACTCCTAATTCCCTCAGGGAGAAACAAAATAACACCTTATATAATCGGTGTAGCCTTTTCTTCTCCTTGTTGGCTTTTTGGAAGTGGGATTCTTCTTCTATGCTTTCCAGCCCATCTTATCCCATTCCTTGATGCTGCTCCATCAATTAATTACTACCAACTTTCATAGTTTTAGCCTCTTTGTTGGGCTCAAAGCTACTCAGTTTCTTCCATCTCAGAAAGGATTTTTTTTTTAATTCTCATGTCCATTCCAGCTGCCATCCTTTACTTTTCCTTTCAGAGTCAAGCTACCTAAAACAATGATTAAGACTTGGCCCCGGTTTTTATTTTATTTTATTTTGCTTATCAACTGTTCAAGTCTGGATTTTTCTCCAAAACTACTCTTTCTAAGATTATGACTTGACCACCTTGTTGTAAACTCAATGGGAAAATTCAAATCCCCATTTTATTGATTACTATGTAGCACTGATATTCTTTTTTTGGTTGGTTGTTTTAGTTTTTAGTTTGTGTTTCTTTTGGTAACAGCTTTATTGAGATATAATTCACATGCAATACGATTCACTCATTTAAAGTATACAATTCAATCATTTTTAGTATACTCAGAGTTGTGCAACTCATCACCACAATAAATTTTAGACATTTTTATGACCCAAAGAAAGCCCAGACCATTGAGCAATCACCTCATTCTCTTCATCTCCCTCCTCAACCCACAGCAACCATTAATCTTATTTCTGTCTCTATAGATTTGCTTTTTCTGGACATTTCACATATATGGAACAGTAAATCATACAATGTATATTTCTGGTGGCTATTTTCATGAGCCCAATGTTTTCAAAGTTTATCCATGTTGTAGTATGAATCAGTATTTTGTTCCTTTTTATGGCCAAGTAATATTCCATTGTATGAATACACTGTATTTTACTTATCCATTCATGAGTTGATGTACATTGGGTTGTTTCTACTTTTTGGCCGATATAAATAAAGTCACTTATGAACATTTGTGTACAAGTTTTTGTGTAAACATATGTTTTCTTTTATTTGGGGTATGTACCTAGGAATATAGTTGCTGAGTCATATGGTAACTCCATGTTCAATCTTTTGAGGAACTGCCAGACTATTTTCCAAAGTGGCTGCATCATTTTACATTCCATCCATCAGTGTATAGGATTCAAATTTATCCACATCTTCATCAATACTTGCTATTGTCTATCTTTATTAGAGCCATCCTAATGGTAGCACACTGAGGTTTTTTGTTTGGTTGGTTGGTTTGGGTTTTTGGTTTTCTTTATTGATTTCAGAGAGGAAGGGTTAGGGAGAGAGAGATAGAAGCATCAATGATGAGAGAGAATCATTGATCAGCTACCTTCTGCACACCCCACACTGGAGATTGAACCCACAACCCAGGCATGTGCCTTGACAAGGAATCGAACCCTGACATCCAGTTCATAGGTCGGCACTCGACCACTGATCAATGCTGGCCAGGTGTGCACTGAGCTTATGATTTGCATTTCTCTGATGACTAATGATGTTGAGCACCTTTTTGTATGTCTTATTCTTATTGCGGTATAAGATTCTTGATGTATTCTAGATTCAAATCTTTTATCAAATATATCATTTGAAATTTTTTTCTTATTCTGTGGGTCTTATTTTCACTTTTTACAACATGTCTTTTTAAGAACAAAAAGTGTTTAACTTTGACAGAGTCCAATTTATCTATTTTTTGTTTTTGTTGTTTGTGCTTTGGTATCCTATCCAAGAAACTACAACCTGATCCAAGGTCATGAATGTTTTCCTCTTCATTTTTTCTTAGAGTTTATAGTTTTAGCTATTACTAGTACATCTGAGGCTTTGATTCATTTTGAGTTAATTTTTGTACACGATGTGCAGTAGGGTGAACTTAATACTCTCAGTACCTGAAATTCTCTCTTGTCTTGGAATTCATTCAACACTAGCTTTCTCCCAGTTTCCACCCTATTGCACTTCACATTCATTTTGTTTCTATAAAAAGTGTTTCTCCACAGGCCTCAATTGTAACTATTGATTCACTTTTGACTCTCTTATTTGATTGTAAGTTTGAGAACAAAAACTTTCTTATTTAACTTTATAGTCACCGAAACCTCTGAAAAAGCCTGGAACTCTGTGATATTAATATATGTTTATGTAAAAAAAAAAAAAAAAGATCACATCAGGACAAAGGCCTGGAAATAAAATATAAAATGTGTGTGCATATACATACATGCAGAGATATAGATCTTGCTTTTTTTCTATTCCTTGTGTTTTCTATAATAAAGATATGAAAATAATAGGAAAATGTCTGTATTCAGAAAAAGAGGGAAAGAAACTAAAACTTTTTACAAACAAGAAGAATGTGATTGCCCTGACAACCTCACTAGATTTTGAAACCAAATAAAACCATGTAATTGAAAGCAACTTTATTAAAAGCTCTATACAAATATAAAGTTAAGCTCTAAAATAAACCTCAGGTATTGATGCACTTGTCATCATCGAGTAAACTCTAAATTCCTTTGGGTAGGATTCATTTTACGCAGCTCTCTAGTACCTAGCATGATGCCTGGGAATACCACATCTAAATTATTTTGCTTATTCAAATAACTACTACTATGTCTTGAGTAGCTACCAAATACCAGAAACAATGCATTGTGCTGGAGCTACAGAAACAAGAAAAGCATAGTCTCTGCCATCATGGCCTACTGTGCAGTTGAAATAAGAGATATATTTATACTGAGCAAAATAAAATCTGTTTGTGTTCCTCACATATTTTTAATTCAATTATAATAACAGCATATTTCAAACAATTTTTAAGAAAGTTAAAGGGAAACTAAGGAAATATTAGCAAAACTAAAACCTGTTAGACATTGAGTCCATATTCTAGGTGAACTTCTCTAAAATCTGTGAGGAATGAAGAGATGAGTGAAATCTGACTCCTGCCCTGTGAAAAACTAGTGGAGAAAGAGGTAGACATGGACATAGACATAGATAACTATAACCAAGGCAGGCTATGAGAAATGCTGTAATAGAGGTAGGACAGTATTATGGGGAAAACATCATGTTATCTTAGGGAGGTTTCCGCTCAGCATGTTTAGCAACTTAGGCTGGAACAACTTTACAAACAAATTTGAATATCTGTGTGCCGTCAAAGGATTTCTGCCACTCTGCCCACACTGATGGTGGCTCTAGGAGTGCTCAGTGAATGTTGGGCCTCTGTTCATGTGCAGGGCAAGGCCTGGGTACAGGTGGGGTTTCCATTTCTTCTGGAATCTGAGATCAATACTATGAGACAAGAAGAAAAACTGGGTACCATCTATTACTTTTTTTTAAAATAATTTTTTTATTGTTGCAAGTATTACATATGTCTCCTTTTCCCCCATTGACACCCTCCAGCTGCACCCCCTTCCCACCCCAGGCCTTCAGCACCCTATTGTCTATGTCAATGGATTATGCATATATGCATACAAGGTCTTTGGTTGATTACCTCTCACCCACCCTCCCCTGCCTTCCTTCTGAGATTCTGCACTCTGTTTCATGCTTCCATGTCTCTGGATCTACTCTGTTCATCAGTTTATTTTGTTACTTAGATTTCACATATGAGTGTGGTCATGTGACACTTGTCTTTCTCTGACTGACTTATTTCACTCAGCATAGTACTCTCCCAGTCCCCCATGCTGTCTCAAAGGGTAAGAGATTCTTCTTTTTTACTGCTGCATAGTATTCCATGGTATAAATGTACCACAGCTTTTTTATCCACTCATCTACTGATGGGCACTTGGGCTGTTTCCAGATCTCAGCTATTGTAAATTGTGCTGCTATGAACATAGGGGTACATACATTCTTTCTGATTGGTGCTTCAGGTTTCTTAGGATATATTCCTAGAAGTGGGATCCCTGGGTCAAATGGCAGTTCCATATTTAATTTTTTGAGGAAACTCCATACTATTTTCCATAATGGTTACACCAGTCTATATTCCACCAGCAGTGCACTAGGGTTCTCTTTTTTCCACATCCTTGCCAGCACTTGTCATTTGTTGATTTGTTGATGGTAGCCATTTTGACAGGTGTGAGATGGTACCTCATTATCATTTTGATTTGCATCTCTTGGATGATTAGTGACTTTGAACATGTTTTCATATGTCTTTTGACCTTCTGTATGTCCTCTTCAGAAAAGTGTCTATTTAGGTCCTTTGCCCATTTTTTAATAGGATTGTTTGTTTTCCTTTTGTTAAGTTGTATGAGTTCCTTATATATTTTGCATATTAACCCTGTATCAGATGTATCATTGCCAAAAATGTTCTCCCATACAGTGGGCTTTCTTTTCGTTTTGTTGATGGCTTCTTTTGCTGTGCAGAAGCTTTTATTTTTATGTAGTCTCATATGTTTATTTTCTTCTTAGTTTCCTTTGCCTTAGGAGCTGTATCAGTAAACATATTGCTACAAGAGATGTCTGAGATTTTGCTGCCTATGGTTTCTTCTAGGCTTTTTATGGTTTCATGACATACATTTAAGTCTTTTATCCATTTTGAGTTTATTCTTGTTTATGGTGTAAGTTGGTCTATTTCAACTTCCCACCTAGTGCCTTGTCTTTTGTTAGGTCTTTTGATCCTTGAGCTTGTGTTCATGCTCAAGGACAAGTGTCCTTTCAATTCCACCCTCCAGCAGCCGCTTGGATTTTTGAGGTTACCAACACTTAAAGAAAAAGTAGAAGAAATGTACATTCAATTAAATATAACTCAAACAATCTGTTTTATCAAGGTAAGTGAATCATAAATCAGAAGAATAGGTGCAGTCTAAATTACATAAAAGAGACAGGAACTTGGCAAAGGTTTGATCTTGGCAAGGTTTCATCCCAAGTCTACACAGGTCAATATGTTAATTCATTTCCTGAAATTACTTAATTCTACTGTCTGTAACCAAAAGGTTATTTATCTTCAAGTACAGAAGCATGTCATTTCAGGTAAAATTGATATTTTGAAATCCAAATTTACACTCGTGTGAATTATTACATAAGACTGACTCCCTTACAGAGGAACATTTCTTAAACACTTTAAAATAGGATTCTATATTTTAAAATATAAAAATCATTATACATCATCTTTTCCTGGAACATAGTAATTATGTGAAGCTGTCTATATCTCTAATAAGAAAACATTCCACTATGGTCAGCAGATAATGTTTATGCAAAGACAAGTTCCAAAAATTTGAGTGGTAAAATTCTTTATGCTGCCAAGAAAGATTTCTGGAGGTCAATTTTAACTTTCTTTCAAATTACAATAATAGCAAATTTTTCCTATTATTAACCCAGGGATAAATGCAGACTTGAAAAATAGCCGAAATAGATATACATGATGCCCTAAAAAATTTTTCTTTTATGGCACCAGTATAACCTTATTCCAGATTTATGGCAAAGCTTGTTTCAGTTGCCTTCCTCCAGCAAAATGGGCCTATGCATAACCATAAAATAAACTCAGTTTAATGTTCAGCAATCTGCTGAGGGAGAGCTTGCTAAGTGAGCATGTTTTCCCCTCTGTAAGCTGAAGTCTGATCATTTTTCTATTCTCCTCATTTGCATTATATAATAAAAATGCACAAACTTGGACTATATTTGAAGGTATGAATTTATGAGACCTTTACAATAGGAAGTCAGACCCAGAATGGATGTCTTCACTGTATGTGTTAAATGAAGCAGTATAACATATGCATTATTTGAATATGTTGATGAAATGCTTTATCTATTTATGAGGTCAATGCATTCATTCAACAAACATTTAACAAACTCTGATAAGACAAGGTAAGGACCTTGTCTTTAGTAGGAAGAGATTAACTCCACATAGGATGAGGGCTGGAGATGCCCTAAGAGAAATGGATGGATCCTTGGAAGAAAGGTTGATGCTATCTTGGGCCAGAGGATGGATGGACTCTTAGTATTTAATGTGAAGAGTTGGGGAGAGAATCTAACCAATGACTCCACAAACACTATGCCTTCTTTTTTCAAACATGAAAGCTTTCAAACGATGGTGTCTTTAGCAGAGATACAAATATGTTTTGTGTGGGGGGTTTTTTCTAAAATTGAAAATATATTTGGAGTAACCCAGGTGATGAGTTACTTGGAAAACTCTCTTTCCAAAAAGAAAAGATCTTATTTTACATTTTTGGATTACATCTGACAGATTTTCTTATTCTCTGCATAGTGCTCATCTTTCTAATGCAGCTTTTATGCTGTAGATGAGCTGATGAGACTTTCCCTTCACTTTTGAGGAAGAAAATGACAGCTGCACCTAGCACAAGGCATTGCCATCTGTATGCATTAGATGAAGCCAATTTAATTTTTATGACAATAGGACTTTCCAAATCATCAAAGGTAAAAGCAAGCTGGGGGAAGAGGAAGGGGGAAAGACCATCTTCAGCTTGCTCAGATTCTGGAAATGATTTTTCTCTTTTATGTAAACTATTAAGATAATAGAAACTATCAACTTCATTGCATATCCTCCATAAGATCCTATTTTATAACTATACTAGAGGCCCGGTGCAAGAAATTCGAGCCCCGGTGCAGTCCCTAGGCCTAGCTGGCAATTGAAGCGTGAGCATCTGGCATGGAAAGGCAGGTCCCAGCTGACCTCTGGGCCTTGGGCAGCACCTGAGTCCCCGGGGCCCCCACGTGCCCCCCTCCTCCTGAGTCATGGCGCCCAAGTCCCCATGCGGAAATGCAGTGAGCGCAGCTGGACGCTGTGGGCCAGGGCGCAGCATGGGCCTCTGTGCCATCCAGCAGCGCCGCACAAAAACCAGGTGGGCAGCATGCTCTCTCCTGGCCACCGGCCTCGCAGACCGGCTCCTGCACGAACCCATGGAGAGCCTGACTGGCCCCTGCGGTCCCAGCAGTTGTGGCCCGGCTCACCCGGAAGATGCCACGAGAGTGCAGGACAGGTTCCTCGTGGGTGCCCGGTACCTGAGCACGGGGGCTTCCCAGGGCACAAGCCCTTACGTCCTGGGGGAGGGTAGCAGGGGTAGTGAGAGCGAGCTTGGTGTACACCCCACATTCTCACTGCACAGCAAGAGGTCACAGCCCCCTGTCCGGGTGCTGCATTGCCAATGCCCACCATGTTCCGTGCAGCCCCCTAGTGGTCAGCACACATCATAGCGAGTGGTCGAACTCCCGGTTTCCCGGTTGAATGACCACCCGAAGGGACAATTTGCATATTAGACTTTTATTATGTAGGATTTGAACTTATATTACAACAAAGGAATAATAAAAGGTAAGGTGGGATGATCTGTCAGTATTGGAGCTAAAGAGACCACACACTTGGTTGCAGACTGGGCTTCTGTGTGGATGGCCATGAATGTGAGAACACATCAAGGGAATCAGGAGCAGTCAGTAAATCCAACATGTTGTGACTATGGGAAGTTGTTCTGTTTCCTATGGAAAGGCACAAGCAGAATCAATCAAATTGGTCTTTAATTAGGACATGAGTCAATCAGGAGACGAAATTCCAAGCCTAATTCTGGCACTGTCCAAAATAAACAAACAAAAGAGCTCAGTTAGACATTGTCTTCTGGTCCTCAGCTAAAATGGAAGCATCTGCCTAATTAGAAAAATATATCATTCATCCAACACAAATTAGAAAACTCATCCATGGGTGCTGCATGTAAAATTATGTGAGGATGGGTAAGAATTTCTATAACTCCCAAGAACGTGTCTACAGAATTATACAGCCTTTGATGAAATCCTCATTGCATTCTGCTCACAGGATTGTGTAAAGGGAGTTATCCTTATCTTTAAATGAACTAATGCCAAGAATATCTCACCTCAATAGCCTCTCTCAGCAGAGCAAGAAAATGTGTAATTTTTTTTACTGAATACACATTTTGCTTTCATTTTCTGTGTTGATTATATTTTCCAAATTTATTTTTATTGAATTGGTCCAGATTAAAATTTAATTGGCTTTACATAAGTCAAAAATAAGTCTTATAACTGTTGTACTAAATTTTTTAAATGCAAAATAAAATAATGTAAGTAGACTTATTCAAGGGTGTCAGTTCTATCCCACACTTCATTCCACATATATGTTGTTTGTTCCAGACTGCACACCTATCATTTTAAGATGCTCAGAAAATTATTACACATGTGACCATATTAAGCAACTTACCATTTGGTTTAGAGGGAGAAAACTTAGCTATATTACAACTCTGCATTTTAATATCAGGAAAGCCAATGCATACAGTCATAAAATTTAGCAAATTTCCTCACATAAGAACATCTATTAAGAATCCACCTGCACATACGGCTGTGTAGTGATGAACAGACTACACCTGTGTCAGAGGAAACTGAAATGTCAGTGTCTGAAAATAATATACTGTGTAAAGATCATACTTTGTTCACATAAAATTTAGTTTTTAGTGCAGACAAAATTTTTAATGAAATATTTTACTTTTCTCTACCAAAATACAACTTTCAGAATATTCTTAAGAGGCAAATAGGTATGTAATAGTCAGTCATCTTTTTTTTTTTTTCAGTTCAAGTGCACTCATGTTAAGATCTTAGGGTTTTATATTAATAAAACTAGAGGCCTGGTGCATGAAATTTGTGCACTGGGGGGGGATCCCTCAGCCCACCCTGCACCCTCTCCTATCTGGGATCCCTCTCACAATCCAGGACTGCTGGCTCCCAACCACTTGCCTGCCTGCCTGCCTGATTGCCCCTAACCACTTCTGACTTCCAGCCTAATCACCCCCAACCACTCCCCTGCCAGCTTGAATGATGCCTAACTGCTCCCCTGCTGGCCTGATCACCCCCAACTGCCCTCCCCTGCAGGCCTGGTCACCCCTAACTGCCCTCTGCCTAGTCCCCCCCCAACTGCCCTCCCCTGCCAACCTGGTTTCCCCTAACTGCCCTCCCCTGCAGGCCTGGTCCCCCCCACTGCCCTCCCTCTCCTGCAGGCCCGGTTGCCCCCAACTGCCCTTTTCTGCTGGCCTAATCACCCACAACTCCCCTCCCTTGCCAGCCATCTTGTGGCTGTGGGCACTACCATATTTGAGGGTGTAGCAGTCAATTAGCATATTCCCTCCTTATTGGCTGTGGGCACTGCCATCTTTGAGGGCGGAGCAGTCATTTTGCATATTCCTTCCTTATTGGCTGTGGACGCCACCATCTTTGAGGGTGGGGCAGTCAATTAGCATATCCCCTCCTTATTGGTTGTGAGTGCCGCCATCTTTGTGATGGCATGAGGGTCAATTAGCATATTCCCTCTTTATTAGATAGGATGATTGTGTATTCAGTACTACCTTCAGTTACTTATGATGGGTTGGTTAAAGCTCTTGTAATTTTTCATTATGAAAGTTTTTTCTCTCTTAAAAGCAAGTCATTGTAGTTAGTGTAAATCATGGCCTCAACCTAGATGAGGGCCCAACAGATAAGAGGTGCTAGGAATGACTCAATCTACAACATAAAGGAAAATTATGAAAATGGTCAACACATGAAAATTTCTCCTGTCCCTTTCTCAGTCTCCTTTATAAAATGCAGCTGCATGCCCTCATGAGATTCTTAGAAGGAAAAATATTTTCTCTCTAATATTTCTGATGAAGATTGTTAGAGGATAAGCAATCACCTGCCCTTGTAGGAACTCACAGCAGAGAATTGAGTCTAGACCAAAATCTCCAAGAACATTCATTCCAAAGAGGAGGTGGGAAAATCATGCATCTTTCTCTGCTCCTCATCTCCCAGCCTCATTCTTGCTGTAAGTGCCCCTCTTTCCTGACCTATAAACATACCTCAAATACCTTCCCCCAGCATGACCCAAACTCCCTTTCACAAAATCTAGAATGTCACTCTCCCATTTCATTCAACTTTCAAAATACGCTCAACAGAATCTTCACTTTTTTCACTACAAAACCTCCAACATTTTCTCCTTTGACAAAAATATCATAATGCCTGTGTTCTCTCCACTCTTTATTTTGTGTAACACGTTGCACAATCCCAGTGAAATGAGTAGTGTTGATGTGTTCAAAGAGCCAATCATAGCTATATTCTACCTGCAGCTAACTGCCCTGCCCTTAGCACCACACTAAGGCTGCTTTTTGTCTAGGGATGGCTAATAACAGGACAAATGGAAGTATACCATGGGCCACCCACCCAGGGCCCAGCTTTGTGCCATGTATACCCCTGACCAACAGGGTCAAGTAGATAACCAGATGGTTTTTGAAGATTTGTGTTGGACATACATGGAATGGTCAGTTGGTATCAATAGCAGAATGCAACAAAAGGGAAAGAGACACATCAAGACAAAGAAGTTGTGCAGATCTTAAAAAAGCACTTCACCTAGCTCTATTTCCATGGCCTCAGTACTGCTTGACATCTATCCTGAGTATGTTGCTTAAACAGAAAATGCCTGTTTAAATATGTACTAACCCACCCATTTTTTCTCCACACATTACCTCCTTCTTCCTTCTACATCCAGGAATCCGATCACTATTATTGATGATTCTAGAACCTTATCCCCCTCCCTCTACCCCTGCTCCTTCAGCAATGCATCTCCCCATCACCATTTATGGGGGTTGTTAGAGACAGTTAAAGGCAACACTCCTATTCCATCTGTTGAACGCATTAAAAAACATTGGCTAGCTGACCATATGTGAGAACAGTTGGAAAGCTATGTATGAAATATAAAGGGAAAGCAGTTCTTGTAGACTGTATCTCTGAACGCCGTAGGGACCAGAACAAATGAACATGTAGCTTAACCCATTTCTGAAGGCAGTTTAAGCAAATGAAGAAGATTGGACTTAAGAACCAATGACTAAAATATGGTTACAATAGTTTTGGGGGGCCTGTGGCCATAGGAATGAGAGTCCACCTACCATTTGGAAATGTGCTATGAGCCTGAGTGAGGATGGCACTAAATGATGACATTTTCACCTTGCTGAGTTTAATGGACAGATTTTTTTCCCTGGAAATTTTATTTTTATCTTAATTCCTGGTTCCTGATATCTAAGAGCAATGAAGTCATCCAATCTTAAATTCTGCTCAGTAGTATTTAGCACTAAGTTCATGTGCGATTTATTATCTGGGCCATATTTACTACACCAATTACAGAAGGCAGCTTGCTTTGCAGTGTTGTTCATTTTGATAAAGGGTAGAGCCTGTATGAACTAAAAAAAAAGATGAAATTTGTGTTTTTATAGTAAAAGAAATGTCTTTTTACCTTTTAAAGGCAGAGACTTTCCCCACCCCCCCCCCCAAAAAAATTTTAATTTGATTCAACTGAAAAATTATCTCATTTTCACTTCCTCACTGGAAAATAGTATTTTTATTTAAAAGCTGATATAGGCACTTTTTCTCTCAACCCAAGTCTTTATATCTTTTTGTCCCAGGAAGCAATACAGTCCACTTGCAATGGTTTTGAGGCACCTCTTTATTTCTCTTCTAGCTACAAAGTAACCCACTTGCCATCTCATTGTCAGCAAGAAAACAATCAAGTGGATTTAGCATTAAAATCCCCATGAAGAAAAACCTAACTATTGATATTGACTTTGTGGTAGAAAACATTCCTTAAAATCAATCAATCAAACCATAGAAACTTCTTGATAATGCATGAACCAAATGAAAATATCATTGACTCTACTCAAATTCTTCAGGACAAATTAATTAATTAGTTTGTGGTGTGTGTGTGTGTGTGTGTGTGTGTGTGTGCACATTTATAGGTTTCACAAAGTACCTACAGAAAAAAATAATGGCATATACCAGTAAGGCACCATGAAGCCAACGAATATTAGAAACTTTAAAGAAATAAGAAATTACTGGGCTACACAATGCACCTACATTTTTGTCCTTTGTTTTTTAAACAAAGTGTGACTCTATCAATATAATACCCAGAAATTCTTTCTCCAGTTCTCATACAATCATCTCATGCTTAGCAGAATACAAGTTCAATATGAAAAACAAAACAAGATGCAGATCATTCTGGCTCTCTGTGAAGATTGCTGCAAGCACAGGACTTGAGGGTTAATGCCTGGCCAAGAGAGAGGGGTCCGGCCAGGCCCAGACATCAGGCCACAGCAGGTGGCCCTGCTGCCTCTCTGGCCACTCTCTAACCTTTCTGAAATAGAGTTATCTTGGAGTGTGACAGACTATCAGCCCTCGGGGCTACAGCCCACTGCTGTTTCCAACAGACAGCAGGACCGAGCAAAGGTAAGGAAAGCTCCAGAACCTCATCTGTGGCCCAGAAAAGCTACTCTAGCAAA
>NW_005871077.1:6624897-6640852 GCF_000147115.1 Myotis lucifugus
TAATGTTTTGAGGTTTCTTAAGTATAAAATGTTCTGATATTAGATACATCATAATGATAGTTTTTATCATTAACTATCTGGCCCCTAGGTAGAGGTTGCATATACAAAATTAGTTGACTTTACAGTTACTTGCATCTAGAATTAACAGCTCTCCTAGTTGGTCCTTCCCCACCCCCACCCCTCTTTCTGGTTATCTGTTAATTTACAAACACTCTCAACATTAACATCCCTGTGTTAACATCTTGCCTTCAACATATAAGATGAAAAAGAGGTGGTTTCTTTTAATTCATAGTGCTTTAAGGCGGCCATTTTCAACCAGTGTGCCACCAGAATTTTCAAAACATGCAATACCTGACTATTCAGTATTTAGGCGCATTGTGTAGTCCAGTAAAAGAGGCACTGACTTCTTTTCCTTTAGATTGTCAAATAAAAAATGACAACAGCCAACACAACAATAGGCAACCAACAATTATATGTTTGTTCATTTTTGTCAACACACCAAAAAATACTTTTTAGTGTGCTGCAGAATTTTGGTAATTAGTTTATGTGTGCCATGAGATGAAAAAGATTTAAAAATCACTGCTCTAAGCATTTCATGCATTTGTGTCTTGGCTAAAAATGTCTTTCAAAACACCCATCTAAGAAATCTTCTTCCAATGTAGTCCCTATTATGTTAAAAAAAAATCAAACCTTTGGATCAAATATTTACCTGAGTTTAGCTATGTGAATCACTGAGGCATAACATCGTACATTATTCATCTATTGAACGTAACTTGGGAAGGGTCTCAATGACCCAAAGATAAATTGTTCTTGTTGCTTAGAAGAAAAAAAACAGTATGCTACCTAAATATTTAGGACAAAACAATATACTTCACAAAATGTTCCATTGCGTTCTTTCTGTCCTAATTTTACCAGATAAAGTTGATTTACTGAGTGAAGAACAAAGCAGCTTGCTGCTTTTCTCCCCCACAATGATACACAAGCCTAGACACAGTTATTTTGTGGTTTTCAAGTTTTGTACATTTTGGCAAAATGGAACACAGGAAAACATTTATTTATGCCATTTCAAAGATATCTAATATTTAGTTTTCTATATTCAATGGAGATTGACTTGTTTTATGACATGCATTGAATAGCAAAGTAATACTAAATTTTTCATTATTTTAATAGATCCACTTTTTTAAACTTTGGGAATTTATTATACATTGAGTTTTTTAAGTGTACCTTATATCAGATTAATTATTCATCTTATAAGTATTAAGGATCTACTACCTACCAAGTAGGAAGAACTAAGAAGAAAAGAAGAAAACTATAGTCTTTGTTTCAGAGTCCCCATACTACCAGTGGCTAAAGACCAACTCTTCCCTTTTCCATTATCTAGTTGGTTAATGCTGGGTCTTTTTAGTAAAGGAAATGTTGAGAAAGAAGTCATAGAAAATGGGTACTGCCAGGGAGAATATTTGGCCATCTACTTATTAAAAAAAAAAAAGAGAGAAATAAGACACATCTTTTAATGAAATAAGCTATTATCAATATGTAGAAAACATAATGCATTTTGTTCACAGCTTTTCTTATAACAGGTTTCTTTCAAAGGCAAGGTGTATTTTTACACTAGTGAATCTATTTTAAAATCAGTAAATGCTGAGTTTCAAAAAAAAAAAAAAAAGCCCACCCTGAAAAATGCCTAATTCACAGATGGACATTATAGAAGGGGGCAAAGTTGGTTAGAATCAGAAGACATTCAGCATTTTCTAAATGCCTACCAGTTCACTCTCCTCAGGAGGAAAGGTGAAGCCTGGCTTGCATTTTCTCTTACTGTAAACATTGGTGCATTCATTTTCTAAACATAAAATAATAATGATTTATAATAGCATCTACTTCAAGTATAGAATTATTGACTAGAATTATGTTACTAATGGAATGTAAGATACTTTCACTTACTATTCATGGTAATACACAGTTTCGGCTCTAGGCAAAATTGTTAAATAGGCAAAACTTATATTTGGTGCCTTCCCCCTCAGTAGAAATTTTCCCTAATGGGGAAAGCTAGATCCATACTTGCTAAGGAGTTTACAGCTAATGCAGCAAAATATGCAGTATTTTGTATCCAGTATCTTACTTTATTTGCACAGTAATAATGAATTTTTGACATTCCAGGGAAAAAAATTACTCTAAATTTGAGATTTCAGGTTGCAATGGCCAGCCAGCGAAGGGGTGTCTGGTCCAGAAGAGCCCCATGCACACCTTTAATCATCTGCCATGTTTCTCTGTCAATGTGGAAGCTGACTCTTGTAAAAGCAGCAAAGCACTCAATTTTAAGCATAAATCTAGCTATTACTTATAAGTATCTATTAGACTATTTTAATTCAACATTATACAATAGCACTTTGCAAAATGCTACACAATCTCATTATGAATGTAGAGCATTCATGTTCTCTATGCTTTTCCAAAATACAGATAGCAAGACACTTAAACATACTATTCTTTGTTTATCTAAAGAAAATTTCCATGAAATAAGGAAGAGAAGGAACTGTAGACTCCAGAAAATTTCACTGGTCTCCTTACCTACCTTATCTACAAATACCTTATTGATGAGAAAGAACAATAGAATTTCCAGTTGCCAAGTCAACTCTCCATTTTCTGAATCATTCCTGGAGAGAAAAAAAGAGTACAATGGAATGGATTTTGAACTAAGAATCAAAGTTCCAAAAGTTCAAGTCATGGACCTGCCACTGTGAGATTTGAGCAAATCACATCTTTTTGGACTTTAGATTCTTATCTACATAAACAATTAGATTTCAGAAATCCCCATCAGCACTAAAAGCATCTTGAATTTAAGAACACAATAATAGACAAGCATAAATAATTATCCAATTGAAACCCCAACTTGGAATGATAAAATAGGGCTTTAAATATTTTAATTACATGAAAAAATGAATGGCTTTCTTATTTCCTCTTCCATGTAGTCATACTTGAATTTATCACAGCCTTCTAGTTATGATTCATTAAGAAGGAAAAATAGTGTTCTTCCTGATTTAGTGAAGGGCTCATTTTAAATGTAATTCAGTTCAAAGTTGCCTTTTCTGTGTGGGTGAATTTACATAACTGATTCCAGAAAGAGGATTACAGATTAGGTAAGATAATAGCATTTCTAATAATCAATGTGTCTGTTAGTCTTGGTCTATTTCATACAGATCTGTATTTATTTATTCCGTAGTCAAATATAGGGTGGGCAAAAGTAGGTTTACAGTTTTAAGTATGCAAAACACAGTTTATTCTTGTATAATTATTTATTAATTATTGTATTATTTTCCATATGAACAACTGTAAACCTACTTTTGCCCTACCCTGTATAAACCAAAATGAGACAGAGAGCTGAACATCAAATTTGGTCTGTACACTGCAGCAGGGGAAGCCCTGCCAATAGCAGAGCTTAGCCTTGTTTTTATAAATTGCTTAATAACACTTAAGTAGCTTTTGAGAAATTGGATTTTCCCCACTTCTCCTCAGGCAGGAACCAGAAACAGGAAAAGCTCTAAATATGGTTAACAGAACCCTTTCCTTCAGATTATTTCCTGAAACTGAATATAAGTCATAGGCCAGATTGGTTCCTTTATTTTTATTTAACATTATCTTCAGATGAACACTTTTTAATAATAGACTACTCTTTGAGTCTCTGATTTAAGTAGAGACTATTGATTGACTAGTTAGAACTTCCATACTTCATGAATTGTTCTCTAGAGGTAATGAAATGAAGAAATCAATGCTCTTATTTGTGTTTATATTCAGTCTACAGAGTGAGTTGGATTTTCAAACACCAGAGACAAAAGGCTATTTTAGAATGCCATTAGCTAAGGAATAAAATTTTAAAAGGACTACTCATATCAAAGCAAATATTGCTCAAAATATTATTAAATATTCTAAAACAAGTGATTAATGTGAAGAGAACCAACCCTCAATCCTTAGGTCTGGCTTGCTTTAAAACAGAAATTGTCATATTCATCATCATTCCCTTGCCACTTAATATCTGCGAAGCAAAGTCATCTGATGAGTAAGAGCATGGGCTTGGAATCACATAAAACTGGTTTTTCCTGGATGTGTGGCCAGGAGCAGGTGGCTTAGTTTTTCTAAATCTTAGTTTCTTTTTCTATACAATGAAATAATAGTAGTTCTTCCTCCTAGGATTCTAAGGAGGATTAAATAGGTAATTTATAACATGAAGTTTGGTTTATGAACCACAACATAATAAATGGTAGCATTATATTACTGTTATTATTATTATTACTACTACTACTACTACTACTACAATATTTATTTACTCAATAAATGTTGATGGGATAAACTTGGGGAACAAGTTTTCAGAGGTCTGGGGCTTGCTGTCCTGGCCCTGATGTCTCTCCCATATCCCATCCTCACCCCAATACATCAGCCTCAAGTATTTAGAACTTGGTAGTTCAAACCAAGGCCCCTGTCTATTCCATTGGACCTTTGGTGTTAGCAAATGGTATACATTCCTCCAACCACATTCAGCCTACTAAGCACTTTTCTATACTCAGCTCATAGAACTTGTGAATAAGAAGTTTTGGGACACCCATGTAGTCAAATGTTATAAGAAAGTAGGCACAAAATATAATGGGAGCTTAGAGGACAGAAAATTATTTTAAATGGAGGTGAGTTGAATTATATATTAAAGAAGTAAAATTTGAGCTGGCTTCATTTTTATTGAGGTATAACTGCCATAATATTATATTACTTTCAGGTGTATAACATAATGATTTGATATTTGCATATATTGCTAAATGATTATCATAATGTCTACTTAATACCTGTCACCAGCCATAGTTATAAATTATTATTTCTTGTGTGAGCTGGATCTGGACAGCTAATCTAGTGGACATTTATTGTTTTCCTTCCCAGCATCCATCCTAATGCCAGTGTTCTTGATCCGGCATCTAGAAGGGTTCAGAAATCTGGAGAAGGGCTGTGCGTAAATTAATCAAGAGTCCAGAGATGAAACATAATTTTGAAAGGCATTATAGGGAGTCAGAGAAGACTTAGCTTAAGGAACTAAGTTCTCCTTGTCTCAGAACCCCTTGCTTTTTATTAACACAATTTGTCCTAAGGCAAGGTGGAGATATACACATCAAAGGGTAGGGATTGGTACAGAATCCATTGTTAGAATGGGGAATTGCCTACAGCTGTTCAGGTGTTTGGCCAACAGGGGGCAATAACATGTAGATTGAGATGCCCTTAGCTGTCTGGCAGCAAGCAATCATCCTTTTCAGGTTTGGGGAAATGCACTCAGCTATTCCCAACAGGTGATAACATATGTGACTCAGCTCTTGTTGAGTCCCCAAGTTCCATCAACCTTTTGATGAAACTCTTGCAATTATGACATGCTGAAGTTGGCTTCTGGCATCCCTTTATTCCTATAACATCTGTAGGTTCTTGGGGAATCCAGCTTTTCCCACTCTTAGTCACTGTGGTCTGGGTGGTCTTCAACCTCCTGCTCCACAGATGGATCATGTGACCAATGCTTGAGCCATTAAGTATTTTGCATCCTCTTAGATATAATTGGCTCCAGGGTAACATCACCTAGGATGAACCAATCAGAGCGAATATAGAACTTTTTCAGGGGTTATGGAAAAAGAATCTTCAGCTTTTCACTGGCTTTAGTACTGTGAAGATACAGGGCTGGAATTGTGCATTGTTGGTAGGAATGCAGACTGGTGCAGCCACTGTGGAAAACAGTACTGAGTTTCCTCAAAAAATTAAAAATAGAACTGCCTTTTGGCCCAGTGATCCCACTTCTGGGTATATATCCAAACACAGGATCTTTTAAATGTTGGTTTTAGCTCTTGAGGTAAATATCCTATATAATAAAGATGTAATATGCAAATTAACCCTCATGCCCTCATAAGATGGCTGCCTATGACCAGGCCAGCAGGGGGGTTAGTGAGGGACAGCCAAACAACTGAACAAGCAGGCTGTGTGGGGTGACCAGGCAAGCAGGGAGGTTAGTGAGGGACGACCAAATGAATGAACAGCAGGCTGCATGGGGGGCAGTGAGGGGTGACCAGGCTGTCAGAGGGGGGCAGTTGGGGGTGACCAGGCCAGCAGGGGGGCAGTAAGAGGTGACCAGGCCAGCAGGGGGGCAGTTAGGAGTGACCAGGCCAGCAGGGAGGGAGCAGTTGGGGGCAACCTGGCTGGCAGCAGGGGGCAGTTAGAGGTAACCAGGCCGGCAGGGGGGCAGTTAGGAGCGATCAGGCTGGCACACAGAGGCAATGAGGGGTGATCAGTCCAGCGGGGGAGGGGGGGGCAGTTAGGGGCAACCAGGCAGGCAGGTGAGTGATTAGGAGCCAACGGTCCAGGACTGTGAGAGGGATGTCTGACTGCCGGTTTAGGCCAGATCCTGGCAGTCGGACATCCCCCAAGGGGTCCTGGATTGGAGAGGGTGCAGTCTGGGCTGAGGGGAACCCCCCCCCCCATGCATGAATTTCATGCACCGGGCCTCTAGTTTCATCATAAAGGTGTATTTATTTTCCATTCCATCATGCCTTACATTGGTTTATGAACTCATTTGACCAATAACAACCTCTAACACATTTCCTTTAGTTTCATTACAAATCATTACAAACTTTCTGAATGACATTTCTCCACAACTGATAACTCTGTACATGGTGTTTTACAGGTGCTTTCTTCTCTTACATCTACTAGCATGGGATATATGCATAATTATTTGAACAAGAGGTTGACAAATCAAAATCTAGAAATTTATTGTTTCAATGTCATCATAACCACCCTGTTAACTTAGCTTTAGAATCTTTAGATTTCTGAAATGCTATTTTTTATTCTTTACATTACTGCGAGTACAAGAGATCATTCTATTAATATCCTCTGTTAACAATTTTAGTATTGTAATTGTTATCAGTTTAAATTACTAAAAATGTTCCAATGAGAAGAGAAAATGAGAATTTTATAGGAAGTTTTGTGGTATTATTATTTTTATAAATTGTTTACAAGGTAGTAAAATATATACCTAATGTTTCTATTTCAATCAGAAATAAAAGTTTACTCTTATGACTGCATGTCAGTATTTCTTAGTACAGCAGCTTTACCGAATTTTATTTTATTTAAAATCATCTTACCTTACAAGTAAAAGTGGCAGCTCTGACTAAAACAATGACTATTATTTGAGTAGGAGCAGTAATTTTTTTCTTTTTCATTCAGTAGTAAAGATCAGAGAAAATTTAAATTATAAAATAAAACTGCCATTAAAGTAGAAATGAGTTATAGAAAGAAAATAGATAAACAAGATGAATATGAATACTTTAAAAAATAAAAAACAAGTAATGATTAACATAAATAACAAATACTTTGCATTTTCAAAATACCTTAAATTTAGAAACCTAAGAATTGAAGGCAATGAGCAAATAATGACAATGCATGGGAAGAAAGACAAAAGAAGATAGCATGCCCTTTAACCATTAGCAAAGGAAAATAGAGTTTTAAAAGAAAATAAAAATTCAAGAAATTACTTCTGCCTCATTCTTCAGTCTTTAACGTTCTTCTGAGAAATGAGTTTTCTTTGAAGATGCTTTGCTCTCAGTAGGTTTTCTATACACCACAAATTCCCTTGGATGGTAGAATAAGATAGTGTGTTATGGTAGTGTGTGTGTTTTAGAAGGAATATATTCCTTTCTTGCTCTGCTTCATTTCTCCCCCTGCTATGGCTTCTGAGTGGAGAGCAAAGACAGAATGGGAAGGTGAGAATTGGAATTCTTCAGCCAGCCATGAGTCCTCTGAAAACCTCACACCAAACTCATCTGCAACCAGACAGGAGATTTGGAAACTACAGTACTTATTGGTGTGCCAAGTGGTAACTCCATAATAACTCAATCATTGCAGTGGCACAATTTCCGTGCATATGTAAAGACATACCTTTATGACTAGAATAAACTGTGGCTTTATTTTCCCCCACCAATTAAAAATTTTAGAAAAACTTTAATCCCACCCTAATTTAAAAACAAAAAAAAACAGCAATCTGTGTGTTTTTTTAAATATCAAAATCCCCATCAAGATTATAGAAATCTTATCTATTTTTTCAGGATATATACACCTTCAAGGGAAAGAAAAACATGTTAAAGGAAACAGTTCTCAGAACAAAGCTAATACTGTTTTTGGGCATTCTGACCACATAATCGCACATGCTTGGTCTGTCTGGTTCCCTCTGCCAGCATGACAGAGCTGGTGCCGAGAGGCCTGCTCTCAGGCAATGTATCAGACTTAAGAGGCAGATTTCTCATTTCCAGGCTTGGGAAAGTCACTTAACTTATCGAGGCTTCAGTTTCCTCATCTGTAAAATGGGAATTAAGTATGGTAATGTGGCCTGGCACATAGTCAGTGTTCAGCAACTGTTCTATATAAATTATTTATTCTAGCCAGTGATCATTAAGAAAAATGAAGGGAAAAGAGGGCTATAAGTAATTAACAGGCAAGTCTGTTTTAGAAATAATAATTTTTAGCTCACAACACATTTAAATTTTATGAGTAGGTGATGTCCCTCAGCACAAAATGTAATTATTGGACTGCAGTATCAGGTAGAAGAGGGTATGAGGATAGCAATAGTTAGAATTTGACCTTGCTTTCTTAACCTCATTATAAAGTCTTCTGCACAGAAAAAAAAAAAAAACAATAAAAAAATGAAAAGACAACCTACAGAATGGGAAAAATATTTGTAAATCATGTATCTGATATTGGGTTAATATTGACTATACATTAAAAATGTATGCAGCCCAGCTGGCATGGCTCAGTGGTTGAACGTTGACCTATGAACCAGGAGGTCACAGTTTGATTCCTGGTCAGGGCACATGTCTGGGTTGTGGGCTTGATCCCCAATTGGGGGTGTGCAAGAGGCAGTCCATCAATGATTCTCTGAAATCAATAAAAATGTTTATAAAAATAAAAATAACATATGCAAATCTATAGGAGGAAAAAAAAGGAAAACAAACAAGCAGATTAAAAAATAGGCAGAGGGACTGAAAAAAGAAAAAGACATTCCCAAAGAAGACATGCAGATGGCCAATAGGTACATGTCACATCACTAGTCAGTAAGGAAATGCAAACCAAAACCACAATAGGCTATCACCTCACACTTACTAGAATGGCTATTATCAAAAAGATAAGAGATAACAAGTGTTGGAAAGAATGTAGAGAAAAGGGAACCCTTGTGCACTATTGGTGGGAATATAAATTGGTGCAGCTTTTATGGAAAACAATATGGAAGTTCCCCCAATAATTAAAAATTGAACTATAAGATGACCCAGCAATTCTACGTCTGGGTGGATATTCAAAGAAAGTGAAAACAGGATCTCAAAGAAATACCTATACCTATCCCCCATGTTTATTGCAGCATTATTGACAATAGTCAATATATATAAGCAATCTTAGTGCCTATCAGCAGACGAATGGATAAAGAAGATGTGATATTCTTTTGTATGTGTAAGTATACACACATTGGAATATTATTTGGCCATAAAAATAAGGAAATCTTGTCAATTGCAACAATATGGAAGGAACTGGAGGGTGTTATGCTAAGTAAAATAAGCCAAAAGAGAAAGACAAATATTGTATGATATCATTTATATGTAGAATCCGAAAAAAGCTGAACTCAGAAACAGAGAATAAAATAGTGGTTACCAGGTTCTGGATCGGGGGAAGAATAGGGAGATGTTGATCCAAGGGTACAAAATTCCAGTTGTATGATGAATAAGTTCTGGAGATCTAATGTACAGCACCATGATTATAGTTAATAATACTGTATTGCATCCTTGAAAGTTGCTAAGAGGTTAGATCTTAAATGTTCTCACCACAAAAAATAAATGAAAATTATGTGACACTAGTGGCCCGGTGCACAAAATTCGTGCACTGGGGGGTGGAGTTCCCTCAGCCCATCCTGCCCCTCTCACAGTCTGGGAGCCCTCAATGGATGTCCTACTGACAGCCACAGTCTGACAGCAGAGGCTCGGAGCAGGCGTCCTGTGTGTGTGTGTGTGTGTGTGTGTGTGTGTGCGTCTGCTGGGGGCCTGCCCCCAGCCACACCATGGAGGCTTGGAGCAGGAGCCCCTCTGTGTTGATCTCTCAGGCTCCTGGCCTCCCACTGCGTGTTTTCCTCTCCCTTGAGCTGTGGCCAGGGTGGGGTGCTGCCTGCAGGCTGCGCTTTCCTGCTCATGGATCACTGGATCACTGCAGAGACCGGGGGCAGGCCCTGCTGGGTGCTGCCTGTGGGGAACTTTCCTGCTCTGGGATCTCCATGGCAATCTCAAGAGCAGACCCACCTGGGGGCCGGCCGCCCTCCGCACTTGCCTGCTCTGGGATCGCCATGGGGTCTCAGCTGGCAGCGGGGCTTAGGCGGCACACGGGGGTCCCGGCTGGGGCGGGGCTTAGGTGACACAATTGCGCCGCCTAAGCCCGGCAGCCCAGGGCCGCACACGGGCCCGGATGGCGTCTGGCACTGGCCAGCCCTGCCTGTAGTATGCAAATTAGCCGCCATCAAAGATGGCGGCTAATTTGCATATGGCGATGATTAGCCAATGGGAAGCGTAGCGAAGGTACGGTCAATTAACCTTTTTGTCTTTTATTAGATAGGATGATAAACGTGGTGGTAACCATTTTGCAATATATATGTGTATCCAATTAACATTATACACTTTAAACTCACACAATGTTATAGGTCAATAAAGCTGGGGAGAAGGAACTATGAGTTCATCTCTCAGACACTTTAATGCCTATGAAAGGCTGAGTTTAGAAGCAACATTATCTCTTCCAGAATAGAAGGGGCCTAAGAGAAACTTCACTGAGAAAAGTATAAGAATTGCATGCGTTCGCCCTAGCCGGTTTGGTTCAGTGGATAAGAGCCTCAGCCTGGGAACTGAAAGGTCCCAGGTTCGATTCTGGTCAAGGGCACATGCCCGGGTTGTGGGCTCGATCCTCAGTGGGGGACTTTCAGGAGGCAGCTGATCCATGATTCTCTCTCATCATGGATGTTTCTATCTCTCTCTCCCTCTTCCTTCCTCTCTGAAATCAATAAAAATATATTTTTAAAAAAAGAATTGCATGCTTTCAACTCGTCTCTCTCACATATCTGTGCAACCTTGGGCATGTCACTTAATCATTTTTTTCTTAATCCTCACCCAAGGATATGTTTTCATCATTTGAGAGAGAAAGGAAGTGAGAGAGAGAAACATCTATCAGTTGCTTCCCATAGGCACCCCAAGCGGGGATAGAACCTGCAACCTCAGCATATGCCCCAGCTGGGAATCAAACTGTAACCTTTTGGTGCATGAGACAATGCTGCAACTGATTTAGCCACCCAGCCAGGGCTTAATCCTTTATAAGCAAGCCTCTGCTTTCATTATCTGTAAAATGGTGATTTTTAGCAGGGTCTACTTCATTGGTTGTCTCAAAGGGTAATATAAACTCCAATGCTTGGCAAATGACAGGCTTAAAATAAATATTGGGTGTTGTTGATATTATTGCTTCCCTCCCAAATTAAAAGTTAGATATACTTAGAAAACATTTCCATAACAAGGTCAGTTTAAGAATGCTGATCTTCACCCCATGCCCACTTATTCCTGAACCTACTACAGCAGAAGCTCTCTAGTCAAAAGTCAGGACTACTTTCAAATGAGAGATAAATTGCCTGGTCTATCATCTGAGCAAGGCGTGAGCTCCTGGCTGTGGTTATGAAAGATACTCATCCTGTACTCATTCCATCTGACACTGCACCCCCTCACTCCAGATCCTTTCCCTTTCTTGCTGGCACGGTGACTAGGATGAGCCAATGGCTGGTAATATCTGGAGCCACCATTACTTCAAAGTGAAAAGGGAGGTGCATGCTGCAGCTGGAAGCTGTGTTATTTTTGAGCAGATGACTAGAGTCCAGAGGCGATAATCATTTCAAACTGGCCAGGAGAGGGAGGATGAGAGAACTATAATAATGTTAGTCAGGTAGCAATTCCTACCTTATCAGCTCCAGCAGATGCTAACATGTACTACACCAGAGGGTAGGATAAAAGTGGAATTAGAAAGGGACTACCTTCAGGAGATACCATGTCCCAAATTCAATATGCAATTATAATATAGATAACATGGAAAAACAGATAATAAATACAGCTTTTTTAAAATAAATTCAAACATGACCTTCAAAGAGCTTTTCCCTTAGAAACACAAATGAAAAGCCCTAAATCTTTGAAAGAGCAGGTTCAAACAATAAGCACCCTCCCTTGTCCCCCACTCCCGAGTTCTTCTCATTAATGGCATTGTAGTGTGCTTTTATCACATATTGTAAAGTTCTTTATCACATTGGAAAGATGCTTTCTTTACCATATTTTATCTCACTCCAAAGGTATCTTATCAATATTCACTAGGCAAGTGTATGAGTATTTCTAAATGACAGCACAGAACAGTATATGATAAACGGGAACATTGCTGCCACTCTGTTCAGCAGGCGAGATAAAGAGAATGTGGCCAGCCAGAAAAATCAGCAGGGCTTGGCTGAAGTGTCAGAACCATCTGTAATGTGGCAGGGCATGAGGCATCACTGAGCCAGGGACCCTCCTCAAGATGAAGGAGACCAAGCAGAACAAGGTCAGAGTGGCCAAAGTTGTCTGCACAAGTGGTTTCTAACTGCAGCCAAGTGGATGCCATTTGTTGTCCTTGAGAGGCGAGGGGGGCTCTGCATTAAACTGTTCTCTCCTAAAGCCATGTTTTATGTGTGCCAGGGCCAGAGCATTTTAATCAAAGTGAAGTACGTGCATTGGCCTCTTAAGGATCAGGCAAGCTCTTCCCGCCATGACTTTGAAACAGACACTGTTTCTACTGCATAACAGTCTGTAAATCACATAGAAAATCCTGGAAGGACAGAATCCTCTCCAGTGTCCTTGATGTCTCAATCACTCCCTTTTCCCTGTCCTTTATCTTCGGTTTCCATTCTGAAATGGATCATTTGTGGCGTGTGTAGAAAACTTCCCATGGGATAAGCAGGGTAAACATGCAGCTTTCTCAAACAAGCTCTCAAGTATTCTACTGCTTTACTACTTTTCAAGACTACTGTGAAATATAATTTTTAAACAAAATTATAGGAATGATCTGGTTTAAAAAGTCTATTACACAAAGAAATTAAATTCTACCAAATATAACAAGATATGCACATTTCCATTTCTGATATTAAAATGCAGAAAGCATTCTCTGATTAATAAAATGCATAAATTTGACCTGTAAAAAAATAATAAGGATTTGATCCTAATGATTAATTGATCCAAAATCACATGAAGTGATACTGTTCAGAAAACTTCCTGATCTTATGAGTTGAGTGCCTGTAGACCAGGTACAAAACCACACAAAAAGTTGTAATGTTCCAGATGACCTAGTAGGCAGGTCAACAATCCTAATAGACACCATGATCCATTTTGCTGGACAGAGAAAACACAATTCACAAGCAATTGAGAGGAAATTATTTCCGCTCTGGGGCAGTTGAACTAGCATAACAAAATCATGAATGCTGTGATGGGGTCAGCTTAGTTGTTTCAAAAACAATGCTAATGATGTCAGGTTTGCAGGTCAAACCCCATATGGGCTCATTATCTCTGAAGACAGAGAAATGGTGAAATGGAGAAAAGGGCCAGGGTGGCTTCAGAAATACACGTCTCTGGTGGAATGAGAACCCAACACCAAAGCTTCACCAAAACCCATCAGAACTTCTGGAAACACATTTGAAAGGACAACATCTCGCCACCTAATTATGCCCAATAAGTATTATCCCTTGGCTTAATAAGGAAAATGAGAAACGCAAGTAAGCCTTTTCTGTACGCATAAACAGAAGAACAATTTACTCTTTCAGCATCTTAATGACTACCTGCTACATACCTTGACAGAGTGACTTCCTCAAAGGACTCAACCTGGCAAACCTCATTCTGTGCTCATTGAACCACCTTGTCCATCCCACCCAATTCTTCTGACTCATTGTGTCACATTTGAATTCTGTTTCCACATTATTCTAGTCCCTTCCAAACATATGTGATTGTTTACTCGATGAGCAGGGAAAGCACGTAAGTAGAAGAAGGGTGAATTCTGGGATTCACCTGCTATACAATGAGGCCTCTTAATAATTATCAAGCCTTTTCCTGACCAGATTAGCACAAAGTCAATGACTCTCTTCCTTCTTTCCCACAGTTCTTATCTCTAACATTCACTTAGTACTTACCTTAACTGGTAGAGTTAGTTGTCTGTTTATGTAAACTTATCATGTTTTCAGAATAGACAGTAAACTAATTGACACAAAAGCTGTTAAAATGACATAACATAAGGAATTAATGTCACTTAACTGATTGGGTTATTTTTCTAACTCCCCCAACTATACCTGGCGTAATACCTTGTATAGTAACAAATAAATATTTGTTGATTAAATATATGTATGTAAGGTATTTTGTTAAATAGGCAAGACTTCGTTAGTCAACTACCAAGTCAGGGATTTAAATTAAATAATCTTTAAATGATACTTGAGCTTTAATAGCCTATGATTCTCATTCATTAGTTTGCAATCAAATATTATACTAAGGTTTATTTTTGTAGTCTATTTGCTGACAAACTAATAGAGAATGACAAGCAAGACTCAGAGAAAATGACTGAGTAAAAAGGTTTTGTTGTTATTGAATGGGAGTTTTCTTTTGCACTTCAGGTGCATCCATTTGATTCAAATTTATAAGTTAATTATAAATTCTTGTATTCATTTTGATCACTATTCTCATTGGTACTTTAAAACAATAAAACTATATTTTTCTAAAATATAATCTGTGATTATGTGTCTTGACTGAAACAAATTTTATCCTACCTAATTAAAAGCAAAGTCAGGGTTCAGTCACTGATTGTTTCCCATGACCTTTTAAAAATCTTACAAAATGAAAAATATTCAAACCATCCTATTGAATTGGCTATTCATGTTACCATCTATCTTTTTATTTTTAAATATATTTTATTGATTTTTTACAGAGAGGAAGGGAGAGGGATAGAGATTTAGAAGCATCAATGAGAGAGAAACATTGATCAGCTGCCTCCTGAACACCCCCTACTGGGGATGTGCCCACAACCAAGGTACATGCCCTTGACCAGAATCAAACCTGGGACCTTTCAGTCCGCAGGCCGATGCTCTATCCACTGAGCCAAACCAGTCAGGGCTTAACATCTATCTTTTATCTGCCAGAGCTAATAGCTCATTCATAGTCAATTCAATAAATATTTACTAAGAGACTATTATAATTCAGGCAAAATACTACACATTTGATTCAAGAAAAAATATAAATTAGGTTACAATTCAGGAGAGATACACAGAATTATACAAGCAGCAGTGACTCAATGGTCATGCTATAGAAAAGAGCAGAATATGTTCCTGACTTCAGGAAGATAAAATAAATAATTTTTTTAAATAGCTATCCCAGCTGAAGTCTGAAGGAGAAATAGCATCTAGCAGGAAGTAATAGTTTGTCAAGCTGGTTTAGAAGGAATTGGTCTAGAGGAGGGAATTGGAGTGAGAAGGGAAAGAACATGTTAGAAGAACAATTTTAAGCTGAACTGGAGTACAAAGGTGTGGAGAGAGATGTGGAGAGAAGAAAGGAAGGGAGGGAGGGAGGAAGAGAAGAAAAAAGGAAGGGAGGAACCAGAGAAACAAGCAGTGACAAGATCATGCCAAGATCTTATGAGCCATATTAAGAAGTTTGGACTTTACCTTTCAGGCGATGGGAAAATACACTGAAGTATCCTAGGATAGAAGAATACAATGATTAAACACTATGAAGCTGTAATGTACAGGATAAATAGAAGATTGTCAAGACTTGGCATAGGGAGAGCAGATGGAGCATGAGAATATGGTGACCTGGGCCCGGGCAATTATGATGGAAAT
>NW_005871077.1:6640952-6668394 GCF_000147115.1 Myotis lucifugus
TATATATATATATATATATATATATATATATATATATATATATTTACATATTAAATCTAAAAAAAAAGTGGTCAGGTTCTCAGACATTGAGGAAACATCTACAGGATCAAGTGATTGGTTGAATATGGGGTGAACAGGTGGAGAAGTTGAGGATAATGCCCAGGGTTCTGCCTTGGGTAACTGAGTAACTAGCATCATTCACTGCAATTGAAAACAAAGGAAGTGATAGCTTTGTCTGTGTGAAGAAGGGTAGTGGGGAGGGCAAACGATAACAAATTGAGTATTCATGGTGTTGAGTTCAATATATATACTATGAAACATTCCACTAAAGATGTCTAGTTGGCAATTGACAATGTGGGTCTGCAGATTAGACAAGAGTTCTGACTTGGAGATAGGATCTGGGAGTCATTAATATATAAATGGCAATTGAAGTGATTGGGGGACAGAAACAGGAAAGTAAGAGGGGAAGAGAACAGAAACAAATTAAAAGAGAGCCCACTGCATGGGAGAACACATTTGCCAATGATACATCTGATAAGGAGTTAATTCCCAAAATACATAAAGAATTCATATAACTAAACACCAGGAAGACAAACAATCTAATTAAAAAATGGGCACAGGCCTTGGCCAGTGTGGCTCATTGGTTGGATGTCATCCCATGCACTGAAAGGTTGTTGGTTCCATTCCCAGTCAGGGCATATGCCCAGGTTGTGGGCATGATCCATGATCCCCCATAAGGGGTGTACAGGAGGCAGCTGATGGATCTCTTTCTCTCTCTCTCTCTCTCTCTCTCTCTCTCTCTCTCTCCCTTCCTCTCTCTCTCTGAAAATCAATAAAAATAATTTTTTAATGGGCAAATGACCTGAATAGCTACTTCTCCAAAGAGAACATACAGATGGCCAATATATAATAATAAAAGCATAATATGCTAATTAGACCGGACAGCCAAATGACCAGGGGCCAAGGCAGAGGTGGTTAGGGGCGATCAGGCAGGCAGGCAGAGCGGTTAGGGGTGATCAGGCAGGCAGGCAGAATGGTTAGGGGTGATCAGGCAGGCAGACAGAGGCAGTTAGTGGTGATCAGGCAGGCATGCAGAGTGGTTAGGGGCGATCAGGCAGGCAGGTGAGTGGTTAAGGGCGATCAGGCAGCCAGGCAGAGTGGTTAGGGGTGATCAGGCAGGCAGGCAGGTGAGCAGTTAGGAGTCAACAGTCCCAGATTGCAAGAAAGTGCAGGCCAGGCTGAGGGACTCCTCCCCCTGCACAAATTTTGTGCACCAGGCCTCTATATATATTTGAAATGTTCATCATCATTAATCATCAGAGAGATGCAAATTAAAAGCACAATGAGATATCACCTCATACCTGTCAGAATGACTATCATCAATAAGTCAATAAAAAAGTGCTGGTGACAAGGAAACCCTTGTGCCCTGTTGATTGGAATGCAGACTGGTGCAGCCACTGTGGAAAACAGTCTGAAGTTTCCTCAAAAAGTAAAAACGAAACTGCCTTTTGACCCAACAATCCCACTTCTGGGAATATATCCTAAGAATCCTGAAACACCAATCAGAAAGACTATATGAATCCCTATATTCATAGCAGTGTTATTTACAATAGCCAAGATCTGGAAATAGCTCAAGTGCCCATCAGTAGATTGGATAAAAAAGCTGTGGTACATTTACACAATGGAATACTACATGGCTGTTAAAAAAAAAGAAAGAAAAGAAAAGAAGGAAATCTTACCTTTTGTGACAGCATGAATGGACCTAGAGGTTATTATGCTAAGAAAAATAAGCCAGACAGAGAAAGATAAATACCATATGATCTCACTTATATATGGAATCTAATGAACAAAATAAACTGATGAACAAAATAGAACCAGAGGCATGGATACATGGAACTGATTGACAGAGGTCAGGGGGGAAGCGAATGGGACATACTGAATGAAAGAAGGGGAGTAGATTAGTCAAAGAACATATATGCATAGTCCATGGACACGGACAATAATGTGTTGATGGCCAGAGGGGGTAGGGTAGGGGCAAGGGAAAAGTGTGGGAATGGGGAACATCTGCAATAAAGTCAACAATAAAAAAGAAAGAATCCTAATTAACAGTAATATTTAACAATGGTTGAGGGAACAGGAAGTAAAAATGGGAACTGAGTGGGAAGAACTGTAGAGTAGAAGGAAAACTAAGTGAGTGTCATCTCATAAAAGCAAAGGAAGAGAATGTTTCAAGAAGGAAAAAGATATTAATAGTGCAGAGAGCTGCTAATAGATAGACATTATAATATAGCCATTGGGTTTAAGGACAAAGAGATCATTTGAGGCCTCCTTGAGAACAATTTAGTAGGTGATGATTAAAAGCCAAATTGTAGAGGTCTCCTTCCAGACCTCTCCATAGTTCTAGAAGCAGTCAACACTGTCTCTCCCACTGTTTTCTCTTGGCATCTGGGTTCTGGCATTCTGCTGGCTTCCCTCTTCCATCCTGGAGGGATCATTTCCTGAGTCCTTTTCTTCCTGCTCACACCCACTGAGCATGAGCGCACTCCAAGGTCTGGTCCACAGCCGGCTCTGCTCCTATTCCCACTCCCTCTCTTCTCCCAATCACCTCTACTTCTCACTCTCACTCTCCCCCTCCTCTGCCTCTCTCCTCTCTATCTCCATTTCTCCTCCCTCCCTCTCTATCTCTGACAATTACTAGAGTGCCTGAACCTGCAACCACACTATTGCCTGTGTACTTTGCTTCTGTAACTTCATCAACTGAAAACATATTAAATTTAAGATGATCCAACTGAACTCTTCACCAACCTGCTCCTTCCCCACCTCCCAATTCTTCTATTCCTTCATTTCCCCATTTTAAAACAGGAGGATAATTTTTTTACTTCTCTTTTGCTTCCTGCATTCAATCTGTTGAGAAATCACATCTACCTTATCTCCTAATTTTGCTCACAACTTTCCCTGCCTTTGAGTGCATACCCACCATTCTACTTTGGGCCATTCTTACTCTTTTTCAACACTAATACAGATTTCTGATCAATCATTTATATTCTGCCTCTTGAACATGCTTTATAATTGGGCCTCCCCATTGCCTATTAAAATAAGTACAAACTTCTCTGATGTTCTTTTAGAGCTCTTCATAACATGATTTTTATACAATACCTTTCTAATTTATTGTTCCTTTCTCAGCTATAAGTCCCAAGCAAACTAGACTGCTCACCCTTTAGCAAATTAAAGTTACATTTTTCACTTGGCTTCTGTCCATCATTTTCCTCTCTGGAAAACCTTCCATTCCATGAGGCCCATCTCCAATGCCATCCCTGCCCACTACCAGCAACACACCCTCCCCCCTCAATAAAAGTTCTAATAGCATTTTTATGGTACTTTTTTGTGGCACTTACTATTTCTAGTTTAATTACAATTATTTAAGTCTTGAAATTACCACCCTCTACTGTAATCCAACATCTCTATAAGCCAAATCCATGTCTGCTAACCCAGGGCTTTGGTGGGCAGGGATTGTCTATTGGCCCAAACTAATGAGATTCAATTGCCCATATGTAAGCATTTGTTAATAAGAGTTAATTTTTCCTTTTCTAGTAGAACAGAGGTCCCAAATTGGCAGCTGGAGGCTGAATCTGGCCCACAGATGTATTTTGTTGAATCCAGTTATTTTTGTATTGAGTCAACATTTTAAAATGGATTATTTTACATAAAATGCCAGATTATGAGCTTCTTTTAATGTAGAGTGTTCTTGCATCAGTGAGCTCATATTTACTTCTGACAGTAAATAACTGGGACCTGCATACTCCCTTTGGATGGAGAGTGTACTCCTCAGTTCATCCCAGCCCCCAGCTCTCCACACAGCCTCCTTGGTATACCTCCATCTTGATGTTACCAATACATCTCCTACAGGCATTAGAATTTGCAACCCCTGGTCTAAACTCCTTATGAAGGCAGTGTGTAGAATCTATGTTGACCCATGTTTCTAGCTTAGGACTGTTCCTAGAATAAAATTTGAAGTAAACAAACTGGATTATGGTATTCCTTTCCCTTCTTTCAGCAACAGGCCTCAGCCACCCCAATACCCCATAATGTCCTCAGGTCTCCAGCTGAAAAACCATTTTGCATAATGAGCTGTGCTCCTTACTATCAAAATGTACCTGCTTTCTAATGCAAGTTGGATGATTAATATGTGTTCCAATATTAATGAATTAATAGTGATAATATTTCCTGCATGGGTATAATAAGTATGAAAAATCTGTGTCAAGAACAATGAGTATATGCACACATGCACATGCACCATGGCAGATGTCATAAATCAATCATAGTTCTCTTTCCAACTCGGTGCAGATAGGCACTCAGAAATCATCTCAATATAACATTTCAGGAAGCTACCACCAATGGCTTGGAGCTGGCATGAACACAAGTACCCTGCATTCCCTCACATATATCTTCTCTTCAGTCACTCAGCAGGAATGGGTGGTAGATAGAAGAGAAAATCAGATAACATATAGTAATAATAATAATCATTTTGAAGATGAAAAAGCTGACTGTGAAAAATCTGTCACTTGTTCAACATTGAGTAAAATAAAGGTATTTGAGATAAATTTAATATCCTGCCCTGGGCCTCAAAATCTGCTCCTCTATGGGAAGGGAGGTTGTAATAGCTTGCCAGGAAAAAAATTAGAAACTTTAGTTGATTTTAACTAAAAAGAAATGAAAATACAATGGGGTCCCCATATGTTAATGCAAAATTGGGCTTTCATATGTCAAAAGCAGTGATGTGCCTGCCCTCTCTATGCTTCTTAGGGCATGAGGAGAATGGTTGAAGAGGCTGAGAGTGTTTGAGTTGGAAAAGAGAAGAGGTGGCCATCACATGAAAGATACCAGAAAACTGATTTGCACTCAATAAAGGACATTTAAAGGAATAACATTGCCCACTTTGTGATCCCTGTCATTGGAAATATTTGAGGAAGTTTTAGGGGAATTTCATACACTGGGTAGAAAGAATCACTATATGCCTCTAAGATCCCTTTTATTGCCCTAGTATTCTGTGCTTCCATATAAAGGTCAACTTGAGGAGGGGTTGAAGCCAAATTTGCTGATACCACTCTGGCACACTTTCATCGATATTAGAAACTTTCTCCGATAATATATTTGCATTTTAATAGATAATGTCAATGCCTTAGAGGAAAGAAATATTTAATTTAGTGAACTAGAACAACATAGCATGCCAGAGCAATAAAATTTCAGCTTATTGTATGGGGTAAGTTATTGCTAATCCTTATATCACACCTCATAGCATTGCTATCTTAACCCATACATAATCTTAATCCTGCCAGCAAAACTCTGTAAAATGCCCTGAAATATTTGCCTTCCAAAAGACTCCCAGACTATCTGGGCAAATCTTGCTAATAATCTATATGAACTGCAACTTTTGAATGTTTGGTCCTGAGTTTTGTGTCACTAAATAACTCACCTTGGGAGATCTGCTCCACCTTTGTGGTTCCTGGGATTTGGAGGAGTAAAGTCCAGGGACTAGATGGGCTGTGCAGGTGGTATGACAAAACCAGATAACACACAGTAATAATAGAAAATGGCACCTTGGACAGTGCAGCAAGCCAAGGCCTCTCCCCAGATGGACAGGACTGAATTTGAAAAGAGCAGAGCCAAAGGGCAAACAAAAAACAGATCACCAGCAGTACCAATAACAATGCAGATTTTTTGTATATTTTTCTATAAGTTGTTCCAATTGGCCATTTTATTGAGATGTAATTAAGATATAACACAGTTTAAGATATACAACACAATTATTTGATATATAATTAAATAGATAGAGAGAGAGAAAGAGAAAGAGATGATAGATGATAGATAGATGATAGATAGAGATAGATAGATAGATAGATAGATAGATAGATAGATAGATAGATAGATAATAGATGGATGTATAAAAGATTACCACAGGTTTAGTTAACACCCATCATCTCACATAGTTACACATTTTTTCTTGTGATAAGAACTTTTAATATTTATTCTGTTAGCAACTTTCAATTATACAATACAATACAATTGAGCCTTAAATAACATAGGTGTTAGGTGCACTCATCACCCCCACAGTCAAAAATCCTGGAATAACTGAAGCCAGCTCTCCACATATGCCATTCCCAACCATGGAGAGAAAATACAGTTGACCCTTGGGCAATACAGGTTTGAACTGTGTGGGTCCACTTACATCACCATCATTTATTTATCTTATAATTGAAAGTTTATACCTTTTGACCACCTTTACCCATTTCTTCCACCCCCAAACCCCACTTCTGGAAACCACCAATTTTTATCCTTTTCTTTTTAAATTTTATTGAATTTATTGGGGTGACATTGCTTAATAAAATTATATAGGTTTTCAGATATACAATTCTATGATACATCATCTGTATATTGTATTGTATATTCACTACCCCAGGTCAAGTCTCCTTTCATCATCATTTATCCCCCATTTACCCTCTGGTAATCACCATACTATTGTCTGTGTCTGAGTTGTTGTTTTATCTTTGCTCTGTTATCCATTTCTATGAGTATGTGGTGTTTTTATTTTTTAGATTCCACATCATTAGTGAGATAATGCAGTATTTATCTTTCCCTGTCTGATTTATTTCATTTAGCATAATGCCATTAAGGTTCATCCATGCTAACAAAATGGCAGGATTTCCTCCTTTTGTGGCTAAATAATATTCCATTGTATATATATGCCATATCTTGCTTTCCATTCATAGGTCAATAGAAAAGTTTCCAAGTCTTGGCTATCCTATCTAATAAAAGAGTAATATGCAAATTAACCATCACTCCACAACAAAGATGGCGGCGCCCATAGCGGCGGCATCACCCTGGCAATGTGAGCCCAGCAGGCATTGCCTCCGCGACCTGCAAGCAGGTCGTGCGGCCCTCGAGCAGGCAAGCATGGCCCGCAGGCAGCACCCAGCAGGGCCTGCTTGCAGGTCGATCCATGAGCAGGAAAGTGTGTCCCGTAGGCAGCACCCCGCCCTGGCCACAGCTCAAGGGAGAGAACAACATGCAGGCAAGGCCAGGAGCCTGAGAGATCAACACAGAGGGGCGCTTGCTCCAAGCCTCCGTGGTGTGGCTGGGGGCAGATCCCCAGCAGACACACACACACACACACACACACACACACACATAGGGTGCCTGCTCCGAGCCTCCTATGTGGCTGGGGGCAGGCCCTCAGCAGGGACACACATACTCACTCACACACATACATATGGGGTGCCTGCTCCGAGCCTCCGATGCGGCTGGGGGCAGGCCACCAGCAGACAAACACACACACACACACAGGGCAACTGCTCTGAGCCTACGTGGTGCGGCTGGGGGCAGGCCCCCAGCGGACAAACACACACACACACACACACACACACACACACACACGGGGTGCCTGCTCCAAGCCTCCGACACGGCTGGGGGCAGGCCCCCAGTGGACACACACACACACACACACACACAGGGCGCCTGCTCCAAGCCTCTGCTGCCAGACTGTGGCCGTCACTAGGACATCCACTGAGGGCTCCCGGACTGTGAGAGGGGGTAGGCTGGGCTGCGGGACTCCCATCCCCCAGTGCACAAATTTCATGCACCGAGCCTCTAGTCCTATATAATAAAAGGCTAATATGCAAATCAACCAAATGGCAGAACGACTGGTCGCTATGATGCACACTGACCACCAGGGGGCAGACACTCAATGCAGAAGCTGCCCCCTGGTGGTCAGTGCACTCCCACAGGGGGAGTGCCGCTCAGCCAGAAGCTGGGCTCACAGCTGGTGAACGCAGCAGCGGTGGCAGGAGCTTCTCCTGCCTCCACAGCAGTGCTAAGGATGTCCAACTTCCAGCTTAGGCCCAGGGAGCAGGCCTACCAGTAAGCTGTCAGTTGGATATCCCCCAAGGGCTCCCAGACTGTGAGAGGATGCAGGCTGGGCTGAGGGACAGCCGCCCCCCCCAAGTGCATGAATTTCATACACCGGGCCTCTAGTAGTAAATAAAGCTGTGCTGAATGTGAGGATGCAGATAGTGAATTCATTTGCTTGAGATACATATCCAGAAATGAAATTGCTGGATTAAATGGTAGTTCTATTCTTAATTTTTTAAGGAACTATTGTACTGTTTTTCATAGTGGCTATACCAATTTATATTTCCAACAGTGCACAAGGGTTCCCTTTTCTCCACATCCTCACTAACACTTGTGACCTCTTGTCTTTTTAATGGCAGCCATTCTAACAGGTGTAAGGTAATATATCTTTGTGATTTTGATTTGAATTTTCCTGATTAATGATGTTGAGCACCTTTTCATGGACCTGTTGGCCATCTGTATATCTTCTTTGTAAACAATGTTTGTTCAGATTCTCTGCCCATTTTAATCGGATTATTTGTTTGTTTTTTGCTATTAGGTTGTATCAATTTTTACATATTTTGGATATTGATTCCTTATTGGATATATAATTTGCAAATATTTTCTATTACTCTATAGGTTGCCTTTTCATTTTGTTGATGGTTTACTTTGCTATGAAGACTTTTTAATTTGATGTAGCCCCATTTGTTTATTTTTGCTTTTCTTGCTGCTGCTTTTGGTGTCAAATTCAATAAATCATTGCTAAAACCAATGATTTCTTCTAGAAGTTATTATGGTTTCAGGTCTTATGTTCCAGTTTTTAATCCATTTTGAGTTTTTTGTATGGTATAAAATAGGGGTCCCTATTCTTTATTTTGCACGTGGCTTTCTAGTTTTTCCAATACCATTTAGTGAAGAGACTATCTTTTCTCCATTTTATATTCTTGGCTTCTTTGTTGTAAATTAATTGACCATATATGCATACGTTTATTTCTGTGCTCTCTGTTATCTTCCATTGATCTGTGGGTCTCCTTTTACATCAATATCATCAATATCATACTGTTTTAATTACTGTAGCTTCATAATATGGTTTGAAATAAAGAAGTCAGATAAATAAGCCAATCAGAGAATGACAAGAATCACATGATGTCACTCATATGTGGAATCTAAAGAACAAAATAAACTGATAAACAAAATAGATCAGAGACATAGAAACATGGAACAGACTGATCAATCTCAGAGGGAAGGCATGGGTGGGTGGGTGGGAAGAGATTAACTAAAGTACTTACATGCATGTATGCCTAAGTGGTTCTCAACCTTCCTAATGCCACGACTCTTTAATACAGTTCCTCATGTTGTGGTGACCCCCAACCATAAAATTATTTTTGTTGCTCCTTCATAACTGTAATTTTGCTACCGTTATGAATCGTAATGTAAATATCTGATATGCAGGATGTATTTTCAGGGGTCGCCACCCACAGGTTGAGAACCGCTGGGACACAGACAATAGTGTGATCAAGGCCTGGGGCAGGGAGCCAAGGGTGGACTAGAAAAGGTCAAAGGGAGAAATAAGTTTACATCTGTATTACTTTCAACAATAAAGATAAATTATTTAAAAGTGAGGTGCTTTCAGTATTGTTTTTCTTTTTCAAGATTGCTATGGCTATCTGTGGGATCTTTTATGGTTTCATACAAATTTTAGAATTCTTTTCTATATCTGTGAACAATGCCATTGGAATTTTGATAGGGTTGCATTGAAACTGTAGACAGTATGGACATTTGAACAATAGTAAGTCTTCCAATTTATGAGTAAAAATATCTTTCCATTTATTTGTGTCTTTAATTTTTTCATCAATAATTTGTACAGATCTTATTTAATCCTCGGTTAAATTTATTCCCGAGTATTTTATTCTTTCTGATGCAGCTGTAAATGGGATTGTTTTTCTTAATTTTCTTCTGATAGTTTGTTGTTAGTATATAGAAATGCAACTAGTTTTTGCATCATGATTTGGTATCTGGAAAATTTACTCAATTTATTAGTTCTAAGTTTTTTGTGGAATCTTTAGGACTTTTTAAAATATATAATATCATGTCATCTGTAAATAGAGAAGTTTTACTTCTTCCCTCCTAATTTGGATGCTGATGCCTTTCTTTTTCTTGCTTAAATGCTCTGCCTAGGACTTCTAGTATGATGTTGAATAAATGTGGTGAGAGTGGGCCTCCTTATCTTGTTCTTGATCTTAGATAAAAAGCTTTCAGATTTTCACCACTGAGTATGATATTATTGTGGGTTTGTCATATATGGCCTTTATTATGTTGAAGTATGTTTCCTCTATACTTTTTTTTAGAGTTTTCATCATGAAAGGATGTTGAATTTTGTCAAATGTTTTTTCAGCATCTATTGAAATAATCATAAGATTTTAGCCTTCATTTTGTTAATATGGTGCATTACATTAATTGATTTGTAGGTGTTGTATTCCTTAAATAAAACCTACTTGATCATGGTGTATGATCTTTTTAATATATTGTTGAATTCAGTTTGCTAATGTTTTGTTGAGGATTGCTAATGTTGAATTCAGTTTGGTAATGTTTTGTCTGGAGCACTCCAGGCCCACCCCTGTGTTGGTTGTGTGCACTGTCAAGTTTTCTGTCATTATTTTTTCAAATAGGTTTTCAATTCCTTGCTCCCTCTTTTCTCCTTTTGGTATGCCCATAATGTGAATATTGGTACACTTGAAATTGTCCCAGAGGCTCCTTACATTATCTTCATATTTTTGGATTCATTTTTCTTTATTTTGTTCTGATTGGGTGTTTTTTGCTTCCTCATATTCCAAATCGCTGATTTGATTCTCTGCATCCTTTGCTTTACTGTTTGATTCCCTGTAAATTATTTTTTATTTCACTTAGTGTATGCTTCATTTCTGACCGGTCCTTTTTCTTCAGTCTTGATGTTCTCACTAAGTTTCCTAAAATTCTCATTAAGTTCCTTGAAGATATGATTAAGTTCCTTGAGTATCTTTATGACCATTGTTTTGAACTCTGTAACTGGTAGTTTTCTTGCTTTCATTTCACTTAGTTCTTTTTCTGGAGATTTCTCCTGTTCTTTCATTTGTGACATGTTTCTTTGTCTCTTCATTTTGGCTGCTTCCCTGTGTTCATTTCTATGTATTAGGTAGACCTGCTATGTCTCCTGGTCTTGATAGAATTTCTTTGTGTAGTAAGTGTTCTTTAGGGCCCAGTCTCATCCTCCTCAGTTACCTGAGCTGGCACTCCAGGCCCGCCCCTGTGTTGGCTGTGTGCACTGTCATGTTGTAGTTGAGCCTTGATTGCTGTTGGCATCATTGGTAGGGATTGACCCCCAGGCTAATTGGCTGTGCAGACCAGCTGTGAATACAGCTGTTGGAAGAGCTGTTGTTCAGGAGATGCCCCTATGGAGCAGGACTTGTTTCAGTGGGGCTTTGGTGGTCACCAAGTTTGCCCTTTCAGTATGTTGCTAGTGGATGTGGTAGGGTTGTAAACTGGCATGCTCTGAAACTGACTACCAGGTATACTGGCTCAGTCTGAACCTCCCAGGAAGTGCAAAGTCAGCCTCTGCCTGTGCCCTGCCTGGGGCCACACAGTATGAGCAACAAAGCAATCTGCAACTGGCTGCTACTTCTGTTGAGGTTGGATTTTCCCAGGATAGGCCAAGCTGTGAATCAGGGCAGGCTTCTGCTAATGCTGGGCCTGGGGCCACTTATGGAGAGGTACAGGGCACATTGATGCCAGCTGTTGCTTGTTTGAGAGATTTTAGGAAAGTCCAAAGCATGAGACAAGAAAAACCAGTTGTATGGAAAAACCACTGGAAATGGCTTGGATGAGCCTGCAAGTAGGGAGGGGTGGAGCCCCAGGGAATCACCAGAGTAGTGTGAAAAGTGTGAATCAGGTTGATGGAAATTCAGATATGGCAAAGCCTGTCAACTCTGTGGTAGGGAGGGCTCAGTAAAGTAACACTGGCATCTGCCAGCACTTCTGTCTTGGAGAAAGCTGCCCCACCAGCTGTTGCCCTGATCCAGACAATCCATTTTATCCCCTCCCTGAAATGTCCCAGGTTTCTTTTCAAGCTGCAAACCCCAGTGTAGGAGCTGAAAGGGAATGAGTCTGAGTAAGTCCATGTGTGGGCCTTTTAAGAGGAACTCCCTGGGACTCTCACAACATCATGTCACTCATCCACAATCTCTGCTTGTTTCATGCATTGTTCTCCTCACTTTGGTGAACATTTGTATGACCATTCTTTTTAATGCTTTATCAGGAGGTCAAAAATTATCTATTTCCACTTCATTAAGATCTGTTTCTGGAGTTTTATCTTGTTATTTTATTTGGAACATAATCCTTTGTTTCTACACTTTCCTTAACTCTCTATGTTGTGTTCTGCACCTTAGATAGAAGTCATCTTTCCAGTCTTTTTGGAGTGGTGTCTTGTAGGAGATGAATCTTATCATGCAGTTGGTTGCCTCTCAGACATTTGTGATTGTCCAAGCCCCCTTCTTTGGGGTTCCAGCAGTTGAGGGTATGCCAGTGTCCCAAAGGGGAAGATCTCAGTCAGCACCTAGATACAGGCTGATTGGAAACAAGATCCTCAGGTAGCAGCATTTGAAGTATGCAAATATACTTCTTTCAGGAGAAGACTTGGATATGGGAATTCTGTCTATTCGCTCTTCACTGAGCCTCGGTGGGGTTGTGGGTGCTCCCTTAACTGTTTCTTTGTTTGCTATAGTCCTGTGAGACCTGAAAACACAAACCCCACTGGCCACCAGAGGCAGGTGATCTCAGGTACTGTGTACCTTGGATGGTAGCCACAAAAGTTGGAACACCAGATAGATGCACAAGCTCCTTTCAAGGAGATACCAGCAACCTGGAGCAGGGCAGGGGGAGAACAAGGAAGGAGGTAATGTGATAGCTCAAGGACAATTCTGACCCATTGTCATGAAGGCCATCCCCAAGATTCAGGGAACTTTTTTTCAGGTACCTAGTCACACAAAGTGTTGTCTAAGATTTTCAGAACTTAGTTTGGAGAATGGCAATTACTTTGTACCATTCTAAAGTTAAGACATAGTATGTTCATCATGACTACCGTATATGCACATGTTCGTGTGAGTCCCCATGCAGGTGTGTGCATACATATGGCTCAGATATATAGCTTGAGAAGAACACAAATAGGAGAAATAGAAACAGAATATTCCTGCATATTACTATATGGCAATACCAATCTTACTCCAGTCTACCTCTCACCATCTGCTAGCTTTTTAAACGTGGTTAAACAAAGCATACATCCCCAAAGATCAAATATTTCTCTGCTTCTTACATGGCCACATCATGAAAAGCCACACCGTACCAAATTGGCTGCCTATTAAGTGTCTTTTAATGATTCTGGTGAGATGCCAAGAATTATATAATCAACACAGAAATAGAAGGTGTGTGATAAGATGTATTGAATTCCTTTAGCACTGAAGGCTAAATCCGAGGGAGAGGAAGGGTTTATAGCATCTACATCCACTTAAATAGTTAACCAAGTAACTTTCTTCAAAGAAAAACTATAACTATAAATAAAAGAAAAAACTTTGGTTGTAAAAAAAATTTTAAATAGTGATTAATGGATATATTTAACAGGGTATTGCTTACATCCATCTCTGTCATAAGTTGCCTTGATAGCTTTTGGAGACCATTATCTGTTAATTTTGAAAGAGATTATTACAAGAACTATGTCTCAAGATGTCATCTTTCATTTTTAGGACTGGGTGGTGGGCTCTCTAAGAATGTGGTCTGGAGCTTAATGAGGGTGCCACCTCTGTGCCACTTTAGCACAAAATATTGCCTGCTTCTCTCTGAATAGAAAATGCCTCTGTTTCTTTGAGTGCCACTTTCAGGGGCAAGATCAATGTTTATTTCTATGAATGAAGCTGGGGTAATAACTCAATATTAAATGCTTGACTGAATGGGGTTCTTTCTAATCAGCTGTAGTAAATAATAATCTAAATCCACTTGATGGGAATACAGAGTCAGAAATAAAGAACAGGGTCCCAAATAATCTATACACTGTGTAAGAAGGGATGTGAGGTTTTTATTAATAATATGGTTGGATTAGCTCTGCATGACCCTAAAGCCCTAATGAAGTTCTGCCATAATTTGGAGAAACTGCTAGTAAATGACAGGAGACTCTTACAGAAATGGAAAATTTTTATTTTCTAACTGAATATATTCTAAAGTAATAGAAATTTTGGTATACCACAATTTAACTGCTAATATATAAGTAATATTTTTTAAAAAATATGTTTTTATTGATTGTTTAGAGAGACAGGAGGGATAGAGATAAAGAGAAATAGATATCAATCAGCTGCCTCCTGCATGCCCTCTTACTGGGGATCAAACCTGCAACCCAGGCATGTGTTCTGACCAGGAATCGAACCATGACCTCCTGTTTCATAGGTCAATGCTCAACTGCTGAGCCACACCAGCCAGGCTATATTAGTGATCTTATTAAATAAAGGGCTCAGTTGAGATTCACTGGCCCACTTACAATCTATAAGGAAGTTACAGAAGACAAGATACAATTTTAAAGAAAGAACTAAAAGAAAAGGAAAAATTAAGCATGTCTCGTGCCTTCCTGATGCTTGGCATTAGTGTCTGCCTCCACAGTACTCTGTGGCTTATGGAAAAGCTTGCAGTAAGTCTCTCCACACACATCCGTCACCACACTGGTGGTCACTGTGCTGCTCAATCCAGATTCCTGGGTCATAGTCTAAGGCTGGCTTTGTAGAAATCAAGACAGATCCTTTTCCTTAATAGGACATTTTGAAAATGGTGTTTTCCACCCAAACAGCAAATGGCTATTATACAACTACTAGAGGCCCAGTGCACAAAAACTTGGGGGGGTCCCTCAGCCCGGCCTATGCCCTCTCGCAGTCTGGGACCCCTCGGGGGATGACCACCTGCTGGCTTAGGCCCACTCCCCGGGGGATTGGGCCTAATCTGGCAATCAGACATCCCCCTGGCAGCCCAGGAGCCCTTGGGGGATGTCCACTTGCCAGCGGGGAGCAGGCCTAGGCTGCAATCGGACATCTTTAGTGCTGCTGAGGAGGGGGGAAAGGCTCCCACCACCACCGCTGTACTGGCAGCCATCAGCCTGGCTTGTAGCTGAGCAGAGCTCCCCGTGTGGGAGCACACTGACCACCAGGGGGCAGCTCCTGCATTGAGCATCTGCCCCCTACTGGTCAGTGTGTGTCATAGTGACCAGTCATTCCCAGTCGTTCTGCTGTTAGGGTCAATTTGCATATTACCCTTTTATTATATAGGATAGAGGCCTGGTGCATGGGTAGGGGGCCGACAGGTTTGCCCTGAAGGGTGTCCCAGATCAGGGTGAGGGTCCTGTTTGGGTGCCTGGCCAGCCTGGGTGAGGGGCTGATGGCTGTTTGCAGCTGGTCACAGCCCCTTCAGGGTAGGGGTCCCCACTGGGGTGCCTGGCCAGCCTTGGTGAGGGGCTGATGGCTGTTTTCAGGCTGGCCACACCCACTTCAGGGTGGGGGGTCCTGGTGGGGTACCTGCCCAGTCTGGGTGAGGGGCTGATGGCTGTTTGCAGGCTGGCCAAGCCCCCCAGCAGGGACCCTCACCCCAAGGGTGTGTGGCCATTCTGGGTGAGGGGCTGATGGCTGTTTGCCGGCTGGCTACAGCCCCCAGCCACACAAGCTCCCAGTGGAGGCTGGCTGGAAGCAGGTATCTGGGATTTATTTAGCTTCTATAATTGAAACTCTGTTGCCTTGAGCTGAGGCAACAGCCAGCCAGAGCAGGCGGGAAGCTTGGCTTCCTCCATCGCCAGGGCAACCAAGCCTCCTGCTTGCTCCAGCTCTGTGGCTGCCTGCCGCCATCTTGGTTGTGTTAATTTGCATATAGACGCTCTGATTGGCTGGTGGGCGTGGCTGGTGGGTGTGGCTTGTGAGTGTAGCAGAGGTACAGTCAATTTGCATGTTTCTCTTTTATTAGATAAGATTGATTTAATTTAGATAACATCATAGTTATCTTTTCACTGTTGGTTCACAGTCAAGCCTGCTATGACATTTTATCAATTATTGATCCAATCCCTTAATGGAGAGGCCTGGTTGTATGTTGTTTACCACATGCAAGGAGCACCTATGAGCACTATAATGAAACTACAGTTTTGTGACTTTACCTATGAAAGACCTGGGGCTCAAAGGGGTTAAGTATCATACCCAGTGCCCTAGGGCAAGTAAATGGCTGAGCTTAAGAATGAAATTCTGATCTGCATGTTTGCAAAGCTCATGCTCTTTCCACATAGTGCTCATTGCCTTTAATTCTAAGTTGCTTTCTCTGAGTGGGGAAAGGGCTGGGAAAGAGAATGGAGAAGGGGAAGGAAACTTGGGCAGCAATGTGTTTGGAGACTGAATAAGCAAAAAATGTTCAAGATAACAGGAAAATCAAAGCCAGAAATACAGAGGTCAAAGATTTTCAGGGAAACAGACCATTGTCAGCAGTCCACATCCCTACAGGGAGAGCAAGGGCCAAATTAGCTGGGAACTCAAACAAGGGAGAGACAGAACTCTGACGCTGAGACAATGGACTGCCCCCAAGACCATATGCTTTTATTCTCTTCTCACCTTGGTTATGCCAATCCTCAGTAAGTCTGGCCTAATGCCCTACAGGTGAGGCAAATGGGAAACAGCTGGCATCCTAGTGCATGTGAGAGCAAGGGCAGACCCTCTTCTTTGGCAAAGGCACTCCCCTGACGGGTGGCAAGAGGAGACCTGTTCCTAATCAAACTGAGTTGGGTGAAAAAAGCTAAGATTAAAAACAAACTCCATGCCATCCCTTCCGCATTTCCACATTCAGTAGGAAGTGGCTGATGAGCTGGACATTGGTGAGGGAGAAGGAAGCCTTCCCAGATAAGAAAGGACATAAATGCCGGTGGCCAGCTCCTGGCAGGCAACAGAGTCCTAGATCCAGATGAAATCCTGACTCACAGTAACAGTCGTGATAATAACAACAGCAACAATATTGAAAACTCCTTCTAATCAAACACTCGGCACACATTTTCTTGTTTCATCACCCTAATCATCCTGGAGTTTCCCCATTTTACAGGTGAGAACTCAGTAATCCCTATTGGTTAAGTGACTCACCCACTGTGAGCAGAAACACACACTCCTGTAGAAGAATGTCCCAAAGTCTCAATAGATTGTCACATCCCAAAGCCTGTGTCCTTCTACTGCTACCTATGAAAGTATTCTTCCCCAACGCAAACACCAGAACCTGGGCACAGGACTAGAGAGCATAGGACTCATGGGGACATCTGTCTATCCTCTGGGAAGGGACACACACTGCCTGTATCAAACTTTGCAGGTTTCAAAGGCACTCCCAGATATTTTTATTTTTAAAATGACTATAATCATTCCTTTTCCTCCCAGAGATATATCTTAAGCACATTTAAATGAAAATACAAATTTTAAACAAGAATATAAAGTAGTTTCTTCACATCCCTCTTAAGAGCAATTTGCTTGAAGATCTTTTTCCAGGATTTAACTTTTTAAAAAATGGAAGTCATTTTTTTAAATTCAAAAGAATTATATGTCCATTTTAAAATTTTTAGACAATAGTATTTAAATTTCCTAGATACAATTTTCCTAATTTAATGTTTTTTAAATTATCCAGCTGAATTCTGTAATAGCTAAGGGACTTGTGTGAATTTCTAACCACTCTGTAACTTTAGAAAATCAGTTTTATGGAAGTTGGTTTAAGTGCACATACTTATTAATAGTTGGCTGTTCTTATCTGTGATTTTACTACTTACTCCAGCAAGACACACCAAAGAAAATTCCCAGGGACTAGCTTGCCTAAAAGAGGTCTGTTTACTAACTTGTACTGTCCTTGTTCCCAAATGGGCTCTTCCTAACAAGCACAGAAGCTGAAAGAACACCAGAAAAATATTCTGGAAAAAATGTTGTCCAACATTCTAATGGTTTACAGATGGGTTGTGAACCTTCCTGCCATTTTTTATTGTTTGCTAGCTTCCTTTTTTTTCTGTTCAGAGTTTTATTACTTGCTTTCCTTGTTAGCCTCCTGGATCCTTGAATTACCCCACTGAATCATTTCACACTCGTGGATGGGACCAATAGCCCTTTGCCATGAAGGTCTCCAGCTGTCTGAGAGGATCCTCAGGCTTTGGAGTGTATTTCCACACATTCTGTAACAGAAGATGCTCATATTAGTCAGGTCCAGCATGATGATTGGAAAGTATATTTCTGTAAATATATTAAACCTACTTTAACAAGAAAAATTTTTAATCCACACAGTTAAAATAACTCCTTGAGACCAGAGAAGCTTAACCAGGTCAACTTTATTAGGTCAAATATAAATTAGTAGAGCTCAGGCTGCCAGAGGATTATTATGTTCTGAAAGTAAGTCAGCATGTTAATGGTTCTGCCTGTTAGCAGTGTTAACTGGTTCACAAGACTGAGAAGAATTATTACCCGACACTGTATCCTTGCAGAACTTGGAATTAGACAGCTTAAATCCAACCAAAATTAACTATGTCAGACATCACTGATGTGGAAACCAAGATGAACTGAGACAAACAACAGAGAGAAAAGATGGAACTTGGGAAGTATAGTGGATCAGAAATCAGAAAACTTGAATCAGTCCTCAGCATCCACCCCCAGGTCTGTAGGAGGCACCTGCTATATTTGCCTAGACTTCTCCCCTCTTCCTTCCCACTCCAGGAAGATCTGCCAGTGGGGCTGTCCAGCACATGGTTTACTTGCACATGACTCAAGCTTGGCAATCAGAGCCCTACCCTAGGAATTTCTGACTTTGAGCTAAGAGAAAAATAGGTCACTGTGCTCTGAAGTGGAATCTGGGTACCACCAGTGTCCATGTTTCCCGCCCTGTGGAAGTAGCAGGTTTATAGAAGGAAAATAGGATGCTGACACACCAAGAGCAGCAGAGACAGGAGAATCAGATAACCCAGCGACTGTCCAGCTCCAATTCCATCACTCCAAGGCCCAGATCCAACTTTGCCTTTCCCATAGTTTGGGTCCACTAGCCATTATGTCCCCCTTGTGCCTGAGCTTACTTGTGGGTTTCTCTCACTTGGCATAAAAAAGTTCCTGATGGACAAGAATGTTATGGATGAATCTCTCTTGGCTTCAGAATTTTTGAAAAAACTTTTAAAAGCACTGTATTTCTTGGGATATAGGTTTCTCTAATGTCTAAGGGACCTGAAATAACAGTTTCTTATTCACAAGTGAAATGTCAAAGCTGGTTTGCCCCTCTGCTCGGTGAATTGGTCAGGGTCTGAGTCTCCTTCTCACCAGGGGCTCCCAAGGGTGTTTACCAAGGAAATGACTGCACATCAGGGTAGGAGTTATTGCTATTTCTGGCTGGGGGATTTGATCCTTGCTGTGGACCAATAACCACTGTATGTTTCCTGTTCTTCTCTGAATAGGGTTTTGTTTTGTTTTTTATCTTGAGTTTATTGAGGTGACAGTGGTTAATAAAACCATACAGGTTTCAAGTGTACAACTCAACAGAACACCATCTGCATCCTGCATTGTGTGCCCTTCGCTCAAAGTGAAGTCCCTATTCCTCTCCATTTATCCCCCCTTTGCCCTCTTCCATCTTCCTCCACTCTCTTTTCCCTCTAGCTATCATCATACTGTTGTCTGTGTCTATGTGTTATATATTTTTTCTTAATTCCTTCACCTTTTTTTACTATCATCAAGTGAGTGTGCTCAATCCCACCCAAAGCATGATGACCTTATTCATGGTAGGCCCTCAGTATGTGTTTATGGAATCAGTGAATGAATGAGCACATGAATTAATTATGGTGCCAATCCATTGTTTCCTAAATACTTTAAATGAAGACCTGTCCCAGTTGATGTGGGACATGCACAAAGTTGATAAGCATGGTGGCTTTCCCCAAGGAGTCTCCATTCTCTGTCCCTCAGTATGATTGTTAGAAAGGACAGTATGACTCACTTGACACATCATCTCTTCACATCCACACTCCCGATAAAAACTATAGGAAGAGAATAACCATGAAGAAAGTTCATGTTTGCTTCTGAATTCCTGGGATTCACCCAATTCTAACACCATGGTGGCCTCTGAGGTAGACATGAGTCAGTTGAAGCAATCTGTGCTCCCTCTCCCACTGTGGGGCTGTGTCACTGTATGCACCTATGGAGTCCCACCCATTGCAAGCCAATCAGCAGGAGAGAAAGGAGGTAATAAGAATGTGAGTGCCATCTCTCAAGTTCTCCTGCTAGGAAGGAATTTCCAGGACCTAGCATAGAACCCAGGAGCAGCTGCTTATGGCCTCTGCATAATAAAACTGAAAAAATAACAGAAAGGGAAAACTTCCCTGTCTACTGGACCTATAAACACGCCTCCTGTCCCATGAACTATCACCTCAGAGCCTTGCCCGTTGGTAGTGTCATTGGGTTTAAAATAAAGAACAATGACTACAAGGCTATGCTCCAATGAACACCTTAGCCTTCCTTGCCTTGGGGTCCTGGGTACACAGGTGAAAACCATCTCTGTTCCCTTTGTTGTTCTTTATTCTCAAGTATAAATATCAAGTCCTGAAAAATAGTGCCATCATTTTAAAAAGGGATGGGAATGAAAATAATGTTAGGAAGGGCTGGGGTAACAAAGAAAAAGCAAACAATTTGATGAAAGAAGGGTGAAGATCATGATATATGGAGGAAAAGCAAGAATTAATCCTGAAAGAACCAGCTGGTGATTTACACAACCAGAAACACACACCCAGCTGAGCTTATAATTGCAAGAAACTATTCACCTATAAACCAGCAAGTGACACAGATGATGGAACATAGAGTTTGAGTACATCATGGCAGTCAGAAACTTTATTCAAATATGTCACAATAATTTTCCTCTTACTGTCCATCCCATTACATCAGTAGCTACAAGCACAAGCAGTGTCCACAGAGAGCTTCTGACCCATCAGGTGTGTGGCTGCTGCACTGCAGATTTTCCTCATGGACACCCTCTCCTTATATTGCTCTCCCAAATCTCTGGGCTTTGCCCTGGGCAGAGCAGATGTTATCACAGGACTATGTCCAGCAACATGGCCCTGACGATCTGATCAAGAGGGCAGCCGTGGCTAGTGGGCAGAGAGATTAGTTGTGGCTTAAGAATGTAGGCCTCCCTTGGGCTCTTCTCACCCAGGCCTGCATTTCCGTATATTCCACAAGCCAAGCAAGTGATAGGAAGGAGGAAAGGACAGCCATTTATTTTGGCACTTAACTTGATTCATTGTGGTAGTTTATTAATTGCTGGTGCATATTAGCCTTTTTATCTGCATCAGTTATATAGACTCTTTAAGGATAAGGACCATGTTCTAGTCATGGTGTCAAGCAGGGTGCCAGCTATATGTTGGAACAGAGAGTTTGAAGGTAGACACCCAGGCTTTGAGTTTCTGTTTTTGAGCTTAGTTCACCATTCTAACTGTCCTCTAACTATACAAGTATGACTTTCATTTGCACCAAAGGAGCATGAAAATTTGCCATTTTTTCCTGCTGCAGAGTTTCTCTCTGGCCAAAAATGACTCAATCAGCTCTTAAGCAAAAGACCTGGAATGTGTGTCACTTCTAGAGGACTCATAACAAACATAGGATGTAAAAGCTCACTTCTTACCTTCGCTGGCCACTTCTTTTTCTGTAACATATAAATCTTCTCTCCACTCTCATATGACCTTCTTCACAGAAGCACAGGCACTAGCTCACTTTCGGCTCAGCTTTGCCAACAATTACAGATTTCTGCACCATGGTGCTTTCTCTCTTTTTCTGGAGAACATCCCAAATTTCCTCTCACCTTGGAATATTTTGGGCACTGGTAACTCAATAGGAATGGCAAAAAGAAGGGCTCAGAGTAGTTGAGCTTCCTACATTCTGTTTTTCACTTCCTTGCTACCCCCTAACCTCTCTTTAGCACAGTGGAAGAAGAACCAAAGGTAATCATGGGCAGTTTCTGGTGCAAACATGATGCTCTATAAATGGCTATTGAAATATTTGGCACAAAAACACAAACTGTGATGGATTCTCAAGCATCACTGAAAGACTGTTAGGGAAATACCTTCCCTATAGAATAGTTTCTGAAATCTTGTTAAAGAATACAATAAGTATCTCATATGTTAAACATATCCATATAGATTAGTAACCATCAAAGATTTATTTTCCTATCATTCCAATGAACTCAACAAACACCAATTGAGTGATAGCTATATGCAAATCTCTGTGACAGGTGCAAGACCAGAATGAGAAAGACATAGTGTCTGCTCTCTGGTATCACAATTCTATTGTGAGAAGGATAGATTTACAATTCATAAAGATGTTTGGAGACCCAAGTACTATAACACCCACTAGCATGATTCTCCCTGGAGGTGGGGTTGGTGGATGGAGGCAGGACAAGGCTGAATTAGAAAGTGTTGTTTCCCTGGACTTTAAATGAAGGCTAAGATTTTCCTAACTATCAGATTAGGTGTGGTGCGATTGGAGGGTGTTGGGTGGGTGTGAGTAGGACAAATGAGAGTAAGGAAGAACTGGCATTCCTGGCAGAGGAAGATCATGAGGAAAGGCATTGAAGGGTGAACTCTTGGGGAGCACTTTAATGTGCCTTCATGGAGGGTTTATAGGTGGTGACAAGTTACTAGAATGATACAGTGGGCCCAACTGTAAATGGCATTGCACTCCATGCTTTAGTCATGTCCTGGAGACTCCTAAATGATTTTAAATTGGAAATGACTGATTAAATCTGTTTTTTTTAGAAAAGCTAACCCTGGCAGAGAGATTTATTTTACCTGTTAATGAACTACAAGAGTGTGAATATCCACTATCTCATCTCTAACACTAAACTATTGATACAAAAATGACATCATGGTGAGAGAGGATCAAGATGGCCATGTAGGTAAACAAGGCGTTCACCTCCTCCCACACCACATCAAAATTACAACTAAAATACAGAACAACCATCATTTAGAATCACCTGAAATCTGACTGAATGGAAGCCTTACAACTAGAGAATTAAAGTAGTAGCCACATTGAGACTAGTAGGAGAGGCAGAGGCATAGAATGGGCTGGTCTGACACCCACATGTGCCATATTTTTAATCAGGAGGGATATCTTGATGGCAGAGGTCCCTCATGAAGAGCAAAGAGTACCAGCCCCACACCAGATCCCTCAGCCCAGGGTTCCAGTACTGGGAAGAGAAGTACCCATAACTTTGGACTGTAAAAACCCAGAGGGGATTGAGGCTGAGGGAGACAGAGGGCTGCTAAGATTCCCAGGCATTTCTCTTTAGTGCCCATGCACAGACTTACTCATACTCACTCCCTCTGACCTCCAGCACTGGGGCAGCAGCTTGAAAAAATCCAGGACATACGGGGAGGAAATAAATTGTCTAGCACCAGGGCAAGAACTGGGAAATAGCTTTAACCCAGACAAAAGAGCTAACAGAGGTCATTGTTCCTTTTCTGAGACCTCCCCACAATAGAGCCAACTGGCAGGCACCATATCTGAGTCTCCATTAACCCGGCCTACACTGTTCACCTGGTGATTCCCTGAGTCATCGCTCCACCCAACTTGCAGCCCCACCCAAGCTGTGGCTTTTTCATATGAATGGCCTGCCCAGACAAGTACAGGTGTGAGGAATGTCTTGTTCCCTTTTGCTGCTGGCTAAGTTAGGTGTTCAGAGCCCCATGTCTCTCTTAGATATTTTCAGGGATATCTTACAGGAAGTTCTCCACCTGGAGTTAATCAGATTGGTGGACATCTGGGAAGACACAGCTAGTCCCCGTCAGCTAAGTACTATGGGAGCAGTGCTGGCTGTACCTCATTCGAGGGGAGGCTGGGCAGTGTATGCATCAATCTCAGTCCCTTCTCCTTGTGAGCCCTCCAGCCTCTCAGTGTGTCCCTTTCTATCAGCTTGGACATCTGTCCTCATGCAAGAGGCCAAGGGAGAGGAAGGATGAGGTTAGGAGACTTGAGCGTAGTCGTGAGGTTCTCTCACAATATTGCTTAAGTTGAGTCATTTCTTTCCCATTAAAAGAAAAATAAATCCAAAAAGAGGTGTCGTTTTCTCTGCTTTCTACTTTCATTTCCCCTTCAAGAGCCAATGGTCACAAAATAGTCTAACAACCTGAATGGGGAACAGGACAAAATGAAAAATGGGAAAACTGGGGGAAATTGCTTCATTGTTTCATATCTCAAAAACTATTATCCTGGGCAATGGAAACTAAGGAGAAAATAAACAAATGGGACTACATCAAAATAAAAAGCTTCTGCACAGCAAAAGAAACCATCAACAAAACAACAAGAAAGCCCACTGCATGGGAGAACATATTTACCAATGTTATCTCCGATAAGGGTTTAATTTCCAGAATTTATAGGGAACTCATAGAAGTTAGCAAAAAGAAGGTACTAGTAAAGAATCCAATAAAAAAAAATGGGCAAAGGACCTAAACAGACACTTTTCAAACGAAGACATACAGAAGGCCATGAGACATATGAAAACATGCTCAAAGTCACTAATCATCTGAGAGATGCAAATGAAAACAACAAGTTAACATCTCACACCTGTCAGAATGGCTATCATCAACAAATCAACAAATAACAAGTGCTGGCAAGGATGCAGAGAAAAAGGGACCCTCTTGCACTGCTGGTGGGAATGCAGACTGGTGCAGCCACTGTGGAAAACAGTATGGAGTTTCCTCAAAAAATTAAAAATGGAACTTCCATTTGACCCAGTAATCCCACTTCTAGGAATATATCCCAAGAAACCAAAAACACCAATCAGAAAGGATCTATGCACCCATATGTACATAGCAGCACAATTTACAATAGCTAAGATTTGGAAACAGCCTAAGTGCCCATCAGCAAATGAGTGGATTAGAAAACTGTGGTACATCTACATAATGGAATACCACGTTGCTGTAAAAAAGAAGGAATTCTTACCATTTGCAACAGTGTGGATGGAGCTGGAGAGCATTATGCTAAGCGAAATAAGCCAGTCAGAGAAAGATAAATATCACATGATCTCACTCATTTGTGGAATATAATGAAAAACATAAACTGATGGACAAAAATAGAACCAGAGTCATAGAAACATCAAACAGATTGTCCAACCTATGAGGGAAGGCGGGGGGTTCAGCGGGTAAGAGGTCAACCAAAGGACTTGTATGCATGCATATGAGCATAACCAATGGACACAGTTGGCTGGGGGTGGACGTGTGTGGTGGTGAGGGCATGTGCTGGGGGTGGGGGTGGCCAGGGAGTGGTCAATCAGAGAAAAAGGAGACTTATGTAATACTTTAAACAATAAAGAATTTAAATTTATTCCTATATATTTTCTAAAGCAAAGGGATTCTTTTAGTGTTACTGGGCTTTACATCAAATTCTTGAAATTCATCAAATATTTTCCTACAGGCTTTTAAATGTATTCAAGCCACCAGAACACAGGTATTTATGGACCACTGGATATTACTTAATGCACAAATCTGAATTAATACAGTTATATTTCCACACAGACAAAACTTCAGATTGCTCATTACTATCATTCATCCAGCTGGCCAGTTCCTCCCAATGACATCACTATTCTGAGTAATTGTACATAGAAAATATTTTAGTAAATCATTTCTTTAAAAAAAAAGAACTCAAATACAGAGATAATTCACTTCATCCATCAACTATAAATTCTAATCTAGTCTAAGTATATTAATATCTTTTTTAAATAGTCTCTTTAGGCTCCTTAAGATTTCTAATCTCTTCTTTCAAAAAAATACCTCAGTTCTGAAAAATGTCTCTCCTGGCATAATATCTGCCCTATGTATCCTGCCCTAAATTCCTTCCAACTCTGAGAGCCTCACCACTGGGAAACCATATCCGTGAGATGCCGAATTTGTTGGAAAAGTCCTTGGGATGCAATAATACTGTTCTTGCACCATATTTCACCCCTGAAAAAGTGCTAAAAGGTTTTGTTTCTGTTCTGCGAGATGACATGGTCCAATATGTTTGAACAGGATCACTCTAAAGACAATCTACCCAGGAATACCCAATGACACAAAAGCTTGTCTGTCTCAAGATACACTCACAGCAGGGTAGACCATTGTTTCCATCTTTAGGCAGCATTTTTATATAGACCCTGGAATCTTGTTAGGTCCAGAAAAAGCTCTTCCAGGAGTAACTGGGAGCCTCTCATGTAGTCTGTTAAATGTTCTTTCAAATTATATAAATATTAGAGGCCCGGTGCACAAAATTTGTGCATGGGGTGGGGGTCCCCTCAGCCCAGCCTGCACCGTCTCCAATCCCAACTCCTCATGGGATGTCCAACTGCCTGTTTAGGCCCAATCCCGGGGATCAGGCCTAAACCTGCAGTCGGACATGCCTCTCACAATCCGGGACTGCTGGCTCCTAACTGCTCACCTGCCTGCCTGCCTTGTTGCCCCTAACTGCCCTCCCTGCCAGCCTGGTCACCCCCAACTCCCCCCCCGCCATCCTGGTCGCCCCTAAATGCCCCCTCCTTTGGCCTGGTCATCCCTTACTGCCCCCCCCCCCGCTTGCCTGGTCACCCCCAACTGTCCCCCCTGCCAGCCTGGTTGCCCCAACTTCTCCCCCCCACCGTCCTGGTTGCCCCCAACTGCCCCCCTTGCCAGCCTGGGCACCCCACACAGCCTGCTGTTCAGTCGTCCATCCGGTTGTTTCGGTCATGATGGTCCCTGGCTTTTTATATATTAGGATATCCTATATAATAAAAGCCTAATATGCTAAGTGTCCGGTTGGCTGGTTGGCCATTCAGCCAATCAAAGCATAATATGCTAATGATATGCTAAGGCCGCTCAACCGCTCACTATGACATTCACTGACCACCAGGGGGCAAATGATACGACCAGTAGGTTAGCTTGCTGCTGGGGTCTGGCCGGTCTGGACTGAGCGAGATGGGCCGGACATGCCCTGGAGCCCTCTCGCAGCCCCTCCCCAGCTGGCCAACTTCCCGCATCCCTCCCTGGCACCTATTGTGCACTGGTGGGGTCCCTTGTCCTGGCCTGCTCCCTGTTGCAATCTGGGACCCCTTGGGGGATGTTGGAGAGCTGGTTTCAGCCCAACGCAGAACTACCAGTCGTTATGACCACACTGACCACCAGGGGCAGATACTCAATGCCGGAGCTGCCCCCTGGTAGTCAGTGCGCTCCCACAGGGAGAACGCCACCTCAGCCAGAAGCCAGGCTCATGACTGGCGAGTGCAGCGGCCGCGGTGGGAGCCCTCTCCTGCCTCTGCAGCAGCACTAAGGATGTCTGACTGACAACTAAGCCATCAGTCGGACATCCCCCAAAAGCTCCCGGACTGCAAGAGGGTGCAGGGCCAGGCTGAGGGACCTCCCGAGTGCACAAATTTTGTGCACTGGGCATCTAGTCCTATACTAATAAAAGGACAAACTTGCAAATTGACCGTACTCTTGCCACACCCACCAGCCAATCGGAGCGACTATATGCAAATTAACCCA
>NW_005871077.1:6668524-6693478 GCF_000147115.1 Myotis lucifugus
AATTATAGAAGGTAAACAAACCCCGACACCCTTCCCATTGGCTAATCAGCATATCCTTATGCAAATTAACTGCCAACCAAGATGGCGGCGGGCAGCCAGGCACTGAAGCGAACAGGAGGCTTGCTTGCTCCAGTGATGGAGGAAGCCAAGGTTCCCGGCCTGCCGCTGCCGGGCTCTGAGCTTGCACTCTAAGAAACAATGTTGCAAGTATAGAAGCTAAACAAACTCCAGAAACCTGCTTTCAGCCAGAAGGGCTTCAGCCAGCAGGACCACAACAGTGTTTCAATTATAGAACCCAAACAAACCCAGTACCTGCTTTCAGCAGCTGAGATCTCAGAGCTGCAGCCGAGGTTTCAGAGCTAAAGCCGGCTCTCAGCACCAGTGACAGCCATAGAAGGTAAATAAATCCCAGAATAAAAGAAAAAAGAAAAAAAAGGAGAGGTTGGGAGCTTCAGTTGCCCGCCAGCCTGAAAACAGCCCTCGGCCCCTCATCCAGACTGGCCAGGCACCCCAGTGGAGACCCCCTCCCTGAAGGGGGTGTGACCAGCTACAAACAGCCATCATCCCCTCATCCAGACTGGCCAAGCACCCCAGTGGAGACCCCCACCCTGAAGCAACAAGATGGCAGCTAATTTGCATACTGAAGGCGGGCGGCAGTGGGCAAGGCTGTCTGTGGTCCCGGGACCTGGATCTGTGACCCTGCCAGGCGGGGGGCAGCCCTTGAGGCTGTCGGCGGTCTGGGACCCAGATCCATGTCCTGGCCAGTGTGGCAGCAGCGCTTGAGGCTGTCCGCAGTCTGGGCCCTGGATCCATGTCCTGGTGGTGGGGGGGGGCGGCAGCGCTTGAGGCTGTCCACGGTCTGGGACCCGGATCCATGACCTGGGGGCAGGAGGCAGCGCTTGAGGCTGTCCGTGGTCCTGGAACCCGGATCCATGACCTGGCGGGCGGGGGGCAGCACTTGACGCTTTCCGTGGTCCCAGGACCCAGATTTGTGACCCAGCCAAGCGGGGGGCAGTGCTTGAGGCTGTCCGCGGTCCCGGGACCTGGATTCGTGACTCTTCATGGTGGGGCGGCAGCTCGCACAGGGGCGGATTGGCCGGGGTGGGCAGGGCAGGACGCCTGGCTTCTGCCCAGCCCCAGTCACTCTGGGTAGGTGAGCAGCGCAGAGAGCCTCTGGACAGGGGAGGCAGGCCAGCGGAGGGCGGCCTGTACAGCCTCTGGACAGGGGAGGCAGGCCGGCGGAGGGTGGCCTGTACTCCCCACATGGTGGTGGTGACAGCTGTGAGCGCACCAAGTGGAGCCTGCAGGCTGAGCTGAAGTAGTGCCTGCAGGCCATCAGCGCCCAAGAGTGGCTGCGCAAGATCCACCTCCTGGCCCAGAAGGTGCAGGATCGCAGGGACAGCCACCGTGGCGGGCCAGACTGATGTCCTCCTGGCCACACCACGGGGGTTTGCGGATCTGCAAAGCCAGAGGCCTCTGGTGTGCACATCCCCGCCTGGCGTGCGAACATCCCCCAGCACACTGTCACCCTCCCACACCTGCAACAGTTGCAAACCAAGGCATGCACAAGTTCCCCCCGCCTCTCAACCGCACTTCCATCAACCCAGCATGCCTAACACCCCCACAGGATGTGCACACATCCCCTCTGATGCGCTCACATCCTTTGGAGAGTGTCTGGGTGTTCTGGGTGCTGAGAGTGGGCGCCTGTGAGATGACAGTGAGAGGGCGGAGTGGTGACGCCCTGTTCCCACGGAGGCCAGTGCAGTGACGAGATCACCTCTAGGGGGTTAATACAGGTGCAGAGGTGGGAGCAGATGCAGACAGACACACCTGGTGGGCACGGGCGGCCCTCGCTGAGGTGCCTTCAGTCAGCATTCAAGATCAGGAACCCAGAGGCAGAGAGGAATTCCGTCCTCTCAGTGAAACAGTGGGATAGTCGGGGCGACTGTAGAGGAGGAATGTGCACTTTGGGTGCCAGCACCCATGAGCGAAGGCTGCCCTGACTGAGCCTCGCTTACTTGGGGCCTAGCGCACTCCTGGCGGGCAGCGGGTGACAGGACCTGCTTTTCTGAATTAATGAGAGAAAACGTTGATTCTCCTGCTGCCCACGAAGGTGGAAAGTGAAGTGGGGAGACGTGGGGAGTGAGCGAAGTTCCCTGTCTGGGGGTTCCAAATCTGCTGTTGGTTTCTTTCACCACTGACTAGAGATATACAGGGTGTCCCCCCAAAATGTATACACACTTTGAATATCTACTAATTCCAATGGTTTTAAGCATAAGAAAGGAACAACAATGGGGCTGTTATCTGTTAAAAGTGTGGGCACAAACAAGCTGTTGGACATTCCCTGAGGGATCTCAGATTGGAGAGGGTGAAGGCCAGACTGAGGGGCCCCTTTCCTCGCCCCCCACCCCAGTGCACGAATTTCATGCACCAGGCTACTAGTATATATAATAAAAGTGTAATATGCTAATTAGACTGGATAGCCAAACAACCTTCCAGATGACTTTCTGGACAAAGCCAGGGCTACTGTGAAGGCCGAGGCAAGCCTCCGCAGCTGTGAGAGCCGAGCCCCTTACACGTATTTCATGCATCGGGCCTCTAGTATATATTTGAAAACTTTTCCTCTGCCTGATCATCCAGTCCATGTTTTTTCTGGTAATCAAAAGAGAGTGATCTTAGAAAGACAATCCTAACTTGGGCTTCTTTCATTCTCTTTTCATTAACTGAAATTAAAGAAGTCCATATTTCTTATTATTTTTCAGTATGTATGCTTGATTTTCATCTCACAGTATAATTTCCAAAAGTATATTTAAGTGGAGCAGTTATTCACATAGTATGGTACAGGTAGGAAAGCCCTTAATCACTTTAAAACACTATCTCTGCAGAAGTGAGCAAGTGCCTGTGTATGTGTGTGTGTGTGTGTGTGTGTGTGTGAGAGAGAGAGAGAGAGAGAGAGAGAGAGAGAGAGAGAGGGAGAGAGAGAGAGAGAGAGCAATTTTTTGCCTAAAAGCCCATCACTAGTGAATCACTCACTTGGAATTTAAAAATGTACATTCTTGACTGTGAAGGAATTATTTTTTAAGTATATCTCTAACAAGCCTGATTAGGTCATTCTTTCTTAAGTTTCAAAATTCCCTGGAATGTTCTTTAAAACTGCAGCTTTCTGAGCCTGACCAGTGTGCTTCAGTGATTGAGCATTGACCTATGAACTAGGAGGTCAGTTTAGATTCCAAGTCAGGGTACATGTTCTGGTTTCCAGATCAATCCCCAGTAGGAGGTAAACAGGAGGCAGCCAATCAAGGATTCCCCCTCATCATTGATGTCTCTCTCTCTCTCTCTCTCTCTCTCTCTCTCTCTCTCTCTCTCTCTTCCTTCCTCTCTGAAATGAATAAAAATATATACTTTAAAAATTATATTAAAAAAACAAAAGTACGCCCTAGCTGATTTGGCTCAGTGGATAGAACATCTGCCTGCAGACTGAAAGGTCCCAGGTTTGATTCAGGCCAAGGCACATACCTGGGTTGTGGGCTCAATTCCCAATGAGGGGCGTAGGCCTGCTCCCGGGGGGCAGAGGGCAGGCCCAATCCCTAGGTGCAGCCCCTGGTCGGGCTCAGAGCAGGGCTGATTGGGGAGTTGGGGCGCCGCCCCCTGTCATGCACAGAGCAGGGCGGATTGGGAGGTTGCGATGCCACCTCTAGTCACACTCAGGGTAGGGCCGATTTGGGGGTTGGGGCACCACCCCCTGTCACACTCAAAGCAGGGTCGATGGGGAGGTTGCGCGCCACCCCCTGTCACGCACAGAGCAGGGCCAATCAGGGGGTTGGGGTGCTGCCCCCTGTCATTCACAGAGCAGGGCCCATCAGGGGAGTTGGGCTCGGTACCCTGTCACTCACAGAGCAGGTCGATCAGGGGGTTGGGGAGCTCCCCCATGTCACACACAGAGTAGGGCCAATAGGGGAGTTGGGCACAACCCCCTGTCACACACAGAGCAGGGCAAATCAGGGGGTGGGGCACTGCCACTGTCACACTCAGGCAGGACAAATGGGGAAGTATGGCTCTACCCCATCACACACAGAGCAGGGCCGATCAGGGTGTTGGGGCGCCGCACCCTGTCACACACAGAGCCGCAGGGCGATCAGGGGGTTGGGGAGCTCCTCCCTATCAGGCACAGAGCAGGCTGATCAGGGGGTTGGGGCGCCTTCCCCTGTCACGAACAGAGCAGGGCAGATAGGGAGGTTGTGGCCCCGCCCCCTATCACACACAGAGCCACAAGGCGATCAGGGGGTTTGGGCGCTGCCCCCTGTCACACTGATCCCGGTGCTGGGAGGCCTCGTGGCTCTGCTGATCCCGGTGCTGGGAGGCGTATTACCCTTTTACTATATAGGATAGAGGCCTGGTGCACAGGTGGGGGCTGGCTGGTTTGCCCTGAAGGGTGTCCCGAATCAGGTTGGGGGTCCCGCTTGGGTGCCTGGCCAGCCTGGATGAGGGGATTATGGCTGTTTGCAGCTGGTCACACCCCCTTCAGGGTGGGGGTCCCCACTGGGGTGCCTGGCCAGTCTGGGTGAGGGGCTGAAGGCCGTTTTCAGGCTGGCAGGTGACTGAAGCTCCCAACCGCTCCTTTTTTTCTTTTTTTTAATTCTGGGCCAGCTTTAGCTCTGAGGCTTGGCTCCAGCTCTGAGGCCTAGGCTGCTGAAAGCAGGTATCTGGTTTGTTTGGGTTCTATAATCAAAACACTGTTTCAACTCCAGCTCTGAGATCCCACCTGGCTGAAAACAGGTTACTAGGGTTTTGTTTAGCTTCTATATTTGTAACAATGTTTCAAACTGCAAGCTCAGAGGCCGGCAGCGGCAGGCGGGGAACGTTGGCTTCCTCCATCACTGGAGCAAGCAAGCCTCCTGTTCGCTTCAAGCTGCCTGGCTGCCGGCCACCATCTTGGCTGGCAGTTAATTTGCATATCGCCCTTATTAGCCAATGGGAAGGGTAGCCGAGGTATGGCTAATTACCATGTTTCTCTTTTATTAGATAGGATATTTAAAAGTGCAGCTTTCTGGGCCCTTCTGAAGCAGGCCAGTGAAATCAGAATCACTTGGTGGGAGAGGCCAAGGATTTGCGCTTTTAACAAACACTTTAAGTCAGTGGTTCTCAACCTGTGGGTCGCGACCCCTTTGGTGGTCGAATGACCCTTTCACAGGGGTCGCCTGAGACCATTGGAAAACACATATATAATTACATATTGTTTTTGTGATTAATCACTATGCTTTAATTATGTTCAATTTGTAACAATGAAAATACATCCTGCATATCAGATATTTACATTATGATTCATAACAGTAGCAAAATTACAGTTATGAAGTAGCAATGAAAATAATTTTATAGTTGGGAGTCACCACAACATGAGGAACTGTATTAAAGGGTCTCGGCATTAGGAAGGTTGAGAACCACTGCTTTAAGTGATTCTTAAGAACCCTAAAGTCTGAGAACCACTAAATTAAATATAAAGAATAGCTACTATTATCCTAGCCTATGTAATCTCCCCACCAAAAAATAAGATGCTGGGATTTCTCGAGTCTTTATGTGGACTTGCTTTCAAAGAAACAGTCTGATGCTAGAATCCATAAAAATAATTTACAACAGATATCATCATAATGACTCTCAGAATAATTTACACCAAAAGTGTTCCCAATAATCTTCTTCAGGCATCTATCTCTCCCACTTCTTCAATTTTGCTACTCTCAAATATATATATATATATATCTTCCTTATGCATACAAACTATAAAAGAAATCAGAAACCTTTGAGAGTTGGAGAAATGAAAATATGAGCTATATATTAAATGTTATTATAGAATTATTAGTTTAGTTAGGTGTGTTAATAGTAGTGTGGTCATGTAAGCGAATGTCCTTAGTCTCATGAGATGAATAAAGTATTTAGGGGTGACATGTCATGACATCTTCAACTTACTTTCAAATGGTTCAGTGGAAAAAAAGCAAATGTATGTGTATTTGTATCTATATACACATATATACATATAAATACACACATGTATATGTATACATACACCTGTGTGTGTGAGTGAAAGCAAATGTGGCTAAATTATAATAGCTGGTCAATCTAAAGTATTTATTATGTTATGTTCTAACTCTACTATAGATTTAATTTTTTCAAAATAAAGTGGGGGAGAAACAAGGCCCCTTCTGTTTTCTTGTGTTTCGTTGCTGCTCTCTCTCTACCTTCCATACCCATTGCAGGCTGCCCACATCCCAGCTGGAAGTGACCACCACCTCCTTGACCACAGCAAACTACCATACTTCCCAGGTTTCCCTTGCCAGCTGTGGAAGTAACTAGAATAACAGTTTTCAGCTCTCACTCTAATTTTCTTTCAAGAAATTCCAGCCTATATAATTCTCCACACTGTATTACATGGGTATGCTTATCACTTGGTTTCCAACTAACAGTTAACTGAAAAATTCCAGCATGGCTCACAGTTCTAGTGGCCTGGAGAAACAGAACCTTGCAGATGGTCCAAGGCACTGGTGGGTGTGTAGAGGGCACACTGGTATCTTTGGTCTGGACTGGCCATGGGAACCATCAATAACAAATATCTTTTACTTACCACTAAACCTGCTCATCACTGAAATTCTTTCTCCTCTAACCACGGTTGTCTAGTAAATTCTTAGTGCTGGATTATCTCCCAAAATCCTTTGCATGATAGGACCATCCTTGAATGGCCAGAGAGGAGATTTAACAATGTTCTAGGAAGTGTCACGTCTTTTGCATCTGCCACTGAGGGTCCCAACATCCCTGCACTCACAGCACTTTAGAGATCTTAGGGATGACAGGTCCAGAGCCATCACAATCAAAATGAAACTTGAGATGCTGCATCCAGTAGACATTCTGGGATATTAAGTAAAGCAGGCAGCTGGAATTTTGTAGAGCTTATTGGAGCTAAGCCAAGCCTCATTAGCAATACCATGATAAATGTCATTTCAGTTAAATGCACTCTGATTATGTGTGTAACACCCAGAAACCAACCCCTCAGTGTAGAGTCTCATTGAAGAGATTGGGTCAGGGAGCGGGGAGGCTGAGAATACCCCACTGAAGGACAGAAGCAAGAATCAAGATGCGACACAAAACCTAAAAGAGATGCTGGACCTGAGTATAACTTCTCTTAGCTGCATTGTGTTGACAGAATTGTCCACCTCCTTGGTAAGAAGAAAATTAGAAGTGAATATCAGAAAGTAACTGTGGCAAGCTGAACGATTACCCCTGAAGGTAGCCAAATCCTAATCTCAGGATCTGTGATTATTACTCTATATGGCAAAAGAGACTTTGAAGATGTGATAAAATAAGGATCATGATATGGGAGGGTGGGCCCTAAGTGTAATCACAAGGGTCCTTGTAAGACAGAGGCTAGAGGATCAAAAGAAAGAGCAGGTCATGTGACAATGGAAGTAGAGATTGGAATGATGTGGCCACAGACCAAGGCTCTAGAAGCTGGAAGCGACAAGGAACAGAGTCTCCCCTGGATCCTCCGGAAGGAACCAGCCTGCTCACACCTTGATGTTAGTCTCTGGAGCTATAAAAGACTAAACTTGTGTGTTTTAAGTCACTAAGTTTGTGGTGATTTGTTACAGTGGCAGCAGGGAACTGGTATATCAATCATAGAAATGTTTATTGTATATGGTTATGCTTAAGTTAGCTAAACAGAAAACTGCAGCTCTCATTTCTCAGTATAGATTCAGTATTACTCATTAACTCCCACTTTTAGTATCTTCATAAAATTTTAGATCAACAAATTCTATATAGATTTATAGTAGAGTATAGAGATCTATGGAGGATATAACCCTACCCACTGTAGCAGTCAAGGCCAACCCTGCTGACAAGAGGATGAAAGAGCACTGTCAGACCCTTTTCTATAAGGGTCACCAACAGGACAGCAGAGCCCAGTCCCTTTCCCAGCTCCCGTCTGACCACACCACCGAGGATGTCACGGGACCCTGGAACTTAGAAGCTGTTTAACAAGAGTCCCAAAGAGGCCAGCAGTGAGAGACAGTTTGATGTAATAGGACAATAGCAGACACACAGGCATTTGATTCCTCGCTCCACAATGACCCGCTATATATTCTGAGCTTCCATTTCATTTTAAAATTAGAAATCATAACATTTGTTACTGAATAGCTTTCTTATGTGGATAAAATCAGATTATGGAAGTAAGACCCTAGCATGGTAACTATGACTGTTGTTATTAATAACAAAAAATTAATTTCCCAAGCCCATATAGAATGTTACTGTCAGGAAGAGGACTATTTCCCATGTCTCTATATGATGCCTCTTCAGTTCACCAAACCTGTCACCATTTCAGGATTACCCTGGGGCTCCTATGCATGTCACTTTCTGTCAGTTTTTCTGGCCGTTCCCCACAACTGCTGCCTGGACAGACCTCAGTTCATTGTGCCAACATTTGCACGACACCAGCTGCATGACGTGTGGGGGGTGACTCCAGCTGGGCTAGGGGAGGGAGGCACTGGGTGAGCCAAACAATGCCCCTTCCACAAGGAAATTATATTTTAGTGTGTCTAGACAAGAACAATAATGACACTTATGGTGTAGAGTAAATGGAGAGCCATAAGAGGGGCAAAGCAAGGCCACTACACCAGTTCACAGGCAGATGAAAGCTTCAGTAGGGGTCCCTAAAGAGAGCTGTGATTTACACAGGCCCTGGAGATGCCTAGGGCCGTGACAGATGGTAAAGGGATGAGGAAGAAGTGGGAACATCTGGGGCCTGCTTAGACAAGGGCAAGCAGTCTGCCATTGTGGCACTTAGGGACACAGTAGACATGCTTATAGCTACTTGCCTCAAAATGCAAACGCCATTCCTCATTCAGCAGAGTGCTGCTTTATTCTTTATAGCCAATGCAGGGTACTGAGAACCAATGCTCAGCCCCTTCTCTTCCCCTAGGTATAACCAACAAGTAAATTTAGAGCTGATTTTTACTATTATGAGGAACACCTTTGGCTGCTTTTCTTAGTTAAACAATTGTAGAGCCAGTAGGTGTCCACTGGCATGAAGAAAATCCAGGAGAGACACTTTTCAGACTGAAGGAAGGCAGCCCCAGGATTCCCTTGGTGTAGTTCTGTAGAGGGGGCATGCCAATTTCAGGGAAGCCTGGACCCTTGATCCCCAATTCTGGAAATCAGAGAAGCAGATCAATGTAGGATAGGGGACTCTGTGCTTTGTGGCCAGGAAAGAAGCCAAGGACTCCAACAGTAAGTTTACAAGAGGGCATGGGGTTTGTGCTGGTCACCAGAGCTCAGTCAAGGGCCTGAGGGTCATGGGAGAGGACTTGTCCCAGCAAAACAGGGGCCTACTGCTCAAGGCCCCTCCAGACCCACAAAGCCAGTGCAGTGCAGCATTCGGCACAAATGCTTGGGGATGTGACCATGATACTTCATTGAGACATAACCAGGGAGTCCAGGCTGGGAGTCCCCCCAGCAGAGGAGAAGCATCCATCAGACAGTGTGGGACCACTCTTCTGGGGGACAACTACTTTATTCTGAGTATAGAAGCAGCTGTGCTGGGCAACTTGGAGAAACAGAAGAGTATCTATCACATTGGTGCCAGCTGGCCAAAAAGGTCCTGCCATTTTCACAGGTGTTCATTGTTCAATCACAGATTTCGTTATGCCGATACGTATGTGCATGCCAGTATCAATGTCATCATTTCACAGGGGGAATTCCTAGCAGAGACCCTGGCTGCTAAGCATGCATGTCCAGTCACCCAGCTCTGACATGCTTTCTGATGAGGACATTGATGAACAAGTACTTGTTAAAGATCATAAAAATCTATGTAGATTATATTAAATTTGTAAGTAAAGGCCTTGTCAATTTATCTCATTTATATTCAATTTTAGATAACGGTCCCTTTCCTCCACAGTTTCCTGTCACATATTATTTTTTAATCAGGTAATTTCACATCAAATGACACAGATGTGGAAGAAAGCAGATGAGTGTAAGGGAAAGAGGCTAACTGCAGTTGGTCTTCCGGAATTCAACCCAGGCAGTGGATGGAGCATCTGCTTACACTCTTTGGAGTCTCAAATTCTCTGAGATCAATAACTACACTTTCTCACTAGCCCTCCAATCTGTCTCCCCCACTGCATGCTTAGTGTGCCCACAGAGTGAAGGATAGCTTCCCAGACCTAAGAGTAAGGTGTTCTGAGCTTCTACTTTGCACCTTGCTGTCAGAAGGAAGTATGGATATGTTGGGGGGAGGGGGGGCGGTAATGGGTGTGACAATGACCGGGGCTGCTGACCTAGGGGGCCCTGTCTCCCATGTTGCCAGGGACAAGAACAGACAGCTGCCCAGGGCATGTTGGGTATGTAAATATCCACATGTGAGCCCAAACTTGAGAGCAGTCTGGCCATCTGCCACACAGTCTATGTGCAAGGCCTCCACTGCACAGTCAGTGTGGCAGATGGAGACGTGCAAGCACTGGGCATCTCAAGCATTTATACATTCCCAGAGCTGAATTTCTGAGTTTTAGAGGTTTTCCCATCACTATTACAATAAATAGAGAGCACAAGTCAAATAAAACATTGTGGCCGAAACCGGTTTGGCTCAGTGGATAGAGCGTCGGCCTGCGGACTGAAAGGTCCCAGGTTCGATTCCGGTCAAGGGCATGTACCTGGGTTGCGGGCACATCTCCAGTGGGAGATGTGCAGGAGGCAGCTGGTCGATGTTTCTCTCTCATCGATGTTTCTAACTCTCTATCTCTCTCCCTTCCTCTCTGTAAAAAATCAATAAAATATATTTTAAAAAAATAAATAAATAAATAAAACATTGTGTTACTATTTCATTGTTCTAAAATGATCCAGAAAAGGCCAAAGTGTTATTAACAAGATAAGGTTGAAAATGCCCAGACAATAGGATATCCAAGCATCCTTTCCTTTTCTTATCCAAAGTTGTTCTCTAAACATGACCAATAATGCTCTCACCCAGATCCAAATCTACAGCCTGTTGAAAAAGTTCCTCCTTCAGATCACAGACATGAAAGTGAAGAGCCAAGTATAATCCCAAATAAACCCCGTTCTGCCTCCTCCTGCTCTCCTTCCCCACCTCAAAGCTGCACTGTCTTCCCCTGTTCTTTCACTGGATTCTCAGCACTGCTGCCTTGTTGCCACAGAATCACAGAACTCTAAGTTAAAAAAGACTGCATGGTTTTCCCTTCACATGAAGCCCCAAGGGCAAAATGTTATCAAACTCTTACTCATAGATCCACAACAGACTTTCCTGCTGGCAGCTAGCCTGAGCACAGAAAGTCACACATGATTATTGAGTCCTGTCATACACATCAGAGAACGGCATTGGGCTTGGCAGGTATATGACAGCTTCGGTAACATTTTACCCTTCCAAAAGAGCATTCATCCCTCTACTCAGCTTTCATTTCCTGCTCAGGACTAGAAGCCCCAAGTTCATGTGTATTTCTAAGCTCTCTCATGATGCACTCTATCACTTCCATGCAGTCCATATGCCAAACCAAGCAGTATTCAGAGAGATGGGTGGGGCAGGGAGGGGGGAGGCTGAGAATCAGGCAGCGGGGAAGAAGGCAAACGTCATGAAACTTTGTCTTGTCTGCAGAAATGTGACCTGGGTAGAGGGCTGGGGGAGGGTTCTAGTTGCAGTGCAAGCAAGAAACTACCTGTTCCAATGACAATACTTCAAAGCATCTGCCTCCGAGGGTTGGCCTTCCATGACCCAGTTATAGGCTTTCTCTTCCTTTTCCACCCTGAAAGTGCCTGTCCCCTGAACCATTTTGTTGGGGCCCACTTAGGCTGGCTTTACAGGGTTACTAAAGTATCAATATTTGTTACATGACTCAGGTTTCATTTTAACATCAATATCTTAACATTAAAAATGTTACCTAATGATAGAAATGTAAGGTATTGACAGCTAGCCAATGCAAGGAACATTTGAGAACACAAAATAATGATGGTAGATGACTATCAACTGCTTGGTGAGTTCTTGTGTTTATTCTGAAGCAATAGAATCGGGAATATTAAACTGATTTTCCACAAGTCTTCCCATTGCATTATTTTCCCATCACAAATAGGAATGATAAAGCTCTAGGAGGTGAATCAACTAAGTAGGCAATAGGGATTTTAAAAAAATGTTCCCAGACCTTTGAGTCAGTCTGGAAATGTGTATATGTCACATGGCCAAGGATAAATTCTTCCTACTGAACCAATTCACTAGGGCAGCTTGGTCCACTGGCCCTGTCCAACTACAGGGAGCAGGAGAATGACCACTTAATCATAAGCTATAGGAGTTTGCTCTCCACACCAGTCTGAAAATCCCCTGTTAAGAGTCATCATCAGATCATATTGATCACTTCTCTAAGCACCTCTTCAAAGGGTTCTCTAGACACACTTGACTGAGCTGGATTTAATTTAAGCACTTTACTATACATAGATTCTATCAGTTTAGCTTTGTGAAAATTATGATGTTAAGAACCCAGCTTCCCTGAGGAGGTCTGAGCACTGATGTTCCTGATGTCTTGCATCTCCCAACTTGAGGAAGGATTTGGGTAAGTCTGCCCCTTGTTTCCAGGTAAACCTGGCATTACTGTCATTTTCCTCACAATATCAGCTATGACATCTTGCCTCCCAGATCTCTCTCTCTCTGACAAACAGTGGCTTATAGAGTGACTCCTAAGACCACACCCCAACACAAACATCCCACCCAACTGAGAAAAGCGACTTTCCTACCTACATAGAAAGAAGAATGAAGCATTTTGAAGGAACCACATCCCTCTCCTACCATGTTTTTAAAAAATCATCTTTGGCAGCTGCAGAAAAGGTCATTTCCTCTCAGGTCTGCTGGCCAGATTCTTTCATTCTGTGACAGTGGGGCAGAGTGGGAATTACAGGTGTGCAGAGAAGATAGAATTTTTAAACCCTTATTTTCTTGAAACTGTTTCCTCTCATAGTGTGAATGGAATTTTAAAATGATATCTAAAGCACAGCCGGAACATAATGTAAATCTAGTGCTGGGAAATTCTTCCCTCTAGGCACTATTCAAAAGCCAAACTCATTTGAGAGAAGTTCCAGGGGTTCGGAACAGCTGGGAGGGCACTTGCTTGGCCTTGCCTGATTACATAAAGGAGACAGAGGGGAGTGTGTAGGGAAGGCACGCTGAGCCCCTGAGTGTAGAGCAGGGCGTGAGCATTCAGACATGCCAGGATGCTAATCTAGAGGCATGTGTAGGTGGATCTCGTGTTTCAGAGGCTTTCAGAGTATTTTGTCGTGTCATTTGTTCCATTAAGATTTGTTTAAAAGAAAAAAGAAAAAAAAAACACAGGAAACTAACATTCACAACTAAGGATTTTGCAAATACCATTCCTCCCACTGCACGCAGTATTGCCTACATCAACATTTACCATGCATCAGTAATGCTTTTGAAAGAAATTATTCAAAAAATAAAAGTTCCTAATATTTCAGGAACCTTTTACCAAACATCTACTTTGATTTCACACTTCTGAACACAGTAGCCATGACCATACTTTCTAGTGGAAGCCCTGTCCTGAGTGATGTTGCCATGAAACAAGAAGCTGGTGAGCAGAAAAGCACAAAGGTGACCTAGGAGAGTGCCTTCTGTCAGAGGTCATCCTCACACTCACATAGTATGTGATGTGGGCCCAGCTGGAAGCTAATGTTACCCAACCAAAGGGGTGCAAACCTCTTAAATAGCAACAGCGGCCGGATGTTTCCCTAAGGATGGGCTGGTTGTAGTAATACGTAGAAAACACCAGAGATGAAGGTGAAGTTGAGTGAAATGGTAGTCTTTTGGGTAACACTCCAATTGAAAAAGGACTTTGGTGGGTTGTTGTTTTTTTACCTAATACCATAGGGTTATAATCCTTTCCCACTGCATCAGCAGAAGGCTTTAAAGATTGTGAAAATTTTGTTTGTTGGATTTAGAAGCATAAGCAAAGAACAGAGAACAGTGACAAGAGCAGTAGAAATGCAATTGATGAAAACTATGAAGATGGGGAAGGAAACCTTTGCTCCCAATGGTCAACTCAGTGGAAATGCAGAGCATGCTGTCCACTAGTATCACAACAAGACAATCCCAGAGCAACACTGGGTACCACCTTATCCTGGGGATGGGGATGGGGCTGGAGCCAGCTCAACTTTGGACTGATTCAAACTAATCTTTCAGACAAAGAAAAGCTTTTATTCCAAATCATAATAACCTGGTATGGTCCTTCCTATTTCTTTCCTTTCCTGAACTCTTCAGTCCTAGAGCTACTGGGTGAGCAGAATAAGGGATAGAAGGAGGGGGCCACAGTATCTCCAAGTCAGATGAAGAAGCCAGGAAAGATGAAGGGGATATCCCCAAAGGAGGGTTGCTTGCGTATGGTGCCAGAGTTCAAGCAGGGCAAGGCAATCATCTACATGGGGTGAGGGTGGGGGCGCAGCAGTGGTCCAGCCCAGGGGATTGGAGCCCAAGTAGGGTGAAAGGGTGTCATGTGGGGATTGCTTCACTGGGGACTAGATACATACAAAAGAATTGAGTGAATAAGCAAACAGGCAAAGGCAATAAAGTTTAGGTTTTTCACTGCCTGAGAAGGGAGTTTCAGTAGGGAAAGAGAAAGAAACTAGAATGAACCCCATGGTATTATATTGGAATTGGAGGTACCAATATGATTCTTTGGGGTTTTCAAAACAGATGGCTAGCTAAAATAGGCATAAATATTGATAGAGATGTAAATGTGTGTGTATACTATGTATGTATTTCTATATATGTATGCATTAGTATATGGATATACATTTATTGCCTACACATATTTATACCCTATCTCTGTCTACTGGGAAGGCAACTTTCTAGAAAGCAATACATACACCTAGAAGCCAGATATTGGCTTCTATATTTACATAGTTTCAAATTACACCCCCCCCCCTTAAAATGCATATGAATTACAAAGAGTAGAGGAATAAATTTAGTATGGAGAAGGCTGGCAGACACCATAATCAAGTGTCTAAGTGAATATCATCAGTGGAAGAAATTAAAGTTGTGTTCCACTTAGTAGGATAAATTGAGAAAAACACAGCATTACCTCAATATTTCTGTCAAAAGTACATGACTAAAATCTTATGAAAACCCATCCAATAAACCCAAATGAGAAACAGTCTATAAGACTTCAATCTTCAAAAATGTCAAGATCTAGAGCAGGAAGCAAAGACTGAGAAAATGTTTCAGACGTGTGGCCTGACAACCAAATGGGATGCATCATTTTGGAGTGGATCTTTTTGCTATACAGGCCACTATTGGGACAATTGGTTAAACGGAATGAGATTACAAGATTAAATTACACACATGTACCATTGTTGATATCCTACTTTCGATGGTTGCATTGTGGTTATACAGGAGAATGTCCGTGTTTACAGGAAATACACACTAAAATATTCACAAATGATTGCATCTTAAGTTGGCAACTTTATCTCAAAGAGCTCCAGAAAAATAAAAGTATTTGCCACTTTTCTTTAAGTTTAAGATTCTTTCAAAAAATTGTTTACATCATGTAGGGAAGGTAAATTCTACAAAAACTTTGCATAAATTAATACAGCAATGGGTCTTTCTGAATAGTGATTCTAAGCCAACAAGCAACAGAACTACCTAGGGAATTTTTGAAAACACACACATACATATGCATACACACATGCACATACATTCACATACACACAGAGAATCATCCCAGATTTAGCCACCAATACTACCTAAGTGGGCTCTAGAAAGGAGGCATTGATGCTGAACCACAGAAATGGCCTGTGGTTATATGTGCCTATTATTAAACACAACTGAAGTGTTCACAAGAAAGTTGGGTTAGTGCAAAGAAGTATGTTTTGTATCTCCTTCAATTGATATGATGCCAAGATAAGTACATAATGATGTTAACTCTCCTTGTAACCTATATGGTTAATTCCCAAAGTTTAGGTCAGAATCATAAGATGCTCAATAAATGACTATAATTGTCATTACTGTATGCCTGAAGTTGCTGTCCCGAATATTCACAATAACACAGTAAGATGCATATCAAGGAAAATATAATTACCCCGTAAGTGATAATATCTGTCCACCTGTGACTCAGAGAAGCTGAGGTTCTTGCTCAAGTTCACACAGCCAGAAACGTCCTTAGTGCTTTTTCTTCCTATCCCTGGATGGAGGCCAGATCTGCATCCCTCCCAGGGACCCTTTACTCAGTTAGACAAGCCCCACTCCCTTAGTTGGAAAGTCCTAGAGAAAAAATATAGAGGAGTTTTCAGTGTTCCAAGGGTCAAAAAGAAATTCTTTCTCCCATCAGAGCACTAAATTGAGCATAGTCCCTTCGGTGTCAAGACACATCGTTACTATCCCAACCTAGGAAGTAGATGAGGGTGTATCTCTCCACTTCCCTGCTAATGGAATCACACCATCACTCTGAGTCCTGCCTGCTTCCTAGCCTGTGTGCATCAGAAAGAGACACACTTGTCCCCACTGGCCATACTGGATGCACTCTACCTTCTCTCTAACTCCTGCAAACAGTTCCAGCTACTGTCTCTGTTCCAGAGTAAGTGTGACTGAGCAGAATTTGAGGCACTTGCCTTCTTATGTCTTCCTTATCCAAGCAATTCTAAAACCTCATCACATAAGTCTTTATATAGCACATAAGCAGTGCTGAAAAGCTAGGTTAAATTGTGTGCAATTTTGTGAGATGTACTTATACTTACATTAAGTCTTAGCAAATTTCCAAAATAAAATGCCTAATAGCTATTGTTTAAAAGAAGTCTGTAAACTGCTTATAACTGGATTTCAGTTTCTATTTTTGTGTCCTGATTTGAAAGACAAGCAATGACCCTTAACACAAGCATTAGTTTTGGATCAGCTCAGGTATTGGAACGACCCCATCAAGTAAGCGGAGTAAAGAAGAATAGGGACTTGTAAGCAGTTTAAAATTAGTAAAGCCCTAGCTGGTTTGGCTCAGTTGATACAGAATTTACCAGGCAACCGAAAAATACGCAGGAGTACTCAGAGATTCAGGATAAACCTATTTATTTTCAGATGTTTCACATGTACTAGTACAGTGACTCAGGAGAGCCTATTTCCAAATCCTGAGCCCATGGATATAGCACAAGTTTTCCTTTATACCCTTTGGTTTCTTTGTCCCCAAAATATGGATCAGACTTCTGGACCTTTCGCAGGCTTTGCAAAAAGCCCCGTGTGTCGGGATGGGGGACATGAGACCACACCTAAAGGTCTGGCCTGGTGCCAGCGCTGATAACCCCCTCTGGGGGGTGTGTATGGTTCATGGTTTATGGCCTTTGTAAAATGGGAGTATTTAGGTAAATAGGTCTTGCAAGACCAGATAATTAAGGAAGGGGCAGTGACTTGATTATAGGCTAACAAGAATGTGCATTAGGGATACTGATTAACTAGGTACAGAGTCAGGCTGCTAGCCCCTCCCTCCCCTCCAAATGTATTTTTATGTTCCCCATCACAGTGGACAGAGCATCAGTTTGATTCGGTCAAGGGCACATGCTTGGGTTGCGGGCTCGATCCCCAGTGGGGGGCATGCAGGAGGCAGCTGATCAATGATTCTCTATCATACTTGATGTTTCTATCTCCCTCTCCCTTTCTCTCTCTGAAATCAATAAAAAATATATTTTAAAATGAGCAGAAATGCAAAAGGTTAAGTAAGCAAAATGGACTCGTTTCAACAGTTACCTCCCAGAGCTCCAATGTTTATTGAGAATCTGCTACATATCAGGCACCGGTCTTGCCTTTGAGTATACAGAGATGAGCATGACAAATAAATCTCTGTCCTTGTGGAGAATCAATTGCTCGGTCATTCATTCAACACATGGTTATTTGCTCATAGAATATTCCAAGCACTAAGCTGATGTAGTTTGCTCAAAGCCCCAGCTCTATCCAGCTCCATCACTTTTCAGGCTGTGTGGGCCACCCACTCACCCCCTCCAGTGTATGAAAAGAAAACAGTGTGAGCCTCCCATCTTTCTTCCTCTTCCCCAACAATACAGAAGAACTAATCATCAGGGTTTCCATTGCAGAGAGAAGCACAGTAATATTGGGCTCTAGCCATGTAAATCTCTGGAAAGCTTTTTCACAAAGGGCAACTACAGAGGAGTTGTTCAGGTTCATTAATGGAAATTGGTCTGTCTCCTTTACTCTAGATGAAGACTAGCATGACCTAAATGTAAAGCTTTAAATGTCCTAAAAGTGAAGCTAAGATTGGCCTCCCTCCTGCAGTTTGAGCAGAGGGAAACACACCACCCAGTGGTTCCCATGGCCAATTAACAGGCCAGCCTGTATCCTGTCTCGCTGCAGTGAGGCAGCTCTCAATGAATTCTACTATATTTATGGCAAAGACAAACTTCTAGAGTTGTCTGGGATTTATTTCAGGCTCTCTTTATGATGGGAAAGTAAAGCCTCTCTATTTGTACAAGCCACTGCGTGTTTACAGAGGGATTCTCAAAACACTGCCAACTGGATAGCGTGGGGCTGGCCTAGTTTTGAAGAGAATCTTAATTAGTAACACCAGCAAAAACCCCATTTGGACCAAAATTTCATGTTCCAAAAGTTTTCATCTCAACTGCCTGTGGCTTATGAATGACTATTTCTGGAACTGTCTAGTAAAGAGGGAATAAGAGACTCCAACACCATATCTTTATCTCATTATATCAAAGTGTAAAACTCAGGCAACTCTGAGGATGAGAATGAGTCCATAGAAACACTGTTGGTCCAGAGCTTTGGATTTTTTGAGACGTTCTTCTGTCTTAGGAAAGAGCTTACCAAGAGCCCTTGTCTGCTTTCCTGGCCAGGGCACAGGGTGTTATCCAAAACTTGGTTGAGAAAGGAAATCTTCAATTAGAATTACTTATCTGCTTTGTAAGTTGGCATTTCTCAAACATTAATGTGCATATGAAGCACCAGGGGATCTTGTTAAAATTCAGATCTTGATTCAGGAGGTCTGGGGTGAGGCCTGAAAACCTTCATTCCTAAGAAGCCCCAGATGATGCTGATGCTGATGCTGATGCTCGCAGACCACACTTAGAGTGGCAAGGTTCTCTATGAGTGTGACAACTTGGCACTGCCTCACTCAGAAGTGGCTCCCAAACAGGTTAGAGGGAGGGTGCAGTTCTGGAGAGCAGAGAGATAAAGTTCAGCAGTCAGGAAAAGGAATGTACTCTTGTTCCTGCAGCACTTAGCCTACCTCTGGCTTCTTCCAGACTTTTATGAGAGATGTCCCTGAACAACATGCTACCTAATCCCCAGAAGCACCATTTTCAACATCTTTTCTCCATGCCCACCCAAATCGTAGGCTGCTATAAGATGGAGAATCCCATGTATGGCTTCGATGTACTATTTAGAATCTCACTTTGGATTTTCTTCACTGGTACAATTTGAGGAAGTGTGGCTATGTGTCACCAGTGTAGCAGAGCCTGTTAGGAAGAGTCTTCACCTAAGACTTGGGGCTGCTGGAGTTATGGTTCTGAGATTTCCAGTATCTTTCCTGTTCTCCATATGTTATTGACTTGCACGTCACTGATTGATTGGTCAGACCTGCAAATGTAGATCTAATTTTATATAGGAAGGAACCCCTCTTCAACCCTACCCCACACTCTCCTCGCCATCTAATTCTTAGGGGGAGGAGTTATAAAATGTTTACTACTAGCTAATTTAAAGCTGCTCATTCTTTTCTTTTTTCTCAGGGTCCACATGCTCTGCAAGATATACCTAGCATGCTCTTGCCCAGGGATTTAAATAACATAAGTGAAAAGATACTAAACCACTAAGCAAAATGCTTTCTTGCTTATTAAGATGCAGAAACAACCTAGAATAAAAATGAAGTATTGTTTTAGACCCAAGTCCAACTCTTCAGATGTGGCTATGGTTTGAGAACTAAAACCACACACATCTGCACAGTCTAATGCCCAGATCTAGTAACCAAGCAAACACAGTTGTTTCATGTGAGTCTATTGAATGGTGTCAGTTCCTCTTCTCACACTAGCTCCACTTTCCTGAATCAGTTTCTCCTTCTAACTCTTTTCTTAACTACAAGATAAAGCTTTTCAAATGAACATCTTTTCTTAATGAAGCAAGGATTGAAATGGAGAGGGTTGATTAAAATGAAAACAAGAAAAGAAAAACAAATAAAAATAACCATTCACTAGTATGTTCAATGAAAGTAAAATGTGAAAACTACTGACTAATTTTGGTTTGAGATTGTGCTTCCATAGAGGATCATGCTGCATTCTGCTTTATCCACATCCAGGCCTCAAGGAGATAATCCTGTGAGGAGAAAGGCCTGCTGTGCAGCTATAAACACTTAATTGCCAGTTGAGATGGCTCCTCTCTTGACATTTAAATTCTTATTAAATTCAAAGAATTTTCTGTGCATAGGAAAGCCCGATATGGGGAATGAACAGAGATCCAGGTTCACTGAGGAATGTTCTGAGATATAGACCTGCTACTCAAACTGTGTTTTGGGAACTGTTGTAGAAGACCAAAGAAACCCAAGTGACACTTAGAGAAATGGAGTTACACAGCTTTATTACTCCAATGGTCTCAGAGGAGTTGCCTCCAAAGTCTGAGCAAACCAATATGGTGGAAGCTCTTCTTTTATCCCCTTTGGTTTCTTTGTCCCCCAAATATGGATGACGCTTCTGGATCTTTCATGGGCTTTGCAAAAAGCCCCATGTGTTGGGAGGGGGACCTTGAGGCCATATCTAAGGGCCTGGCGTGGTACCAGCACTGATAATCCCCTCCGGGGATTGTGTATTGTTCATGGTTTATGGCCTCTGTAAAATGTGAGCATTTAGTTAATAGGTCTTGCAAGACCAGATTGTGGAGAAAGGGACAGTGACTTAATTATAGGTTATCAAGTCACTGCCCCTTCTGGCACAGATTTAGATTGCTAACCCCCCAAACATCAAGGTCACAATGGAATTAGCCTTTTAGGCTTCTCATTCCCCCCTCTTGTCCGAAAGATTTTCTTAGCCTTGTGGTACAACGACTACAGGATGTTACAATGAACTGGGACTGAAACCACTCTTAACTGCTTCCTGCTAATAAGGGACGATGACCAAGGGGTTAGCATCCCGTTTCTTCCTCTCAGAGGGGTTTGTAGGGAATTCTTCTGGTTTGTAGGACCATCTGAAGTTTAAAGGCATCTAGGCAAGATGAGTTAAAGTGAGTTAAGAAATTTAGAAGACATGGTCCTAATGTTACAGCTATGAGTAGCATTAACAGTGGTCCTGCCAATGGGTGAAGCCTTTTCCAAACTCCCTTCCCCCTCTCCCCCTCAGGCAACTCAAGACTCAGATAGCTCCTGTCTTCTTTTTGTTGCTCATTCGATTAGATCCTTAGCCTTATCCCTGACAATGCCTGACTGGTTGGCATAAAAGCAGCACTCTTCTCCTAAGAAGAGGCAGATTCCACCTTTCTCTGCTGTTAGTAAGTCTAATCTCCTTCTATTCTGTAGTACTACTGTGGCTAAGGAATCAACTTGATCCTGTAAGGCAATTAGAGTCTCAGCTACTCTCTCTATGTCTTCTGAAAATTCTTGGGTCAAAACTTGATAAGAGGAGACAGAGTTAGCTATTCCCCCTATCCTGGCTCCTATGCTACCGGCAATTCTGAGCGCTATTAGAAGGGGGATTACTTGCAGAGCCCTCTTATATCTAGTTACTGCTTTAAGAGGGGTCTCAAGGGATTGGTTGTTGGGTACAATAGACATATCTGGGTTTAAGTAGGCAGCAGTGCACACTCCCGTCCAGTTTGCAGACAGGCAGACCATTTTAAGCAGTGATCCCACACATGTAAAATGTTCCTGCAAGGGGGCACCAGGTGTAGGTGTTTTCAGCCTTGAGGGTAGAGTTGCATAGTTCATCTGGGAGATGACCTGTTGGATGTTGGCCCTGGATACTTCCACTCGGACTGATCGCTGCTTAGCTGATGAGCTGCCTTCACACACGAGTGGTGGATCCAGGTGCTCAATCCTGCAACCTTGAGAGCTGTGGGTGTGGTTAATATGACTGGATAGGGTCCCTTCCAGGTAGGCTTGAGGGGTTCCTTTTTCCAATCCTTTACCCAAACCTGGTCTCCAGGTTTATAAGGATGTATGGCTGTTCCTAGAGAGATGGGTAGTCAATCAATAACCCACCTGTGGACCTCAAAGACAGTTTTTCCAAGTCCTTGTAGTTGCTTCTGGATTTCTAAGTTCCCTATTTCCCCTAAATCTCCCTTTGGCCAAATTAAGGGAGGAGGTCTGCCATATAGAATTTCAAAGGGAGAGAAACCTACCCTGGCCTTTGGGTCACAGCATACCCACAGGAGTACAAGAGGACAGATATCTGTCCAGGGTAAGGTTGTCTCTTGGCATGGCTTAGCCATAGGCTGCTTAAGAGTCCGGTTCATGCGTTCTACTTTCCCTGAACTCTGAGGCCTGTAAGTTGTATATAGGTTCCATTTAATTCCTAAAGCCTTAGCTACCTATTGTATTATTTTTGCTACAAAGACCATTATCAGACCCTATGGACAGAGGCATTCCATACCACAGAATTATGTCCTTCAGCAATGCCTTGGTGACTTCTCTTGCCTTTTCCGTGAGAGTGGGATATGAATTGATCCAGCCTGAAAAGGTGCATACAAAGACTAGTAGGTATTTATTTCCTCTGCCAGGCCCTATTTCTGTAAAATCTACTTCTAAGTCCTCAAAGGGAGCTTTCCCACAGTACTGAACTTCTATCGGTCCTATAGGACCCTGTTTGGCATTGTTCTGTGCACAGAGAAGGCAACACTGAGAGACTGAGGCACACAAGGAGGGAAGATGAACAATTAGGTAGTATCTGCCTAACAGAGCTTCTAGGGCAGTCTTCCCTAAATGAGTAAGTTCATGCTGCTGGAGGACTACCTTATGGGCTAACTGTTCTGGGACATATACCCAATGATCTGGGAGTATCCACCAGCCTTCCTTCATTCTCTTGCCCCCTTCTTGCTGGGCCCATTCCTCTTCCTGAGGAGTGTATTTTGGAGGTTCAGGTAATTTGGGGGCCAACATGATCCGTGACAGTGCTACTTGTTCTTTAGTAGCCAGCTTGGCTGCAGCATCAGTACATCGATTTCCTTCTGACACTGAGTCTTTCCCCTTCTGGTGACCTGTAAAATGGATGACAGCTATTTCCTTGGGCTCCCAGACTGCTTCTAGTAACTTTAAGATCTCATTCTGATTTTTGATTCCTTTTCTCCAGCTGTCAGGAGCCCCCTTTCCTTGTATATAGTCCCATGGATATGCAGGGCAGTGAAGGCATAGCGCGAGTCAGTGTAGATGTTGGCACGCTTATCTTTACTGAGTTCTAGGGCTCTGACTAGGGCCCAAAGTTCTGCCCTCTGCACTGACCATCCTTCAGGCAGGGCCTGTGCCTCGATTGTCTCAAAGTTTGATACCACTGCATATCCGGCTCATCTTTTTTCTTCACCTAAGTAACTACTGCTTCCGTGAACAATACCAAGTCCGGATTCTGTAGAGGCCTATCTGTTAGACCTGGTCAGTTGGAGTAAACCTCCTTTAGGACTTCTAGGCAATCATGTTCAGGGGCTCCCTCAGCAATGGGTAAAAAAGGTGGCAGGATTAAGAGTTCTCACTGCTTCTGGTCGTACCCGTGGATTTTCACATATGAGCCCCTGATACTGGGTCAGCTGAGCATGAGTCAGCCAGTGCTGCCCCCTAGCTTCCATTAGGGTAACAACAGAATGAGGCACTTTTACATTTAAGTTTTGTCCCAGGGTAAGCTTATCTGCTTCTTTGACAAATAATGCCATGGGTGCAAGGGCCCTGAGACACAGGGGCCACCTGGAGGCAACCGGGTCAATCTGCTTGGAGAGATAGGCTACTGGTCTTTGCCAGGGTCCAAACTCCTGGGTTAGAACTCTTAGGGCTACCCCGCTGTTCTCGTGAATGAAGAGGTTAAAGTCCCATGTCACATCTGGTAGCCCTAGTGCTAGGGCCTCATTGAGCTTTGCCTTTATGGTGAAGAAGGCTTTCTCCTGCTTGGGACCCCAGTCAATGGGTGCCTTCTTTTCCCCTTTTAAAGCTTAATAGAGAGATTTAGCCAGGTCTGAAAACCCTGGGATCCAAATTCAACAGAACCCTGCTGCTCCCAGGAATAACCGAATCTGCCACCGGGTGCTAGGGACTGGGATGGCACATACCACCTGCTTTCTTTCAGTCCCTAGCCTTCGTTTCCCTTGGGTGATTTGGAAGCCTAGATACTGGACTTCTTTCTGACAGATTTGTGCCTTTTTCTTGGACACCCAGTAACCTGTTTTAGTTAAGAGTCTCAGAAGGGCTCATGTTCCTTCCCAGCACTGAGCTCGTGTGGACCTAGCCAGTAGGACAGTGATGGCGAACCTATGACACGCGTGTCAGAGGTGACACACGAACTCATTTTTTGGGTTGATTTTTCTTTGTTAAATGGCATTTAAATATATAAAATAAATATCAAAAATATAAATCTTTGTTTTACTATGGTTGCAAATATCAAAAAATTTCTATATGTGACACGGCACCAGAGTTAAGTAGGGTTTTTCAAAATGCTGACACGCTGAGCTCAAAAGGTTCGCCATCACTGCAGTAGGAGGTCGTCTACATATTGAAGTAGAATGCACCCCAAGTCCTGTCCTGGGAACTTAGATCATATGCTAGTGCTCCACTAAAAAGAGTAGGGAAATTCTCCAATCCTTTGTGGTAGTCTGCTCTAGGCGGACTTCTGCTGGGGCTTCTAGTTTGTTTTTCTCACGTCAAAGTTGATCAGTGTGTGGACGGTAGGCTCCCCGCCTGAATGTAGAAGATAGCGTCCCATCAGATCTAGATATGGAATCCATTCCAGCATCGAAAA
>NW_005871077.1:6693854-6696645 GCF_000147115.1 Myotis lucifugus
CAAATAAATGTTAAAGAATTTTTTTTTTCTTTACCTATTTATTTAAAATACTAGAGGGCCCGGTGGCCCAAAAATTTGTGCCCTCGGGGGGGAAGGGAGGGGGTTCCCTCAGCCCGGCCCTGTGCCCTTCTCGCATTCTGGGACCCCTCGGGGAGAAAAATACCTGCTGGCTTAGGCCTGCTCCCGGGTGGCAGAGGGGCAGGCCCAATCCCTAGGGGCAGCCCCTGGTCAGGCTCAGAGCAGGGCCAATTGGGGAGTTGGGGGCCCCCCCCCTTTCATGCACAAAGCAGGGTGGATCGGGAGGTTGCAGCGCCACCCTCAGTCACGCTCAGGGTACAGCTGATTGGGGGGTTGGGGCACCGCCCCCTTTCACACTCAAGGCAGGGTCGATGGGGGGGTTGCCGCCCCACCCCCTGTCACCCACAGAGCAGGGCCGATCAGGGGGTTGGGGTGCTGCCCCCTGTCACTCACAGAGCAGGGCTGATCAGGGGGTTGGGGCCCCTTCCCCTGTCACAAACAGAGCAGGGTGGGGGGGGGGGGGGGCACCGCACCCTGTCACACACAGAGCACAGGGCGATCAGGGGGTTTGGGCGCTGCCCCCTGTAACGCTGATCCTGGTGCCGGGAGGCCTCGTGGCTCTGCTGATCCCGGTGCTGGGAGGCATATTACCCTTTTACTATATAGGATAGAGGCCTGGTGCACGGGTGGGGGCCGGCTGGTTTGCCCTGAAGGGTGTCCTGGATCAGGGTGGGGGTCCCCACTGTGGTGCTTGGCCAGCCTGGATGAGGGGATGATGGCTGTTTGCAGCTGGTCACACCCCCTTCAGGGTGGGGGTCCCCACTGGGGTGAGGGGCTGAGGGCTGTTTTCAGGCTGGTGGGTGACTGAAGCTCCCAACTGCTCCTTTTTTTCTTTTTTTTTTTAATTCTGGGCCAGCTTTAGCTCTGAGGCTTGGCTCCAGCTCTGAGGCCTAGGCTGCTGAAAGCAGGTATCTGGTTTGTTTGGGTTCTATAATCGAAACACTGTTTCAACTCCAGCTCTGAGATCCCGGCTGGCTGAAAGCAGGTTTCTGGGGTTTTGTTTAGCTTCTATATTTGTAACAATGTTTCAAACTGCAAGCTCAGAGGCTGGCAGTGGCAGGCCCGGAACGTTGGCTTCCTCCATCACTGGAGCAAGCAAGCCTCCTGTTCGCTTCAAGCTGCCTGGCTGCCGGCCGCCATCTTGGCTGGCAGTTAATTTGCATATCGCCCTGATTAGCCAATGGGAAGGGTAGCGGAGTGCCACCAATTTGCATGTTTCTCTTTTATTAGTGTAGATATATTTAAATGCCATTTAACAAAGAAAAATCAACCAAAAAAATGAGTTCGCGTGTCACCTCTGACACGTGTATCATAGGTTCGCCATCACTGCCATAGGTCTTGAATGGGGCGGTAATCATTAGTCCCAGGCTTTTTGACAGGCAAGAAAGGAGTGTTCTATGGTGACTGGCATCGTTTAAGAAGTCCCCACTTGAGCATCTGTTCTAAATGGACCTGGATTCCCTGGCGTGCTTCTCTTGGAATTGGATATTGGCGGATTTTAACAGGCTGTGCCCCAGGCTTTAAGTCGATTAGCACTGGGGCATGGTCCTTAGCCAGGCCTGGAGGATTCCCTTTGGCCCAGACAAGCAGGAATTCTTCCTCTAATTCAGCTTCTAATGGTGAGGCCTTTGACTGGGGGATATAAAGTCTCAATTCTTCCTCCCTCAGCACAGCTAAGGACAGGATCATTGGGGAGGTCTCCTCACCGAGGTGAAGCTGTGCTGAGCCATCTGGAGCAAAATTGATTTCTGCCCCCATTTTAGCTAAAAGGCCTCTACCCATTAGAGGCACTGGACAGTCTGGCAAGTACAGGAATTCATGAATTACTTGGTGGCTGCCAAGCTGGCATCGACAAGGCCAGCAGAATGGTCTATGGTTCTGATCCCCAGTAGCTCCAATAATGGTGACCTCCTTTCCTGAGAGAGGTGCTACTTTCTGTGTGATTACTGAGTGCTCAGCTCCCGTATCAACCATAAAGTCCACAGTCTGGCCCCCAATTTTCATTCTGACCATGAACTCATGGGGGTCTAGCTGAAGTGAGCCCGGTCTGTCCTAGTCAGAATCAGCCATTGCTAGCCCAATGAGATCTGCTTCAGGTGGCTCTGGTTGATACCAACTAGGTGGAAAAGGGGACTCTGTTTTCTTACTTTGCCATTTGGGACATTCATTTTTCCAGTGTCTTGTTTCCTTATAATAGGCACACTGGTCTTGTCTCAGGCTCGCTCTTCCTTTTCCCCCTGATCTGTATTTTTGTTTCCCTTTCTGATCTGTCTGGGAGCCTGAGCCTCTAAAAGTCACTACTATTATATTGGCCCTTCTTTGTGTTCTCTTTTCTTCCTCCTTCCTTGCCACCCTGTCTTGGTTGATGAAAACCTTGTTTGCAATTTCTACTAGCTCTCATTTTTTCCTGCAAATCCTTCCAGCTTCTGTAATTTTCTCCTGATGTCAGGCTGGGCTTGGCCTACTAGGGCTGCATTTACCATGGTTTGATTTTCTGGGGCCTCAGGGTTAAAGGGGGTGTAGACCCAGTATGCCTCACATAGTCTCTCAAAGAAAGCCGCTGGACTTTCATAAGGCTTCTGGAAGACCTCGGAGATTTTAGCCATATTGGTGGGTTTCTTGGCTCCAGCCTTGAGTCCCTGGAGGAAGGCTAGCCTATATCTTCCCAGCCTGACCCTCCCATCTTCTGGAGTTCAGGCCCAGTTGAGTCTTC
>NW_005871077.1:6697516-6713751 GCF_000147115.1 Myotis lucifugus
CCACGAAGGCTGGTCCATTCTAATTCACGGAATTTCCTCAGTGTTTTGGGATCCATTTTAATACCATAATCCCTATTGAAACCCTTTTTAAAATTTTTCAACATGCAATTGAGGACAGTGGGTTTACTTTGTTCCGACCTCATGATGATCGGTGGTGAGAAACAGACAAGGGAGGAGGTGACCTGTTTTCACAGATCCACTCAGATGCCCTCCTGGCCATGTCCCTTGTGGGAGTCTTGATTTATCTTAGCTAAGGTGCACCCGTATAAACCCTGGGCCTGGTCACCTCCGAGTGAGTCACCATTATGCCTTATGACGAATCATGGAACCACTGGTGAGGGCCCACTCGGACTCCATAATCAGGGTCGTGGAGCCACACAATGGATAGGAGAGCACAAGCCCTCTCCTTCCACACACACATACTTTCACCAGACATTCACTCAGAGCTTAAAAAGTCCACCTGATGCCTGACTAATTTACCTGACAAAGTCATATGACTTCCCAGGAGGTGATCAAGCTCCCCTTCCACTCTCTTGGAGTGGGCCTAACTGCATGGGGCCCCTACCTTACCATTTCTGTCGTCAGGTCCAGATGTGTCCGTCCACTTTCTCCAGATGCTAGTTGGGTTCTAGGCTGAGGACCAGGAGCACATGGAGTCCCCCGGTTCAATTCTGCTAAAATCAGCAGGGCGCACCTTCCAGAGGCCTATCCCGCGTCCCTAGCCCCAAATCCAGTCCACTCACTGGAGGCCAAAACAACCAGCGCAGTTGGGCTTCTCAGTCAGGGAACAGATGTTGTAGAAACCAAAGAAACCCAAGTGACACTTAGAGAAATGGAGTTACACAGCTTTATTACGCCAGTGATCTCAAAGGAGTTGCCTCCAAAGTCTGAGCAAACCAATATGGTGGAAGCTCTTCTTTTATCCCCTTTGGTTTCTTTGTCCCCCAAATATGGATGACACTTCTGGACCTTTCATGGGCTTTGCAAAAAGCCCCATGTGTTGGCATGGGGACCTTGAGGCCATATCTAAGGGCCTGGCGTGGTACCAGCGCTGATAACCCCCTCCGGGGATTGTGTATTGTTCATGGTTTATGGACTCTGTAAAATGTGAGCATTTAGTTAACAGGTCTTGCAAGACCAGATTGTGGAGAAAGGGGCAGCGACTTAATTATAGGTTATCAAGAATGTACATTAGGTTACTGGCACAGATTCAGATTGCTAGCCCCCCCAAACATCAGGGTTACATTGGAATTAGCCTTTTAGCCTTTTCAGAACCAGCAGCCCCAGGACCATCTAGGAGCTTGTTAAAAAAGCAGAATCTCCTGCCCCACCCCTCACCTATGGAATCATAATCTGCATTTTAGCAAGGTCTCCATGAGATTCATAAGTGCATATTAACCTTTAAGAAACACAGCTGTAGGGTGCTTGTGTTTATGTAATATAACATTTTGGCAACTCCCGTTTATTTGCTCAAGGAACCAAAGCTGGAATTGCAAATGAATTGGCCACATAGCTTGCAATGGCAGCTCACAGTCTCTAGTGTGGGAAATAAGACTAGGTGCCTCTCTTTTAGATAGAGTCTTTTAAAGAAAATGAGGGTTTGGTTTAATGGCCATGGAAATTCTACATTGTTTTTTTAAATGTTTTCTAGGACAAACTGAAAAATGTCTACAAATTCTCCTAGATGGACTGATGGATTGAATTTAACCCCATCTCATATTACATTTGTAGCATGATGCTCAAGTGGCCCAAAGAGTCATGGGTAAGTAAAATTCCTCACTGCCTTTAGGGTCTTACTCCAATGAACTTTCTCTCCTACTGACCATTCCTAAAGCACTTCTTACACCAGTGATTTTCATGTTACAAATTAAGAATATTTTGAGGAATGGTAGGGCAGGTATTTGGACTATTCAGCCTGCTGAAAGCAGCCAAAATTCACTAACTAAGTTTTTTAAAAAAACAACAAAATCCTACCTTCATAAAAATGTGATTAGAAAGGAATCTGCATAAGGGTACATATGTAATAACTTAATCAATAAAGAAATTAAAAAAATAAAAAATAAATAAATAAATAAAAGAAAGGAATCTGCAGCACAGAGAGGTAGGCAAACACAGAAGCACTTTTGCCCTGAGAGCACTTGCCTATCTGGGCAAATATGAAATCTCATTCTGATAAGTTTGTGATGGAGGAAGACACAAATCATAGTCCAGAGTTTGCAAAAGGTGTGGGTGCCCCCGAATTAACTGGTGCACAAAAGAGGCACTGTCTTAGGGTAAGAGTCACCCAGAAGTAACCAAAACCTAAAGATTTGCATCCAGGTTTATACTATCTCAAGTCTTACATTTGCTTTAAGTGTCTGAGAGAGGTGATACACACAAGCATTTAGAAGAACAAACATAAACTCTTTGTGCAGAAAGGTACCTTCAGTCTAGACCTCAAATGATTCCCAAAGATAATTTTCATAAGCATGACTAGCAGTCAGTCAAAGTTAACCAAGCAAATAAGGCAGCAAGATACCAGGAGCAGGAAATAAGAGGAGCAAGAGACATCAGCAAGAGACTTCAGATATTGAAATTATCAGACAATAATTATCAACATAGTATATTCATATATTAAAAATTAGAAAGCATTATCCAGAATATAGCACAGGAAAACAAAAAGACGGGAAATACAGAAGTAAGGTTAAGAGACATAGTGAACAGACATAATATCTAATATACATTTTATTTGATATTTTAAAAGGGGAGAAGATTGGTTTATTTGTCTTCCTTTTATTAAGTTGCATGGGTATTTTATATATTTTGGATATTAACCCCTTGCCAGATGTATCATTGCAAATATGTTCTCCCATACAGTGGGTTCTCTTTCCATTTTGATGCCAGTTTCTTTTGCTGTACAGAATCTTTTTCGTTTGATGTAGTCCCATTTGTTTATTTTTCCTTTCTTTCTCTTGCCCTAGGCAATGTCAAAATTTTGCTACATGAAATGTCTGAGATTTTGCTGCCTATGTTTTCTTCTGGGATTTTTATGGTTTCATGACTTACATTTAATTCTTTTATCCATTTTGAGTTTATTGTTGTGTATGGTGTAAGTTGGTGGTCTAGTTTCATTTTTTGGCATGTATCTGTCCAATTTCCCAGCACCATTTGTTGAAGAGACTGTCTTGACTCCACTGCATGCTGTTGCCTTCTCTGTCAAATACTAATTGAGCATAATGGCTTGGGTCAGTTTCTAGGTTCTCTGTTCTGTTCTATAGATCTATGTGCCTGTTCTTGTGCCAATACCAGGCTGTTTGTGTTATAGTGGCTTTGTAACACCAATCAGAAAGAATATATGCACCCCTATGTTCATAGCAGTGTTATTTACAGAAGCCAAGATTTGGAAACAGCCCAAGTGTGCATCAGTAGATGAATAGATAAAAAACACTGTGGTATATTTGCACAATGGAATACTATGCAGCTGTAAAAAAGATGGATCTATTACCCTTTGAGATAGAATTAAGGGACCTGGAGATGATTATGCTAAGCAAAATGAGCTGATCAGAGAAAGACAAATAACACACAATCTCACTTATATGTGGAATCTAATGAACACAATAAATAAAATAGAACCAGAGGCATGGAAACACAGAACAGACTGACAAATCTCAGAGATAAGGGGTAGAGATTAACCAAAGAATTTATATGCATACTAGAAGCTGGGTGCACAAATTCATGCATGGGTGGGGTCTGGCTGGCCCTCCCCGATCGGGGTTGGGGGGGCTGATTGGGGGCAGGACCAGCTTCAGGGAGAGGCTGCAGGTGGTTGGCAGGCTGGCCCTGCCCCCTGGTCAAACTCCTGGTCGAATCCCCAGTTAAGGGGACAATTTGCATATTAGCCTTTTATGATATAGGATATGCATTACCCATGAACACAGACAATAGAGTGGTGAAGGCCTGAGGCAGGGTAGGAACCAGGTGGTGGGGTCAAGGGGGGAAAAAGGGGTGAGACATGTGTAATACTCTCAACAGTAAAGATTTTTAAAAATTAAATTTTAAAGGGAGGAGAAGAAAGAAGGGGAAGAACCAATATTATAAAAAATAATAACTGAATAGTTTCCCAAATAATGAAAGATGTCAAATTATAGATTTAAGGAGTACAACAAATTCCATGTAGAGCTAATAAAAGGACTCACAATGCCATACATCATGTGTGAAACTGTAGAAAACTAAAGGCAAAAAGAAAATCTAAAAACAATCAGAAAAGAAAAAGGGTACAGTTAGACTGACAGTTGACTTTTCAAAAGTAACACTAAAAGCTAAACATCAATGGAAAATATTTTTCATGTACTGAAGAAAATTATCATCAATGTAGAATTCTATAGTGTGCATCAATATTCAAAATATGCAAGTAAAATAAAAAGAAAGAGATTGTCCACAGCATACTTTCACTAAAGTTATTCTAAAGCAGTACTTCTCAAACAAGAACTTCTGTGCTAAAGGACCAGAATTTTTATTCTGTATTTTTAAAAATTTCCAATCTGTCATGTCCTGGACCTTTGGTTTACACCTTGTTCATCAAGTTCAGTACTCTGATCATACACTTGGATATTACAGCAATGTCAAGTTGCTGTACAAAGTTTAGATACTCACTTTCAGTACCTATTTTGTGGTGGACTGATAACTAACAGTTTATAGACTGGCAACAATTCTGTGGACCACACTTATAGTAGCACGGCTTTAAAGAATGCACTTTAGGCAGAAGAAAAGTAATCCCATATGGATTGTCTGAGATGCAAGAAAGAATAAAGAGCCAAGAAAGTTATTGATGTTGTTGAAGACACACTAGTAAGGAATCTGAATGTCAAATTTTACATGGGAACAATTTCACATCTCCTTTTAAATTAAGTGAAGCTAAATTAGCTGATGTGACTCATTAAGGAAGTTTTGCAATATAGCTTTTCCTATGGGGCAGGAGAGAGTGAATCTCATTACAAAAAGAGAATTTTTCTCCTGTTTTAAAAAATCAAATATATTGTGTAATGATGCACAGTCTTTTAAGGATTATTACATTTCCCTGATGATATAGGTAATTGTGAAAAAAACATTTGAGAAAATTGTTCCAGAAAAACCAACTAAGACAAATTTAAAAATCAACTATATTTTCTCTTATACTACAATGAAGAGCAAGCTAAAACAAACTGTGGCTATACAGTGATGTAACTTATGGAGTTCTCAGGTAGAGATCCACTTGGGACATGGTAGAATCAGAAGCAATGCTTCTGATTTTATTGCTTTAATAAATAATAATGTCTCCATATAAAAGAAACATTTATTATTTAGTATTAGTATTCTTCAAAAATAATGAGTTTAAAATAGTTTAGTATTAGTAGTCTTCAAAATAATGAGAGTTTAAAAATAGGATTCCTACTGCTGACTACCAGCTCATTCAGAAACTGGCATTCCACTATCTCCTGTATTTTATATAAGACCTAGTGCAGGGGACTCGGGCACGGAGCCCACGCCATCTTGAAGGGGAGAGCGGCCCTCTAGGAACTCATCAACACCACCACCGAGACAGCCCTTGGACACTGCCCTCCAGCAGCCACTCCAGCCAAAATCCTGCAGCCACACCCGCAGACTCTGCAGACTCACAGACCCTAGGACCTCCATCTCCAAAGGAGCACCACTGCTGCAGCAGTAAGTGCATCTCCCCCCTCCCCAGGGGCAGAACTCCGGGCACCACATTCGCGCGTTTCCAGCGTGCAAGCCTCTGGAGCCCACCACCCCACAGGCAGCCCCTGGGAGCCACTGCAAGTGCCCGCTGAGTGTGATATTGTGCAAACGGGGGTACACTACCCCACAGTAAAAATTCTGAATTCCCTCTTCCTGAATAACTGCCCACAGACACTGTCACACAATTTCAATGCTAGGGCCCCTTAAGGTGCATTAGAGCTCTGCGTACATGCCGCAAACGCTCTGCCAGAGTCGCACGTTTCCGGCTGGCGGGTGTCCGGAGCCCACCACCCCACAGGCAGCCCCTGGGGGCCGCTGAGAGCCCCCCACTCGGTGCGATATTGTACAGACAGTGGTGCACTGCCCCACAGTAGAAATTCTGAATTCACTCTCCTGAATAACTGCCAATAGACACTGTCGCAAAACTTCAGCCCCAGGGCCCCTCGGGTGCGTCAAAGCTCCGAGCCACAAACACGCGTTCCCAGCAGGCAGGCATCTGGAACCCAACCACCCCACAGGCAGATCTGGGGAGCCACTGCGATCCTCGCTGAGTGTGATATTGTGCAAACGGGGGTGCACTGCCCCGCAGCAGAAATTCTGAATTCACTCTCCTGAATAACTGCCAATAGACACTGTCGCACAACTTCAGCCCCAGGGCCCCTCAGAGTACCTGGAGCTCCGGAGCTCCGGCGGCAAATGCACCATGGGTACCCCTGTGAGCTGCCACTGGGAACATGTGTATCCATCCACAGGCACAGCAGCAAAAACTGGGTCTTCCCACTCTACAGCTGCAGAACTCTGGACACTACAGTCATGCTTTTCCAGCGCTCAGGCCCCCTGAGCCCACTGCTCCACAGGCGTGTTCTTATCCCAACAAGGGTGCACTGCCCCAGCAGTAGAAATTCTGAATACCCTCGTCCTGGATACCTGCCCACAGATGCCTCAATTGCTTGGCTTCCAGAAACAATTAAAACGTTAGAGCAAAACATGGGGAGACAAAAAAGTAATCCCCAAAGGAAAGAAAAAGAAGATCACCAGAGAAGGAGTTAAATGAAACCGAGGCAAGTAACTTCTCAGCGAAAGAATTCAGAGTAATGGTTATAATGCTCAAATGGCTGGATGACAAATACACGCAACTCAATGACAAATACACACAGCTCAATGAGAATTATAAGGAGCTGAATGAGAATGTCACCAATATGAAAAGGAACCAAGAGGAAATGAAGAATGACATAGCTGCAATAAAGAACACAATGGAAGGCTTAAATAGTAGACTAGAAGAGGCTGAGGACTGCATCAGCGAGCTAGAAGATAAGGTAGGAAAAAACACACAAACACAGCAGCAACTGAAAAAAAAAATTAAAAAGCAAGAGGAGAGCCTAAGGGAGCTTTGGGACAACACAAAACGAAATAACATCTACATAATAGGGGTACCAGGAGGAGAGGAAGAGAAGCAAGGAATAGAAAACCAGTTTGGAGAAATAATGACAGAAAACTTCTCCGATATTGGCAAGAAAAAAACTACGCAAATCCAAGAAGCACATAGAGTCCCAAACAAGATGAACCCAAAAAGACCAACACCAAGACACATCATAATTAAATTGGCAAACATCAACAACAAAGTATGAATCTTAAAAGCTGCCAGAGAGAGACAGAAAGTTACATACAAGGGATCTCCCATTAGAATATGGACGGATTTCTCAACAGAAACACACCAGGCTAGAAGGGAATGGAATAAAATATACAAAGTGATGCAAACCAAGGGACTGAATCCCAGAATACTATATCCAGCAAGGCTATCATTCAAAATTGAAGGTGGAATCAGTAGCTTCACAGACAAAAAAGGACTAAGAGAGTTCATTACCACCAAGCCAGCAATGCAAGAAATGCTAAAGGGACTGCTGTAAAAAAAAGAAACAGAAAGGCAAGAAGAAACATAAATATTAAGAATAAAAATGACGACAAACAAGTACTTATCAATAATAACATTAAACGTAAATGGATTAAATGCACCAATCAAAAGACATAGGGTAGGTGAATGGATAAAAAAAACACGACCCATATATCTGCTGTCTACAAGAGACCCACCTGAAAACTAAGGATTCACACAGACCGATAGTGAAGGGATGGAAAAAAATTTTTTCAGGCAAATGGAAATGAGAAAAAAGCTGGGGTTGCAATACTTATATCTGACGAAATAGACCTTAAAGTAAAGGCCTCAAAAAGAGATAAGGAAGGCCACTACATAATACTAACGGGAGCAATCCAACAAGAAGATATAACTCTGGTAAACATATATGCACTCAATACAGGAGCACCCAAATACATAAAACAACTTCTTGAAGATATCAAGGGGGAGATCCATAGCAATACAGTCATAGTAGGGGACTTTAATACCCCACTGACATCACTAGATAAATCCTCTAAACAAAAAATCAGCAAGGAAACAGCAATCCTAAATGACTCACTAGATCAGAAGGAATTATTTGACATCTTCAGAATATTTCACCCCAAAGCAACAGAATATACATTCTTCTCCAGTGCACACTGGACATTTTCAAAAATAGACCACATGTTAGGACATAGGCAAAGTCTCTTCAAATTCAAGAGGATAGAAATCATAACAAGCATCTTCTCAGATCACAGTGACATTAAACTAGAAATCAACTACGATAAAAACAATGGAAAAAATCAAGCACTTGGAGGCTAAATAGCATGCTATTAAACAATGATTGGGTTACCAAAGAGATCAAAGAAGAAATAAAAAAGCATCCTGGAAACAAATGACAATGAAAACAGAACAATACAAAATCTATGGGAAACAATGAAAGCAGTCCTGAGAGGGAAGTTCATAACTCTACAGCCTACCTCAAAAAACAAGAAAAAAATGATAATAAACTACCTGACCCTACAACTTAAAGAATTAGAAAGAGAGCAACAATAAAAGCCCACAGTATCCAGAAGGAAGGAGATAATAAAGATCAGAGCAGAAATAAAAGACATAGAGATCAAAAAAACAATACAAAAGATCAATGAAACCAAGAGCTGGTTCTTTGAAAGGATAAACAAGATTGATGAACCTCTAGCCAGGCTCACCAAGAAACAAAGAGAGAGGACACAAATAAACAAAATAAGAAATGAAAGAGGTGAAGTAACAACTGATCCCACTGATATATAAAGGATTGTAAAAAAAGTACTACGAACACCTCTACTCCAACAAACTGGACAACCTCGACGAAATGGACACATTCCTAGAAAAATACAAGCTTCCAAAACTCAACCAGGAAGAATCAAAAAACCTGAATAGGCCAATAACTACTCATGAAATTGAAACAGTAATCAAAAAGCTTCCAGCAAACAAAAGCCCTGGACCAGATGGCTTCACAGGGGAGTTTTACAGAACATTCAAAGAAGAACTAAAACCAATACTTCTCAGACTATTCCAAAAAATTCAAGAGGAAAGCACACTTCCAAGTTCTTTCTATGAAGCCAGAATTACCCTAATCCCAAAACCAGATAAAGACACCACAAAGAAAGAGAATTACAGGCCAATATCCCTGATGAACATAGATGCTAAAATCCTCAACAAAATTCTAGCAAACCAGATCCAGCATTACATTAGAAAGATCATACACCATGACCAAGTGGGATTTATTCCAGGGATACAAGGCTGGTACAATATCCGCAAATCAATAAACGTGATACAACATATAAACAAATTGAGAGACAAAAATCACATAATCATATTAATTGATGCAGAAAAGGCATTTGACAAAGTCCAACACCCTTTTCTGTTAAAAACACTCAGCAAAGTGGGAATAGAGGAATCATACCTCAACATAATAAAAGCCTTATATGACAAACCCACAGCCAACATCATACTCAATGGGCAAAAACTAAAACCATTTCCCTTAAGAACAGGAACAAGACAGGGATGTCCGCTTTCACCACTCCTATTCAACATAGTACTGGAAGTGCTAGCCAATGCAATCAGACAAGAAGAAGAAATAAAAGGTATCCAAATTGGAAAAGAAGAAGTAAAATTGTCCCTATTCACAGATGACATGATACTGTACATAGAAAACCCTAAAGACTCCATCAAAAAATTAGTAGAATTAATAAATGAATTCAGCAATGTAGCAGGATACAAAATTAATTCCAAGAAATCAATGGCCTTTTTATACACCAACAATGAACTTACAGAAAGAGAGATTAAATAAACAATCCCATTTACCATTGCACAAAAAATATTAAGATACTTAGGAAGAAACTTAACTAAGGAGGTAAAAGACCTATATGCTGAAAACTACAGGACTTTGAAAAAAGAGATAGAGGAAGACATAAACAGATGGAAGAACATACCATGTTCATGGATTGGTAGAATCAACACCATTAAAATGTCCATACTACCCAAAGCAATCTATAAATTCAACGCACTCCCCATTAAAATACCAATGGCATATTTCACAGACATAGAACAAACTCTCTAAAAATTCATCTGGAATAAAAAAGACCCCGAATAGCTGCAGCGATCCTGAGAAAGAAGAACAAAGTAGGAGGGATCTCAATACCAGATATCAAGCTGTATTACAAAGCCACTGTTCTCAAAACTGCCTGGTACTGGCACAAGAACAGACATATAGATCAATGGAATAGAATAGAGAACCCCAAAATTGACCCGAACCAATATGCTCAATTAATATTTGACAAAGGAGGCAAGAACATACAATGGAGTCAAGACAGTCTCTTCAATAAATGGTGTGGGGAAAATTGGACAGATACATGCAAAAAAATGAAACTAGAACACCAACTTACACCATACACAAAAATAAACTCAAAATGGATAAAGGACTTAAATGTAAGATGGGAAACCATAAAAATACTACAGGAATCCAAAGGCAACAAAATCTCAGACATATGCCAAAGCAATTTCTTCACTGATACAGCTCCTAGGGCATTGGGAACTAAAGAGAAAATAAACAAATGGGACAACATCAAAATAAAAAGCTACTGCACAGCAAAAGAAACCATCAACAAAACAACAAGAAAGCCTACTGCATGGGAGAACATATTTGCCAATGTTATCACAGATAAGGGTTTAATCTCCAAAATTTATAGGGAACTCTTACAACTTAACAAAAGGAAGATAAAAAATCCAGTCAAAAAATGGGCAAAGGACCTAAATAGACACTTTTCAAAAGAGGACATTCAGAAAGCCAAGAGACATATGAAAACATGCTCAAAGTCACTAATCATCCGAGAGATGCAAATCAAAACAACAATGAGGTACCATCTCACACCTGTCAGAATGGCTATCATCAACAAATCAATAAACAACAAATGTTGGAGAGGATGCAGAGAAAAAGGAACCCTCCTGCACTGCTGGTGGGAATGCAGACTGGTGCAGCCACTGTGGAAGACAGTATGGAGTTTCCTCAAAAAGTTAAAAATGGAACTCCCATTTGACCCAGTGATCCCACTACTAGGAATATATCCCAAGAAACCAGAAACACCAATCAGAAAGGATATATGCATCCCTATGTTCATAGCAGCACAATTTACCATAGCTAATATCTGGAAACAGCCTAAGTGCCCATCAGTAGATAAATGGATTAGAAAACTGTGGTACATCTACACAATGGAATACTACGCTGCTGTAAAAAGGAAGGAATTCTTACCATTTGCCCCAGCATGGATGGAACTGGAGAGCATTATGCTAAGTGAAATAAGCCAGTCAGAGAAGAACAAATACCACATGATTTCACTCATTTGTGACATATAATGAACAACATAAACTGATGAATAAGGACAGATCCAGAGACGGAGAGGCATCGATCGGACTGTCGGGCCTTGGAGGGAAGGTAGGGAAGGGTGGGGGTAGGGGGAGAGATCAACCAAAGGACTTATATGCAAGCATATAGGCCAAACCAATGGACACGGACAACAGGGGGGTGAGGGCATGAGTGGGAGATAGGGGGTAACATGGGGATAAGGACACATATGTAATAACTTAAGCAATAAAATATTTTTTAAAAAAGAACTCATGCATGGGTGGGGTCCCTCCGATGGCCTGCAGGTATCGGGCCAAAACCTTCAGTCCAACGCTGCCTGCAGCTCCTACCTGTCTCTCCCACTCATCCTAGCCCCACTGTGCCTGCCATGGGCTCACACCCAATCAGTCCCAATCAGGAGAGGCTCACACTACCTCAGCAGTGCTTGCCAGCCATGAGTCCTACGTCTGGCGCCCTCCCAAGAGGAGTGGCCTGCAGGATCAGGCTGAAACCGTTTCTCTGACATCCCCCGAGGGTCCCAGATTGCAAGAGGGCACAGGCCAGGCTGATGGACCCCACTTGTGCACAATCAGGCTGGGGAGGGACCGCGGGAGGGCTCCAGGGCATGTCTGGCCCATCTCGCTCAGTTCCGATTGGCCGGACCCCAACAGCAAGCTAACCTACTGGTCAGAGCATCTTCCCCCTGGTGGTCAGTCCACGTCATAGCAACTGGTCGACCAGTTGACTCTCTGCCTTCTGGTGGTCAGTGCATGTCATAGCGAGCAGTTGAGCTGCCTTACCATATCATTAGCATATTATGCTTGATTGGTTGTTCAGTTGTTCTGCCATTCAGTCTATTTGCATATTACCCCTTTATTATATAGGATACCAAAAATGCATGTATTTAAATCTCATCTTTTTCTTTCCTCTGGCTCAACTAATTAATATAGTTATTTCTCTTTATTCTCATATACTATTCCTAGTTCCTAAGTCATTCAACTGCATTTAATGTGTATGTAATCTTACAAAATAGAGTTTCATAAATGCATATTATTTTATGCACGAGTATTTTCATTACATGCAAATAGTGTTGTATTATATGTTTTAAAAATATGAATACTCCTGTTTAATAAACTCATAGTTTCATGTAGTTAAATTGACTTTTGATGTTAAATCCATCCTTCCAGGCTGGCTTTGCCCTTACATCATCCATGTGACAGACAAGGCTGGCTGCACACTCTGAGTAATGAGAATCTCAGTCTTGTAAAGGGGCCAAGGCCATGGTGTAGGTCAAATCTATAAGAGGACTTTTCATTCTCCTGAGCTAACATGCCACCTTCTATGCCATCCATCTTATTAACTCTGCACCAGGACTCATGGCAGCACTCTGACACAGTGGATGTCTTATTAGGGATGGTTCTGCCATCCAGTTTCCCAGGCTGAGACTTAGGAATTGGGTTTTTATGACCTACTGCTTTTAAAATGTCTGACATTTTTCTTAGCAATATTTTCTCTGATATATCTCCTTGGGCAAAGGAAACAAAAGACAAAATAAACAAGTGGGATCAAACTAAAAAGTTTTTGCACAGCAAAGGAAATCATCAACAAAACAAAAAGGCAACCTACTAAATGGAAGAACATATTCACCAATAATACATATCATAAGGGGTTAAAATCCAAAATTTATTTATTTTTATCTTTATTGTTGAAAGTATTATATATGTCCCCTTTTTTCTCCCATGACCCCTTATAACTCATCCCTGCCCTCCACCCCAGGCCTTCACCCTATTGTCTGTGTCCATGAGTTATGCACATATGTATACAAGTTCTTTGGTTGAAGAACCCATTCTATTCAACAGCCAGAAAAACAAACAATCCAATTAAAAAATGGGCAGAAGACCTGAATAGACACTTTTCCAAAGAAGATATACAGATGGCCAATAGACATGAAAAGACCCTCAATAATACTGTCAGAGAAATGCAAATTAAACCCACATGAGATATCACCTCACACCTGTCAGAATCAATAAATCAACAAACAACAGTGTTTGGTGAGAATGTGAAGAAAAGGGAAGCTTCATACCTTGTTGTTGGGAATGCAGATTGGTGCAGCCACTGTGGAAAGTAGTATAGAGGTCTCTCAGGGAATTATAAATGGAACTGCCTTTTGTAGTCCAGCAATTCCACTTCTGGGAATATATCTGAAATCCAAAACACTAATTTGAAAGAATATATGCACCCTTATGTTCATTGCAGCATTATTTACCACTAGTGACCCAGTGCATGGATTCGTGCACATTGAAAGGATATTACTTAGAAGGTGGCCGGCAGAGCGGGACTGGGCAAGATGGACCGAACACACCCTGGAGCCAACCTCCCGTGGTCCCTCCCTGGAGTCTGCAGAGTGAACAAGGTCCCTCCAAGCAGGTGGGGTCCCTCAGCCTGGCTTGTGGGGATCGGGCTGAAACCAACATCCCCTGAGGGATCCCGAAGTGCGAGAGGGCACTCTGCAATGTTGCTGTTATATAGGGTGTGGAACGCAAACACAAGTGTGCAGTAAACCAGATTCAGGGCCAACAGGGTCCCAGCAATAACATAACCCAGGGCTGATGGTGGAATCACACAGCACCACAAGGAATCGGGCTCCTTGCTCTCTAGTTTCAGGATGCATCACCCGAGAACCACCACTGACAAGTCACTGCAGCTCAGCAGCTCCTGTGTTGAGTATCTGCCCCCTGGTGGTCAGTGAGTGTCATAGCAATTGGTCAGATGGTCAGACACTTAGCATATTAGCCTTTTAAATATATAGATAGCCAAAATATGGAAGCAACTCAAGTGCCCACAAATAGACAAGTGGATAAAAAAGCAGTGATATATATATATATATATATATATATATATATATATATATATATTACCCTAAGTAACAGCTCAACCAGTTGACCAGTCGCTATGACATGCACTGACCATCAGGGGGCAGAGACTCAATGCAGGAGCTGCCCCCTGGTGGTCAATGCTCTCCCACAGCAGGAGCACTGCTCAGCTGACCAATGGACACCAGACACCAGGCTCACAGCTGGCAAGTGCAGTGGCGGCAGTGCGAGCCTCTCCCACCTCCACAGCAGCGCTACCAAGTGGCAGTGGAGGCAGGCACCGTGGGGCCAGGATGAGTGGGACCGGCGTGGCGCCTGGCCCGGGCTCAGGCTCCTCCCTGGCCGCCTGCCACTTCACGCACTATTACATCCCCTGAGGGGTCCCAGATTGTGAGAGGGCACAGGCCAGGCTGAGGGACCCCACCAGTGTATGAATGCGTGCACTCGGCCTCTAATACACACACACACACACACACACAAACACACATACACTATATATATACTATATATATAGTTATATATATACTAGAGACCCAGTGCATGAAATTCATGCACTGGGGGCGGGGAGGGGTCCCTCAGCCCAGCCTGAGCCCTCTTGCAGTCCAGGACCACTTGCTCCTTACCATCTGCCTGCTCACTCCTTACCACTCAGCTTGCTGTTCCTTAGCGCTGCCACAGAGGTGGGAGAGGCTCTCGCCACCACCAGTGCGCTTGCTAGCTGTGAGCCCAGCTTCTGGCTGAGTGGCGCTCCCCCTGTGGGAGTGCACTGACCATGACGGGGCAGCTCCTGCATTGATCGTCTGTCCCCTGGTTGTCAGTGCGCATCATAGTGACCAGTCATTCTGTTTGTTCCACCGTAATGGTCGCTTAGGCATTTATTATATAGTTGGAACTACCTGACAGTCCATGTGCTCCCCTGAGGGGTCCTGGATTGAAAGAGGGCACAGGCCAGGCCAAGGGACCCCACCAGTGCATGATCGGGGCGGGGAAGGATGTGGGAGGTTGGCCAGCTGGGGAGGGACCGTGGGAGGGCTCCAGGGCGTGTCCAGCCCATCTCTCTCAGTCCTGATTGGCCGGACCCCAGCAGCAAGCTAAGCTACCAGTTGGAGCGTCTACCCCCTGGTGGTCAGTGCACGTCACAGTGAGTGGTTGAGCGGCCTTAGCATATCATTAGCATATTACACTTTGATTGGTTGAATGGATGACCGGACAACCTGACACTTAGCATATTAGGCTTTTATTATATAGGATAGTTTATATATATATATATATATATATATATATATATATATATAACTTGGCCATAAAAAGGAATAAAATGTTACCATTTGAGATAGCATAAATGGACCTAGAGGGTATTATGCTAAGTAAAGTAAGTCAGAAGTCAGTCAGAAAGAAACAAATACACCATATGACTTCCACTTATATGTGGAATCAAAAAACAACATAAATAAAACATAAATAGGCTCATAAATGCAGAGAACAGACTGGAGGTTGTCATAGGGAAGAGGTTTGGGGAACTAGGTGAAAAAGGTAAAGGGATTAAGAAGTACAAATTGGTAGTTATAAAGCAGTCCTGGGGATGTAAAGTAAAGCATAAGGAATATAGTCAATAATCCAGTGATGGCGAACCTATGACATGCGTGTCAGAGGTGACACACAAACTCATTTTTTTTGGTTAATTTTTCTTTGTTAAATGGCATTTAAATATATAAAATAAATATCAAAAATATAAATCTTTGTTTTACTATGGTTGCAAATATCAAAAAATTTCTATATGTGACACGGCACCAGAGTTAGGTTAGGGTTTTCAAAATGCTGACCCGCCGAGCTCAAAAGGTTCGCCATCACTGCAAAAATCTATATATATAAAAGC
>NW_005871077.1:6715053-6747515 GCF_000147115.1 Myotis lucifugus
TACCTGCTTCTAGCCCACGGGCGTGGCCAGCCTGAAAACGGCCATCAGCCCCTCACCCAGGCTGGCCAGGCAACCCAGTAGGGCCCCCCCCCACCCTGAAGGGGCTGTGGGAAGCCTGAAAATGGCCCTCAGCCCCTCACCCAGGCTGGCCACACCCCCATGGGGGGAGGCTCCCCTCTGGGGGGCTTGACCAGCCTGCAAAAAGCCATCAGCCCCTCACCCAGGCTGGCCAGGCACCCCAGTAGGCCCCCCACCCTGAAGGGGGTGTGGCCAGCCTGAAAACAGCCCTCAGCCCCTCACCCAGTCTGGCCAGGCACCCCAGCAGGACCCCCCCCCACCCTGAAGGGGCTGTGGCCAGCCTGAAAATAGCCCTCAGCCCCTCACCCAGGCTGGCCAGGCACCCCAGTAAGGACCCCCACCCTGAAGGGGGTGTGACCAGCCTGAAAACAGCCATCAGCCCCTCACCCAGGCTGGCCAGGCACCCCAGCAGGACCCCCACCCTGATCCGGGACACCCTTCAGGGTAAACCAGCCAGCCCCCACCTGTGCACCAGGCCTCTATCCTATATAATAAAAGGGTAATATGCAAATTGACCCTAACAGCAGAACGACTGGGAATCACTGGTCACTATGACACACACTGACCACCAGGGGGTAGACGCCCAATGCAGGAGCTGCCCCCTGGTGGTCAGTGCACTCCCACAGGGGGAGCTCTGCTCAGCCACAAGCCAGGCTGATGGCTACCAGCACAGCGGTGGGGGGCGGGAGCCTCTCCCACCTCCTCAGCAGCGTTAAGGATGTCCAACTGCAGCTTAGGCCTGCTCCCCACTGGCAAGTGGACATCCCCCAAGGGGAGCAGTTAGGGGGTGATCAGGCTGACAGGCAGAAGCGGTAGGGGCAATCAGGCAGACAGGCAGGTGAGCGGTTAGGAGTCAGTAGTCCCGGATTGTGAGAGGGATGTCCAACTGCCAGTTTAGGCCTGACCCTTGTGGGATTGGGCCTAAACCGGCAGTTGGAGATCCGCCAAGGGGTCCCAGATTGGAGCAGGTGCAGGCCAGGCTGAGGGACACCCACCCCTCTGCATGAATTTCGTGTACTGGGCCTCTAGTACAAAATAATATTACATGTAAACTGTAATTAAAAAATGAAAAATAACTTACTGCCTAACTTATTTATTAGTTTTGCTTCCCTTGGGTTATTTTCCCATTTAGAAATCTTCTTGGGCTCCTCAGTTTCTACTGCTATTTCTCTCCTGGTCACTTATACACCCATCCCTCTTTTTCATACCCCCATCACCTGTCACTCACCTTGCTGGTTCCTGCCATCATGGCTTTGTTCACACTGCTTTTTTTTCCTGACACCTTTCCTCTGTCTCCTCCAAGACCATGAGCAACTTTCACTTCCTCTAAGAAGTGTTAGAAACTAGCTCATGGTGAGAGAGGAACACAGTCCATGGTGAAGAGCAGCTGAGGAAAACAATAGTCCCAATATAAAAACCCTAATGACAGCTTTTAGTTGCAAAGAACATATCAACTTTAGCTCATTTAAGCTCTAAAGGGATTTGATATAAGGCTATCAAAAAGTTCATGGACACTGTAAACAAAACTAGAAAATAAGGTTTGGCAAATGGACTGTAAGGGAACAGAGGCAAGTACACCACAGGGCCTCTCCCATCACCCCTGCTGCACCACCAGAAGAGACACAGCACCATTTCGGGCTCTGTCGTGAGGCCAGTGCCCCTGGACTCCTACCAGCATAGATACTTTTTCAGTTCTTTCCCTGTGTTTGACTTGATTCCTCAAAGTTTGAAGCAAGAGTGCCTGATATCCAGGCCTGGGTCCTGTAACTGCATGCATTTTCCAGGAAGTGGGGGAAAGGGAATAAATGGCCCTGAAACATTCTTAGTCAAAAATGAAGCCCTACCTCCCACCCAGCCTCTCAGGATTTGGAGGTTGGGAGTCTAGATAGTGAGAAACAAAATGTTTACTAGAAGTAGTTAGAAAATGAACTAATTCTTTTTTAACTAGATCCAATTTCCCAGCCCAATGTACTGCACATTGAAAACAATCTCAATCAGGATTCTTGGTGACAGATAAAGGACAGAGATACTAAGAGCTGTCTTGGTCAAACAGCCAGTGGCTAGCCCAATGAGCTGCTGTTGGAGAGGTGGTTTAGGAGGGGACTGGACCCTGGAACTAGGTCTTCCCACTGCAGTGAGACAGGCTCAGGAGGCACATTACCAACTGGAAAGGTGGAAGAGGAAAGAAAGCAGCTGGCACAGGGCCCCCAGGGTACAACTAGAGAGCACAGGTGGGCCTCCTGCCAGCGGGTCGGCATCAGTCTCAACAGGTGAGAAGAGTAAGATGCCACAGAGACTGCTGTGTGCTTACTCAACATCCAATCTCCCCTCTTCCCTGGTAACAGCACTCTAACCCTATTCAGTTAGGAGTTAGGAGTTGGCAGAGGAGCTATAAATGAAAACCATTGAATGGGATTTCTGGGAGTCCTTCTACAGCTGCTTGTCTTTTCCTTTCTTCTTCTTGGCTAGAATATGGACATAATGGCTAGAGTTCCTGCAGCCATCTGAGAAAGCTGAAGACCTCAGAATCATCCTAAAGCCAAACAGACAGATAGATGGAACTTGAATCCTCCATGACTTGGAAAACACCATAGGAGTCCTGGACTGCTTATCTCCAAGCATTTCTTTATGTGAGTGAACAAACTCTTAATCTTTTAATGTCATTTATTTAGGTGTGTCTGCCCAACAATCCTCACACACACCATGGACCAGAAGGAGCAAAGGGACAAGTGAAATTGAGAAGCCCAAGCAGAGGAGCATGTGCAACTGTCAGAGGAAGTAAGAAGGTAAGTAAGAAGCTGGTTTTAGCCATCACCCTGAATGCAGCATAAGACTCCCCAGCCAGGCTCCCAGGGAACTGGGCTGCCAATCATGTTGCCCAGATGGAACTTGGTCTAGTTTTGAGAAATACACAACCAGAACTGAGTCTCAAGAACAATAAATGCACAGTTATCAGGACCAGATGTGTCCCAAGGTCAAAACTGCATGGATAGCAAAAGGGAGTTGATGCCAAGTCTTTAAATCCCTCCTGCCTGAGATCAGGACTGGCCCAGGTTGAGGGCCAGTGTGAAGGCAGATAAGGAGTGGCTTTAGCTGTAGTGAAAGGTTATGAAGGACCTGAGACTGAAGGATAGGCCAAGCCAAAGAGTTGTATTTCTCCCACCCCATCCTCTGGGACAATGAGAAACTAGTTCTGCACAAAGGGGCCAACTCACAATATCTCCTCCCATGAGAAACTCCTTCAACCCCCATTCCAAAATGGACCCTTCCCTCAAAGAGGGTTAGAACAGAGGAGGGATGCAACAAGAAGCTGCCAACTGCTCAGGGATAGAGAGTCAGAGAGAGCGTCCTGGAGGAAGAGGAGACTGCTGACTGTTCCTGGCCCTTGCTCTTGGGAGACCCATGGAGGAACCTCCATCTGTGAACCTTGTCTTCCTCTTGTACTTGACTCTCATGAGGACCAGTCCCCCTGAGGGTAGCTGAACATTTTTGCAACATTTATATTAAGATGCTTCAGCTGCACAAAAAGCTATACCTAATTAAAATGACTTAAATGTGAAGGGTATTTATTATTCCACTTAGCAAAAGGCCTAGAGATAGTTTGTTTCCAGTTTAGTAAATTCAGCAGGATGATAAGTCACCAAGGACTTAAATCTTCCATGCTCAGCTCACTGACTCTCCAGTTCAGCCTTATCCCCACGACCCCAAAAGTGCCACACAGTTTACAGCATCATACCTATAGTATACTGAAGCCTTTCTCAAACTTCCCTTGTGTTTACTTGGCCAGAGTTAGATCATATAACTTGGCTGCAGGAGAGAATGCTGAAATAAATATTCAGCTTTTTTTTTAAAGTCTTTTGTGAGGAGTGGCTTCTGCCAGCAGAGAAGGGGTTGGAAATGGATATTGAAGTACAACCAATGGTATTGCCATTGAGACAGCAGGCACTGCTTTAGATTAAAGGAATAGCTATAATTTGAGGCCCCAGAAACTGTCTAGAGACTTGAATGATGAGAATTTACCAAAATGCTTAACAAAGGTGGGACAGAAAGAATCTGTTGTTCCCCTTTTTCCAAACTTGAAGGAATCATTGGTCAAGGTTCACTGCATTACCATGTGGGCATATAGTCCTGGCACTGAGAAGTAACTTTGGGCATTACAAGTCACTCAAAAACTCATCAGTCCCCTCACATCACCCCTCCACAAAATCACTGCAAGCTATGTGCTGCCCTGGAACATTCTGACCATATCACCCCATAAGTTCCTCCTACATATAAATTCTAGAGCATCTCTTAGAGCAACTAAACATGCTCTCAACTGAAATTTGAAGCTTAAATGAAGTAATAAAAATACAGGAAGTGGTTGAAGCTACTGGATTCAGATTTAGGTGTCCCATAAGGTACTTTAGTCCATGTTCTTCTGGATCCCTGGTTGTTCAAATACTTTGGCTGTTTTTTAGATATGAGCCCCTCAATATAATTTCAATAAACTCCTTTTTAGATGAAGATCAGCAGAGCTTCTATTGCTTGCAATCAAAGAATTTTGCCACAGATGGAATACCACCTGTTTGCAGGGGAACAGAGAGAAGATATAACTCTCATTTTTTAAAAAAACACACAAAAACAGATCTATTTCTATCCACTAAAATATTTTTAAATGCCAACTTTTGAATTACTTTCATGTTATTCAGGCCACATTTTAAACACTAAAATAAGCCCATCAGGGTGAAAAATAAATAGCTACTTAAAGTCTTGCACTAATGGACACCCTCAACTCAACCTGGGCCTATAGCCGACTTCTTAGCAAACAGATATGTACCCCATCTTGCAGCCCACTACATTAGTGTGCTAGAAAATTGCCTGGCAAGCAATGTATAAGCCTCCTTCTGTGTCTAAGTAAAGGAGCACATTAATTTTATCAAGGCATTCAGAGCTGGGGTTATTTGCCTGCTTGTCTCACCTCCCTCTAGAGATATAGGGAAACAATGTCTCTCAATTGTGAAAAACAAAATGGAAAGCAATTACTATTAGGAATATTAAACTTTAATCTTAGCTTTCTAAATGACACTAAAGTCCTTTTTCCAAAGAGGTCTTCAATCAGATGCTTGCTCTTTATTACAGAAGAAACCAAGGGTGCCTCTGTTATGAAGGGATTATGAGATCAGGTCCATAATCGACAGCCAGCCCTATTGAAGTAACAATATTTTATTACGCTGCATCAAACTAATGCACATTATAATGATCTGATCATTAGGATAGTGGTTCATTCAAACTAATAACCCACAAAATATCAGCCTCTAAAACAAAGCTGAGTTTTGTTATAGGCACAGAAAGCACAGTGCAGGGCCATGTCACAGACCTGGGGAGGAAATCTTGCATTTGCAATTAAATATCAATGCCTCATCACCCTGTGAGGGAAATATGGAAATATACTTGTATATTATGACAAGCTCATTATGAGAAAGGTCCTGATTGTCACTGGGCACTGTGCTATTCTCCTGACATCTGCATGTGAATTATTGTAGTATAGCCACTCAACCCAATGTTCAATAAAAGAGGGTTTCTTAGCAACCAAAACAATATGATTGTGCAGCCAGAGAAAAACCATTAGATTAGCAGAAAACCCAGATCCAAGTTCTGAATCAGGTCTTCCCTCCAGATACATGCTCTGCCCTTGACATGCTCTGCCCATGATAGGCTCTCCTCCTGGCCACTGAATGGCCAGCATCACACAGGGGTGGGTGCTAGGAGTAGCACCACCACCAATGCTGGAAGAGAGCCTAAGGCAAGGTGGTGTAGGGAGTCCAGAAGGCATTGCTCCAGAAGGATCTGCAGCACTGTCATTGGCACAGAGCAACCTGAGGGCCCAGACTCCCTAACCCAAGTTCTGGCCTTTTTGTACTTTCTCTGATTCTGGAGCCACCTCCCACTTATGCTTCTAGACACCACTTTAGTGGGTATAACATGGTGTCCTCCGAATTCTGCTCTTTCCACAGCTTGAGTCCCTGCCCTGGGGATCTGGTGTTGAATTTGGGAATGACTCTGTTTGGGAGGAGGGACTTAGACTGGGATACTGCACGAGGACCCGTGGAAGCTCTGGGTGGGCTCTGCATGGAGGGGAAGGCTGCTGAGGAGTCCTTGCTTCCCTCCCTCCACCGCCACTTTTCAAAGTGTGTCCTTGCCCTCTTAGAGCGTGCAATCTAGGGAAAATGGACTACGGCCCAGAGTGAGGCGGGGACTCGGAATACTGTGCCCAGGGAGGAAAAGTGTCAACATGTTTATTGAAAGGATGAAGGGAACAGGGAGGTAGAGTTGGGCTCATAGCAAGCCAAGTTCTGAAGAAGTGGGAACTAAAATGTACAGAGCAAGTGGACAACAAGGCAGCTCCACTCCAAAGTCAGCTTACCATGCTGGGCTCACAAAAATGCTGCGGCTGCGGCTGCTGCTCAGACCATGGGGAAATTGTCAGAGCTTTCCTTTTGGGCAGTGTGGTCTGTTGGCCCAAATGTGTCACATTTTGCTTTGATGGTGGATTTGCTCTTACCTCAGAGTTATTTGTGGCCAAATCTTATGAACATAGTTTGTGAATCAACCACCTAAAGAAAATGGATGAACCTGTCACTGAGGTTGTTTTCAGATCTGTAGATCCCGGATTTGAAAAGACCTCACTGAGTTCTTTTCAAGTGCTTACATTCTGTCACCATGATTTTCACATGTGCCTTTTCTTCCTCATTGCGTCCAGACATGAAGAAATACAGGAACACTTTCCAGGAGGATGAGACCTCTTAAGAGACAGCTCTTGGAAAACTTGATGAAAAACATACAATTTAGAGATGGCGTCTACTCCCCATGGCAATATAAGCTGATTTTGTCCCTTGGTCTCCCTGCCCCATCCCAGCTCTGCTCTTGACCCTGCATTGCAGGCCGCCCTTCTCTAGCCCTGGCTCTCTTCTGGGCAAGGATGGTGAAGTTACTTTCCCCAGCATTTCCATGTGGGCTGTGAGACCAACATACCAAATTTCAAAGGTATACTGCACCAGGCAAACATCACTTTCAATTTTCTGATTTCCTCTGTTAGCACATTTCCCCTAAGTGTAATCCCTGGAGATCCATGGATACAAAGACCAAAGCACAAATTGAACCAAAATTCCCCAGAAGGAAGCCAGGAAACTGTGGATAGAATACCAAGAAAGTGATATGGGTTGCTCTGGGAAGTTGTGAAAAGAGAAAATAGAACACTGCTCCTGGGTCAATGCTTGGAAAACTCGTGCCCAGTTAGTTGGCAAATCCGACCACAGCATTTTCTGGACAGACACATCCGGCATTGCTGTGTTTTCTTTTTAATCTTCTTTGGTGTTAGCTGCTCCCTCCTTTAAAGTTGGGGCTAAGAGTGGGGATTAGATATAATAATCTACTTTTTTGGAGGTATATTGTAGAGCACACATTTGTTCTCTCAATCACTACATTTTTAAATCTGGTAGGAAATGACAGGAAGAATTAGGTTAAAAAGGTTTCTGAAGTGAAGGCTGGTCAAAGAGAAACAGCAGGAGTCCTTTATTTGCCTGTCTGCTCTGCGAGACCACTGGAGTGTGATTATACAATTGGATCCAGGACAAAGAAAGGTGGGTGGCTGGCCAGCTTAAAGAGGAAAATGTATGCAAGGCAGGCTTTGGGACTTGTGAGCTATTTTCTGTAATCCTCCACAATGATAGTCACATACATTTGGGAAGGATTTGAGTCCTGCAAGGTAGATGGAATTGAAACCTCTCCCGAGGAAAAATGATAAAGGGGCAGTGTCTATAGTTCTTCTTTTCTAGGAAGGGCTGTTTAACAAGATTACCAGCCTGGGCTCTACACTGTGACTGCACGGCCGCCAGTGAACTCAGTGAGGCTGTCAGCACTAGCTCTCAAGGCTGCTCTTATTCTGCGGCCACCCAGCTGAACTGAGAGGAAGCCAGGTGGCCGAGGGCCGGGCAGAGCCTTCAATGACTGACTGCTCCAGTGACTCGGCTCTTGGAATCTTGGGTTCCCTCACGTCAAGTGGCAGACAGAAAATATATGCCCTTTACAAGGATGTAGAACTGTAACTCCCCTACATTGCTGGTAGGATGTAAAATTAGACAGCTGTTAGGGTCACCAAAGGAGGAATGCATGAGGCCAAAAAGGGTGAAGAATTATGAATTTATTAGGTCATCTGGATACCCAGATGGGCTGAGCCCTAAAATGGCACCAGCCTCCAAAGACAGAGAATCAGTTTTTTTAAAGAAGCCTAGGTGGGCTTTTTCTGGGCAGAGGATTCTCTGTGCAGGTCCGGATTCTGGGAAACTCCAGAGGGGAGAGATAATGGTCTTAGCAAGTGGAATGTAGTCTAAGCAAGTGGAATGTCCATTGTGAAATGGACTAAAGGTCAAGGTCAGTTCCCAGGGGAGGGGGTATCGATTCAATTCTTTGATCAGACCTAACAACCGCCATTTCGGAAACAATTTAGCAGTTTCTTAAAAAGTTAAACACACACCTACTATAAAATACAGTCATTTCACTTCCAGATTGTTACTCAAGAGAAAAGAAAGCTACTTCCATGCAAAGATTTGTACATGAATGTTCATAGCAGCTTTATTTATAATAGCCCAAACCTGGAAATATCTCAATTGTCCATTAACAACTAAGTAAGCAAGTAATGGAATATTCATGCAATGTAGTAGTAGTCAGCCAAAAAAGAACGAACTATTGATACATACAACATGTAAGAATCACAAAATAATTATACTAAGTGAAAGAAGCCAGACTAGAAAAAGAATCCATACTATATAATTTCATTTATATAAAACTAGAGGCCCGGTGCACGAAATTCGTGCAGGGGGGGGGGGTGGGGAATTCGTGCATGGGGGGGGGGTGGGAGTCCCTTAGCCCAGCCTGCACCCTCTCCTCACAATCCAGGACCGCTGGCTCCTAACCGCTTGCCTGCCTGCCTGATTGCCCCTAACTGCTCCCCTGCTGGCCTGATTGATGCCTAACTGCCCCCCTGCCGGCCTCCACCGGGACCCACCTCCTCCATGTGAGGCAGCCAAGATGCCGGGACCTGCCTCCTCTGCGTTGCACAGAGCCGTGGGACCCCCAGACCTCACCACACGGAGCGGCCCCCGGGCCCCGCCTCCACTGTGCATGCAGCCATCTTGTGACGGCCATCTTGTGATGACGTGAGGGTGTGACGCCTCCTGGGCTATTATTAGTATAGATTCTAGAAAATGCATACTAATCTATAATAACAGAAAGTATATCATTGCCTCAGGATGGCAAGAACTGTAACAAGAAGAGATTACAAAGGCGCATGAGAAAACTTCTGGGGGTGATGGACATGTCTGTTGTAGGCAATCAAACAGACATGAGCAGAGCAAGAATGATGCACCAGATACAAAAGACCACCAGGTTGGAAAGTCCCACCCAGGTTCCTAGCAACAGACAATAAATTGTAGGGTGAGACCTTGCCCCCATGGTGACTTTCTATGCCTTTCCAAATCAATAATTGACTTGGAGAATATTCTATTTTGTTATGGTGCTGAATGGGGAAAAGTGGGATAAATTATTCCAGTCTGATGCCTTCTTTTCTTTCTAATAAACCCCAGTTTCCCAAATTATAATTAAAAGGAAAATATTAGAGCACAAACAGCATTATAACATTGAATTATGATATTTGGTTGAGTTTCCTCTCTAAATCCATATCAATAGGCAATTTAACAAACAGGAATCTCAATGGGAGTTCAACAGATGAAATTAACACAACACACAGCTCTGGACTAAAATATTTCTTTGCCCATATAATTGCTTGCAGCCACCCTTGTGTAAAAAACCCATCAGATTACAGGATTTGTTGTGTGTAAGTTGAAGACTAAATGGTTGGTAACACCTTTCTCTCTGCAATGCTGGAAATTAGTTTTTTAATAGGAAATTACGTTAGTAATATTTTAGTCAACAAAAATGTGGGAAAATTCTGCATAAAGATGAAAAAATCAATCATGCAATGAAACTTTTAGAGCTAAGAGTGAACAGTTGGCCCTGGTCAGTGTGCTGCTTAGTGATTAGTGTTGGCCCAGGCACCAGAAGGTCTCAGGTTTGATTCCCAGTCAAGGGCTCGTACCTCAGTTGCAGGTTCCATCCCCGTTACAGGAGGCAACCAATGGATGTGTCTCTCTCACATCAATGTTTCTCTCTCTCTCCCTCTCCCTCTCTCTCTCTCTCTCTCTCTCTCTCTCTCTCTCTCTCTCTCTCTCTATCCTCCTACCTTGTCCCCTTCCACTCTCTCTAAAAAAATCAATGGAAAAAATATCTTTAGGTAAGGATTAACAAAACAAACAAAAAAGTGAACAATTGTTGAAAATTTGTGAATGATTATTCACAAAACAATTTCTCTATACTTCTCCTAGCCAAAGTCCAGGGCAGAAAATATTATTTTTAAATATCTTTAAGACAGAATTCAGCACCATCTGTGTCCTAGATCATGCCATAGTAGTTTCTTCCTCCATAGGGACTTATAGTTTGTGTGCAACCTGGATCTTTAAATAGCTGCAGAGCAATTATACATTCTAATAATGCATGGATGTGTCTTAAGAACTTAGCACATGGTCCCTAGAAGGCTGGGTAGGGGTAGAGGTATGGGGTGGAGAGAGTGGCAGGGAGAGGGAGGTGGAATCTGGGTGTCTGGCCTCCTTGTTCCAGCAAATGAACCTGGCTGAGTTCTAGGAACCAGAGCCAGGCAGGCTGTACCTGTTGTTCTAGGCCACAAGTAAAGGAAATTTGACACCTGGGTCTCATTCTCAACCCAGGAAAAGTGGCTTGGGAATACAGTCCAGAGCACACAGTCCTGGTGAAGAGGAGAGAACTAGGGCAGAGAGATAACCCATCACAGAGCCCCTCAGTACAATGCTAATGAGGAAGTGGACTAGAGGTTTCATTATTGGAGGCAACATCTAGAAGGATTTCTTGGGCAAATCTAGGTCTTACAGCATGTGAAACTCATACAATTAGGGGAGCTCTCTATGAAAATAATAGACAATTATAAATATCCCACTGGGCAGAAAGTATTAGAAGGAGTGTTGCAAGGGAGGGGCCCTTGAACTTAAGCTTCATGAGCCTGCAAAAGAGGGGGAGCTGTTAACAAGCCTGAGACCCATGGCTGAGGAGAAAAAGGCACCAAGGGACAGGTACTGTGGAGGGAATGGGCAGAGTACTGGTGTCTCCAGCCAGTCCCAGACAAGGAACATAAAACCGGGTATAGGTATCTTATCCAGCCCTCCTATCAAAGAAGAGGATAGGTGTTGTGTGCACTGCCATTGGGCACAGGCTTGTGAAAGCTGTGACACTCCCTCCACAATGGCTGTACAGAGAGCTGCATTGAGGCAGCAGGTAGAACTAGGTAGAAGCAAGGCCCTTTGCGAAAGGTTTCTTTGGGCCCTCCTGCTTCAGTTGTGCAACTCTTTAGCAATTGTTCTGACCTGCATCCAAGGCTGAAATGGCTGAAAGGGGAGAGAGGTGCATAGTGGGACAGCCCAGGAGAGGGAATTTTAGCAACCAGAGCCAGTGATTAGACCTTGCGAGCCACTCAACTAGTTTTCAGACTGTCCTGGTTTAGTACCTAATTTTGTCGTAGTTCAGAGCACCAACTCTATGGAGCCACACTGCCTACATCTGAATCCTGGACCTACCATTTTCTAGCTGTGTCCTTGGACAAAATAACAAACCTCTGCGTGCTTGGTTTTCACATCTGTAACATCTACCTCACAGGGTTGTGCATTAATGTACATAAAGCACTTAGAACAATGTAATAGTGAATATTAGCTATTATTATTATCTACACCTTTTAAATGATAATTATACAGACTGATGAATCTTACCATAGTGTACTGTAACATCAACTGACAAAAAATTTTTTTCTGGCAACACCTTTTAAAGTAAGCTTTTTATTGCTATACTAGAGGCCCAGTGCACAAATTTGTGCACTTCAGGGGTGTCCCTCAGTCCAGATTGCAAGAGGGCACAGGCCAGGCCAAGGGACCCCACCAATGCATGATTGGGGCTAGGGAGGGACATGGGAGGTTGGCCAGCCAGGGAGGAACTGTGGGAGGGCTCCAGGGTGTGTCCAGCCCATTTCATTCAGTCCTGATCTGCCAGACCCCAGCAGCAAGCTAACTTACCAGTCAGAGTGTCTGCCCCGTGGTGGTCAGTGCATGTCATAGTGAGTGGTTGAACGGCCTTAGCATATCATTAGCATATTACGCTTTGATTGGTTGAATAGCTGACCACATGACCATACACTTAGCATATTAGGCTTTTATTATATAGGATAATGTACATGTAGAAAAGTATTTAAATACTAGAGGCCCAGTGCATGAAAATTCATGCACTCGGAGGGGTCCCTCAGCCAGGCCTGCGCCCTCTCACAGTCTGGGAGCCTTTGGGGGATGTCCACCAACTGGCTTAGGCCCACTCCCTGGGGGATCAGGCATAAGCTGGCAGTCAGACATCCTTCTGGCAGCCCGGGAGCCCTCAGGGAATGTCTGATTTACAGCTTAGGCCCACTCCCCGTGGGACATCCTTAGCGCTGCTGAGGAGGTGGGAGAGGCTCCCGCCACCGCTGCTGCACTCACAGACATCAGCCCGGCTTGTGACTGAACGGAGCTTACCCTGTGGGTGCACACTGACCACCAGGGGCAGCTCCTGCGTTGAGTGTCTGTCCCCTGGTGGTCAGTGTGCATCATAGCGACCAGTCGTTCCTGGTTATTCCACCTTTAGGGTCAATTTGCATATTACCCTTTTATTATATAGGATTACTCCATAACAAATTCCTCCTGAACAATATTTATTACCTCCATTCCTGTAGGTTAGGAATCTAAGTAAGACTTAGCTGGGTTCTCTATTTCAGGGTCTCACGAGGCTGCCCTGGTGATGTCAGCAGAAGCTGTGCTAGCAGCTGAGAGCAAACCTGGGGCAGGACCTGCTCCCTCACACACTGCCAGCAGTGTACAGTTCCTCAGATGCTGGACTGAGGAGGCCCTCCATTACTTGCTATGTGGGCCCCTCTATATGGAAGCTTATCATATCAGAGCAAATGTGGAAAGTGAGCCAGAGAGAGAGAGTGCCAGCAAGTGGAAGTCACTATTATAACCTCACTAGAGGCCCAGTGCACAGGATTTCTGCACTGGTGGGGGGTATGGCCTGCAGGGATCGGCCCGCTTTGGCAGTGCCGCTCATCCCGGTCAGCTGAGCAACTGTGGCCCCGCCCTCTGAGTGGTTGCTCCCTGGTCTGGCATCTTCTGTGGAGCCAGAGCACTTGCCTCTCCAGGGAACCTGGTCAGGGCCGGGCCCAGGGACAATAGCACTGAGAGGCGACGGAGTAGGCCTCAGTCCCGTGGCAATCATGAACCCGCCTCCCAGCCTCCAGGGTCAGCTCTGAGAGCCCAGTGGCACTGCACAGCCTGCAGGCAACCAGAGGAGGTGGCAGGGAGCAAGGAGGAAGAGCCTGGGGCAAGGAAGTGATGATCACAGCTGGGTTCCTGCCTGTTGGCCCAGGGTTCACAGCAGGAGCAGCCACTCATCCTGATTAGGCAAGTGGCACTCCCACTGTGGTAGCGCACTGACCACCAGGGGGCAGCTCCTGCATTGAGCATCTGCCCCCTGTGGTCAGTGCACGTCATAGTGACTGGTTGACTAGTCGTTCTGGTCGTTCCACCATTTGGTCACTGGGCTTTTATTATATAGGACTAAAGGCCTGGTGCACAAAATTTGTGCAGAGAGGGGCAGTCCCTCAGCCTGGCCTGCACCCTTTCGCAATCCTGGACGCCTTGGGGGATGTCCGACGCTGGTTTAGGCCCGATCCTGTTCGGGCCTAAATCGGCAGTCAGACATCCCTCTTGCAAACCAGGACCACTGGCTCCTAACCACTTGCCTGCCTGCCTGATTTCTCCTAACCGCCTCTGCCTGCCTGTCTGATCACCCCTAACCACTCACCTGCCTGCCTGATTGCCCCTAACCACTTGCCTGCCTGCCTGATTGCCCCTAACTGCTTGCCTGCCTGCCTGATCGCCCCTAACCACCTCTGCCTTGGCCCCCACCACCATGGCTTCATCCGGAAGGATATCCAAATGACCTTCATCTGGAAGGTCATTTGGCTGTCCGGTCTCATTAGCATATTATGCTTTTCATTATAGACTAGGGGCCCGGTGCACGAAATTTGTGCACTGGGTGGGGGGGGGGGAGTGTCCCTCAGCCCAGCCTGCCCCCTCTCACATACTGGGAGCCCTCAGGCGTTGACCCCCATCACCCTCCAATCGCAGGATCGGCCCCTTGCCCAGGCCTGATGCCTCTGCCAGAGGTGTCAGGCCTGGGCAGGGGACCCTCATTTCCCCCCAATCACTGGTTCTGCCCCCAGCCCAGGCCTGATGCCTCTGGCCCAGGATTCAGGCCTGGGCAGGAGACCCCCCTCTCCCCCGATCACCGGCTCCACCCTCGCCAGGCCTGATGCCTCGGCCAGAGGCGTTGACCCCCATCACCCTCCAATCGCCTGATCGGCCCCTTGCCCAGGCCTGACGCCTCCGCCAGAGGTGTCAGGCTTGGACAGGGGACCCCCATCTCCCCCCGATAACTGGCTCTGACCCCCGCCCAGGCCTGATGCCTCTGGCCCAGGAATCATGCCTGGGCAGGGGACCCCCATCTCCCTCTGATGACTTGCTCCATCCCCCGCCCAAGCCTGACACCTCTGACCCAGGCTTCAGGCCTGGGCAAGGGGACCCTCATATCCCCCCAATCACCGGCTCTGCCCCCCACCCAGGTCTGATGCCTCTGGCCCAGGCATCAGGCCTGAGCAGGGGACCCCCAGCCCCCTCCGATTGCTGGCTCCGCCCCCACCCAGGCCTGATGCCTCAGCCAGAGGAGTTGACCCTCATCACCCTCCCATCACCAATCACCGGATCGGCCCCTTGCCCAGGCCTGAGGCCCTCCGGCAGAGGTGTCAGGCCTGGGCAGGGGACCCCCAGCTCCCACCATTCCCGGCTCCACCCCTGCTACCCACGATCTCTGGCACCACCCCTGCCAAGACCTAAGGCCTCTGGTAGAGGCATTAGTCCTGGGCAGGAGACCCCCAGCTCCCCGCGATCTCCCGCTCTGCCCCTGACTAGACCTAATGCCTCTGCCAAGGCGTTAGTCCTGGGCAGGGGACCCTCAGCTGCTCACGATTGCTGACTCCACCCCTGCCCATGCCTAACGCCTCTGGCCGAGGCCTTAGGCCTGGGCAGGGGACCCCCAGCTCCCCGTGGTTGCAGGCTCCTCCCCTGCCTAGACCTAACGCCTCTGGCCAAGGCGTTAGGCCTGGGCAGGGGACCCCCAGCTGCCCAGGATCGCTGACTCTGCCCCTGCTCCCCGCGATGGCTGGTTCCGCCCCTGCCCAGGCCTAACGCCTCTGACCGAGGCATTAGGCCTGGGCAGGGGACCCCCAGCTCCCCACGATCTCCCGCTCTGCCCCTGCCCAGGCCTAACGCCTCTGGCCAAGGCATTAGGCCTGGGCAGGGGACCCCCAGCTCCCTCGGTTGCAGGCTCCGCCCCTGCCCAGGCCTAACGCCTCTGGCCAAGGCATTAGGCCTGGGCAGGGGACCCCCAGCTGCCCAGGATCGCTGATTCCGCCCCTGCTCCCCGCGATGGCTGATTCCGCCCCTGCCCAGGCCTAGTCTTTGGCCAAGGCTTTAGGCCTGGGCAAGGGATCCCTAGCTCCCCAGACTGCCAGCTCCGTCCCTGCCCAGCTCCCATTGCTGTCTCCACCCCTGCTTCTCGCTATCACTGGCCGGGTCGGCAAAGGCGCCTGGTTCTCTGATCACAGCTGGGGGGCAGGGCAAAGGCAGCCCCCAGGGCCGCCTTTGCCCTGTCCCTGGCTCTTAGCTCCCCCCTGGGTTTCCGATCACCGTCAGTGGCAGGGGGCTTCTTCCGTCCTTTCCCTTTCGCCTCCCAGCATTGTGCCTACATATGCAAATTAGCCACCATCTTTGTTGGCGGTTAACCGCCCTCTTGGCTGGCAGTTAATTTGCATATCGCCCTGATTAGCCAATGGGAAGGGTAGCGGTCGTACGCTAATTACCATGTTTCTCTTTTATTAGATAGGACTAGTAGCCCGGTGCACAAAATTCATGCACATTAAAAGGGAATTAATTGCCCTAACTGGTTTGGCTCAGTGGATAGAGCATCGGCCTGCGGACTCAAGGGTCCCAGGTTTGATTCCGGTCAAGGGCATATACCTTGGTTGTGGGCACATCCCCAGTGGGGAGTGTGCAGGAGGCAGCTGATTGATGTTTCTCTCTCATCAATGTTTCTAACTCTTTATCCCTCTCCCTTCCTCTCTGTAAAAAAAATCAATAAAATATATTTTTTTTAAAAAGGGAATTAATTAGCAGAGATATTTTAATATTGCTATTTGCCCTTTCTCTATAATAGAAGTGTGAGAGGTGAAAGGAAATTAGTAAAATGTATATGAAAATAATATATAAATTTATTAATAAATAAACAGTAACAAAAGGATATAACAACAACAGAGGCATGATATAAAAACGACAAAAACATGATATGAAAACAACAAAAACATATGAAAACAACAAAAACATGATATAAAAATAACAGTGATGCAAACAATGACTGATAAAGTGATTAAACTTATTCTAATATCTCCCTGTACACCACTTTAAGAGTGAAAACACTTTCAGAGTGCTTGACTAATTTCCCTTGTGATGAAGTATTTAGAACTTAAACTGTAATGTCACATGCTCTTCAAACTCGAGAGAAAGCGACATATAACTGACCATGTGCGAAAACAGGTTCAGGTAGGAATATGCCTACTCTGTCTAGAGTTTGTCCTTGTGATTTATTAATAGTCATCACAAATGCTGGCATCACGGAAAACCATCATCGAATCAATTGAAATGGGAGGCCAGTGTCAGATGGGGACAAATTAATTCTTGGAATCAGAACATCCTCTCCCTCTGCAGATCCTGTTAATACTTCAGCTTCAATAATGTTAGGTAGTAATCTTTTGATAATAAATCTGGTACCATTACAAAGACCCCATTTACTATTGAGATTTCTCAATAGCATAATGATTGCACCCACTTTCAATTTTAATTTATGACATAGCATTCCCGAAGGAGTAATACTATTAAGAAATTCAATGGGAAAATTTTCCTTTTCAGCGTCATCTGTGGAATCAATGGAATCATTACTCAAATATGTGTGAAAATCTCCATCGAGTATATCCAAATTTTCTTCATTTAATTTTTGAACATGCTCATTTTTTGGACAAAGAATTGCATGTTTAGATATATTTTTAATATTATCTATAGCAGTGGTTCTCAACCTTGGCTGCACATTAGAATCACCTGGGAATATTTTTAAAATCCTGATTCCTGAGCCTCATCCTCCAGAAATTGTTTCTTTGTTATGGGGTGGGGCCACAACATTAGTAACAAAGAAACAGAATTAAAACTTTATTGTGGGGAGCCGCTACAGTGTTTTGGACAGGTTCAAGCCTTGGACTGAGGAGAGGGCACAGTCCTCTCATTGCCACGTGCAAGTCCCAGTGTGGAGGGCAGGGCCCTCCCAGCACAATTACAGCCAACAGCTGTAGTTGTAAGCTTGAACCTATGGTCCGAACAAGTGGCCCCACATGCCTGAGTGATGTAGGTGCATGTAGTTGAGTAGGATTGAAACCCAGGAGAATGTTGTAAACATCTTGGTCACACCCTTACTTTGCCTCGTAGCATCTTCTATAAAATAAAGGCACGGCTTTGGGCGTGGTCGCTGTCTCTCAGAGAAGCAGCGTCCCACTGACACCTGGCTTTCATTCTCTTGTCTGTCTTTTCTAAGCCTTTCAGCCGCCCCCACTCAGGTTCACCCCTGGCTGTGCTGGCATGGCACACTTTAGAAAGATATGCCTGCACGCTCCAGGGTGGGTTCCTGCCTCAAACCCCACCCTTATGGGAAACAGCTCAGGGGAGGGTGCAGCTGTTGCCAAGACAACCCCTGCAGGACTGATTTCCTTCCGCTTGGTCGCGGTGGTTGTGGTCGTGATGAATACCACCCATGGTTTTTATATAAGTAGATAGTGGAAGAAATATCCTTCACATTTATCCATCAGAAACAGGTCACTAGATGCAATCTGCAGACAAGAGGAGGGGGCCACATGGGGAGTGAATACTAGGAGGGTCAGGGCAGGCCATTGTAGAAGCAACTAAAACAGGTCTCATTTCTAAGTTGAACACTTCTTCTTAAACTGCATCTTAGGAGAAGAGAAGAGTGAGTCCTGCCACCTAGGGCTGTTCCAGTATAAGCATTCTCTCTCAGTTCGGCCCTCACAGGGCCCAGTGATGGGCAGTGCACAGGCTGGGTTTGGAACCTGTGTGTTGAGCAAATTGCTTAACCTCTCTTATTGAGCCTTCCTCTGTGTTAGGAAGATAAAGTTCGCTTTGCAGGGACTGCAAAGAATAAATGAGTTGGAAATATAATGCCTGATCAATAACTGACACTTAATCATTTCATTTTCCTTACTCATGTTTGAGGTATTTGTTGTTTCTCTGACAGAAAGCATTGCCGTCCTGTCTCTTCCCTAAAGCCATTTTGGGCTTGTAACCCCCTTCCTGACCTCCCCCTCATCTTGGAACCCACTCACTTCTTATCTGTTCCACACATCTTGATGTTGGAGTTCAACCAATTTAGCACTTTAATGATATGGCCTTTTATTTGGGCTTAATTGTTTCCTAACTCTTTCATGTTGAAAATAACATCTCCTAAACAGTTAGTTGTTTTAAGGTAGAAACTGTGCCTGAGATATTTTCTTTTTTTAAACATCTGGCCTAGTGTTTAGCCTGTAGTACCTGCTCAATACTTACTGAATGGATTTAAACTAGTTCTTATCCCTTAATCAGAATGAAATTGATTCTATCACGTCTTTCTGCACTGCTGTTAGCAGGAAATTACAGGATTGACAAGCTGACTGGTTCCCAAAGAGTCTGGACTTGTTTTCAATTAACCAATGAGTAAAGGACACTTCAGAGAAGCCACCATGAGGAAAGCACCATGGAGATATGAAGAGACACAAAGTACAATTTTCTCCACTAGGCAGCTGACAGACCAATGGCACCAATAAGATGTGAGCACACGAAAACATTTCCAATAATGAAAAACCAAGTAGGAGAGTTCTCGATGGATAGAATATATAATGGAAGAGCTCTGCGTGGAGAGAAGTCACAACATTGGAGTGGCCCAGGAGAGCTCTACAGGAGGGAGATAGAAATTGAGTCAGACTTCAAAGGGTGAATGGGCTTCAGGCTGAGGGTGAGAAGAATGGAGAGAGAAACCTTTCAGCCCAGAGTAATGTTATGGACCCAAGAATCAGACAGGAATGCAGGATATGATTTTCTAGAAGTTTAGAGATGGGACATGACAAAGAAAAGGCTGGAAAGTAGTCTGGGTCATGGAGAGCCTCAAAGCCAAGCAAAGGAAGTCGGACATTTTGCCATAGATCACCAAGACCTGAGAGACTCTTGAGCTGCAGAATGACTTGAGAATGTTGGCTCTAAGGCAGGTTGGTCTTGCTTCATGAAACAGCCCAAACTGGAAAATCCAGTGCAGACAGCACTGGACAGCCGGGTTCTGACCACCAGGGATTGTTCAGAGTCAGTGTGGCTGTGTTCCTCAGTCCTTATGTGTCACCTGCACTGAACACTCCTAACGCATAGTTTGGCATTGCTTCTACATCCTGTTTTCATGAAGGGGGCCCTTCTTGTTGCAAAAGAAACAAAATAAAAACAAAAGTAAGGAGTCATTTGGGAATTCCTATAACATCTGTGCAAGCTGGTAATGGACCAATTTTCTCATACCTGGATCCATAGCCTCATTGAACTGCAGAATCAGGAAAATTAAAGAATGAATTAATAGGGTTTTTTTAGTGTGTCCCCCCAGACCGTTCCCAATTGTTCCCCACAAGTTGGAATTAAATTACTCTAAAACACAACTTCTTCCCAAGAAGCCAGATAATTTTCATAATTTATGAAACTTAAAGAGAATAATATGCTTCAAAAATAAATTATGATTTTGAAGTGACTTAAGCAACTACCATATAAATATGCTGGGAAATTCCCTCAGAAACAACAAAACTAAAAATGAGTAAAGATCCTAACCATGTTCCCCTGGTCCTCAAGGAGCAATGGTGCTAGCAGTCATCCACAGGCTGGCAAAGTGAGAGGCTCTTCTGGGAGCAAGAGTGGTCTCTGCTCATGGAGAAAGAGTGAAATCCACAATACCGGAAAGATAGTTGGTTATAGCATCCCAGCTGGGTGCAGGAGCTCTGAGTATGTGATGAATTAGAGGCCAAAGCGCTGAACAGTCAATTTACATAAAAGGCTTCTGCTGGAGAAAAGAAAGCAGGGCCAATGGGTGGAGATGAAGAGCACAGTGACTGTTTAGAATCTAGTTTTTCTGAACATTTCTATCAACTCCCTTCTGAGCCGAATGCTAAAAGAACTTAAGGAGATGCTTTTATAAAGGAATCTGTAAGGAAGAAAAACAACTAACATTTTCAGGGTACTTATTTTGTTCTAAGCATGGAATCAAACAGTTGCTTTATCAACTAATTATCTTAACTCTATGAGATAGATACAATTATGGTCTCCATTTCACAGATGAGGTTACTGAGGCTTGGAGGAGTTAAAATCCAAGATTACCCAGTGAGGAGGTGGCAAAGCTGGGATTCAAACTAAGGTCAGCTGACTTAAACCCATGCTCCTTGACACCATACTAAATTGTGTCATAAGCAAGGCTGAGAACAATACTACCCAGAACATCGGGCAATGGGAGGGACACAATGAGCTCCAGTGAGGCCCTTAGGGTTCTAGAAAATCAAGGCTTTGGCACAGAAGGCAGCAGTAGCAGAGACGGTGGCTCCTTGGCCCATACAGAGGAGCAAGACAAGCCAGACCAAAGACCAAGAGAAAATTGAAGGTGCCAGAGACATTGGGGATGGAAGTCTTTAACATGTAGATGGCAGTGGAAAAAAACTGTGCAGAAAGGGGACAGAGAGAAGAGAAGATGGGCCAGGACAGATCCCAGAGGAACACCAACATTTCTGGATTAACAAAGGGGTCTCAAAATCAAACCCAAGAGGGAGGGGGTCAAGATTTCATCAAACCAATATTATTAAAACATGTTGAATTTCATTAGGGATAATTCCCAAATAAAATCATCTACAAGTATTTGTCTTTTTAAAGTTTTTCTACTTCAAACTCACATTAACATCTCTTTTACCCGCCCTGTACCCCCCCTCTCATTGTTTATAGAAAATTCAAGTAGAATATGATTTCACTCATATGTGAAATCTAATGAACAAAGTGAACCAACAAGCAAAATAGAGACAGACTCCAGATAGAGAGCAGGCTAACAGCTGTTGGGGTCAGGATGGAGGGATTGAGCAAAAAAGAAAAGAAAAAACTCAGGGACACAGACAACAGTGTGGTGATGCGGGATTGGGGGAGGTGGAGGAGGGCATGGGGGATAAATGGTGATGGACAGAAACTTGACTTGGGATGGTGGACACATAATAGTGTGTACAGATTATGTGTTGTAGAATTGTGCACCTGAAACCTGAATAATTTTGTTAACCTGTGTCAGCTCAATAAATTCAATAAAAAGGAAGAAAAAAAGGAAAATTAGAAAGAAAATACAGCAAAAAAGTTTAATTCCTTTAAATAAAGTTTCACACAAAACATTCACTCAACAAACATTTATGGGTGCCTACTATGTGAAAAGAAACAAACAGGAGGAGCCAGTTTAATTTCATGGTCAACTATTTTCACAAAGTTAACCTATCAGAAGTGATAGGTGTAGTATCTCTGGGGACAGCAGAGTGTGATCCAAACTTGGAGTACATTTGGAAAGATAAAGCTGAGATCTTTGGTCAAACCAAATTGTAGTGGAGCATAAAGTAACCAAAGAAAGACTTGTTTAGGGTAGAAGTAAAACCAAAGGCAGAAATAAGCCTAAATCAAAATACTGGGATTAAACAAATCCTTGAGGTTAACTGGTTGTGGGAACCACGCCAGAGATGCTGGATAGTCAGGGCCTTGTTCTTAATATGCTGGATGGCCAAGGCCACTCTGAACATGGGAATCTTAATCAGAATGTTCAAGGCTAAGATACCATAAGCAGATGCAAGGCCACAGCAATCTCATGGTATACTGTGCCCTTCTATGACCCAAATGATTAATGTCACTGTTGGCAATTGCCCTCTTTTGTCTAAGGGGTATAATACATTACTGACCAGCCAGTGTACGGCTGCTGCTGTGAGAGGAGTTCAGGATTGCAGGAAAAGCTGGAGAGGGGAGAGGCCAGAGAGGCAAGAGTGGAGAGCTCAGGTGCTACTACTATGTGAGGCAGGGAGTCTAGGGGCAGCCTGTGGCTGCTCAGATAATAGCTATCGGTACAAAGACTACCACTGCTTATGGGAAAGATGTATTAGTTTATTAGCCGGTATGCGGCTTCCTATATGGGACTTTGCTGTGAAGACTGTTTTGTCTGATAGCTATCTGGCCACTAGCTTCTACAATAAAGGCTTTCTTATATACACCCACAACTTCTCATGGCTTCTCCATCTACCACCTGGCATCTAAGAAGGTCCAGTCCCTGGCAGAGGGGTTTGGCCCTGACAGTGCAATGGGCAGGATTTGAGAAGGAACCTGCTCTGACAGTTGGCGTAGTCAAGCAGAATTCAGAAGAATATATGGACTCAGAGCAACAGCTCTGGCTGTTCTGACACTGGTGAAAGGATTAATATGCATATTAAGCACCAGAATTGTGCCATAGGGCTAGCCTGAGATCAGGGATTCAGGGTGCACTAATGGTATTGAAGTGCTCCAGTTATTTTTTTTTCTTAATCCTCACCTGAGGATATACTCATTGATTTTACAGAGAGAGGAAGGGAGAAGGAGAGAGAGAGAAACATCAATGTGAGAGAGAAACATCAATTGGCTGTCTCCCATACCTGCCCTGACTAGGTATGTTCCTGACCTGGTATCAAACCCACAACCCTTCTGGTTGGTGCATAGGATGACACGCTAACCAACTGAGCCACCCAACCATGGTAAGGACTCCAATTATTTTTTAAACACTTACTAATAGTCCTGCAGCATGTGGATGAGTCACTTTGTAAGGTGCTGCAATCTCACTTTCAGTTTCACCAAAATGGGACTTAACATGTGTGTTCCTAAAAATCCTAGTATTCATGGGGTGTGTTTTTCCAGCTGATGGTTCAATTTTCAAAGGAAAAACCACAGATCTTAGCAAAGAAAAGTTTATAAAGAAAATGGCCAAGAGAAGATGAATGATAATTAAGTCGGCCTAAAGAAGGAAAAGAAGAACAATAGTGGATCCATTGAAGTTCCACTGTGGTGACAATCACAATGTGCAATCCTTAATGTAAAGATTTCTTTAATGTAGGCTGTTAACCATGCCCACCACTTTAGGCCTTTGTTCTCCTTTGTAAGAAACTTTTAATCAGAGATGGAGCAGCATTTCCCTCCCTTCAAGGGTGATCAATACTCCCACCTTTGCCAAAAGGCCATCAGCCCGAGCCAGCATTGTTGCTAGTCTCTCTAATGCTCAACAAAAGGAAAGTTGGCACTTCTTAGCAGAACATGAATCTTTGATGGTCTCGTAATAGCCAACATTATTAAATAGTAAGCATATTGCTCTAGACTCTTCAGCTTCTTGTCATCTCTAGAACCAAAAGACTGCATAGGTATCAGACCCCCCAGTCCTCCCTTCTCTCTTATCCCCTCAAGGAGGAACTTAAAAATGTGTATCCCAAATCCCAGTATATTACATGAGTTCTCTTTGTCTCTGGCTCACCATCAATTTTAGCTCTAGTGAAAAATAATCATCTTGTAGGCACATTCTGAAAAAGTTGTGATTTGGGCCAAAGAAAGGTGGGAAGAGAGAGCTTGGGGTGGTCTCTGTGCTGCAGAGAACCACTGTCCTCACTGCTGTTTTTCCCCTAGAATCCTATTCTCCATCCTAGAGGTTCCCAGCAGGTAAGTGAGACCTCTTAATTCCGGTATTTGCAAACGCTGAGCTTTTAAACAATTCTCCTGCTAATTAAACTTTAAAAATTTTTCCATATGGCCAGTCAGAAAGATAAGGCCAAGAGTTTATCATTGTAAGAAAAATTGTCCTACCTACTCTATCAATTATTAAGAAAAGGCAAACAGGATGTAAGACTTTTGTTTCTGAATCAACCTGAGGGTTTTAAAAACTTCTTGGGTTCTTTATGCATCCAGCCTTTTTGAAAACAAGAAAAAAAAAAGAACTCTTTCAAACCTATCACATGCACTCAGTGGCAGGTAGTTTATCTGTTACCTTCTCTAGTTTAAGTCACTGGTAAATACAAACAAACTGCCACTGAGCAAATAGATTTGCAGAGCCATCAAAGCAAATTTGGTTAATTTTACTTACCCATAGGACACAGAATGGTTACTAGTAGGAAGAGATTACATTATTCCTAGATAGAACCTAATAGGCAATAACCTGGGGTGGGAAGGAGCACTGAGGAGAGTTATTTCAGGTACAGAGTAAATGAAACTATTACTGTAAATCTATAAGTAAGAAAACTCAAAGTTTTGTCAAAGGTCACTCAGTTGGGGATAGTATTAATACTCATCTTTCTTTGGGGCTTCTTATAACCTATCACAGTATAATAAGACCCTTAAGAAAAGGAACTGATTAAAATATAATACATTTTTACCCTGGCCAGCTTTGCTCAGTGGTTAGAATGTTGGCCTGTGAACTGAAGGATCATGGGTTCAATTACAGGTCAAGGGCATGTACCTCAGTTGCAGGTTCAATCTCAGCCCCAGTTGGGGCACACATGGGAGGCAATCAATTGATGTATCTCTCTTATATTAATGTCTCTCTCTCTCTCTCTCTCTCTCTCTCTCTCTCTCTCTCTCCCCTTCTTCCCTGCCTTCTACTCTCTCTAAAATAATCAATGGAAAAAAATAGCTTTGGGTGAGGATTAAAAAAGTAAATAAAATAAAATATGACACATTATTATTCTACATCAACAATATTCCCAACTTTGATTATTACTCCTAATATTAAGTGGCATATTAAAGTGTATCAGAGAAAAGATCCTCACTTGTAAGAACCTTCATGATCTGCATGGTATGATTCATTAAGAAAAAAATTAAGCGAGATCCCAACATGGCGGCCAGCAGAATGGCAATGAGGGAGAGTGTGAGGGAGTAAAGGAGTGAGAGGGGAATGTGTAGACATGTGGTGTGTGTGTGTGTGTGTGTGTGTGTGTGTGTGTGTGACAGTTAGATCTCGCAGGAGTCTCAGGGACTGGCAGATCGGACTCTCATGGAAGGGGAGCCCCTGCTACTGCCACAGGCACTCCCAGGCCGGCGTGGCTCAGGTACAGAGCCCATGCCATCTTGAAGCGGGGAGAAGTGGAGGCCAGGAGCACAGCCACACCAACACCCAGACTGCCCTCAGACACCACCCCAAACCCATTCAGTGAGCTGCTCACCAGCCATAACTGGTGAGGGACCACCACATCCCCCTGCAGTGAGTGGTGCCCTACCTCACTGCTGGCTCCCAGATATCTGCAGTGACCACAGGCCAGAGAGACCTCCCGCATCCTGCCTCCCCACCCAGGCTCCTGGACCCCATGATCCTGGATCCCGTGCTTCAGGACCACTCACTCCAGGATCCAGTGCTTTGAGTGCAAGCCAGAAGGACCCCAAGCCCCTCCCTTCCCAGGCTGCAGGAACGCAACAATAGGTGCAAGCCAGGAAAACCTGGGGCGGTCACCTGCTCAGCCCCCAGGACCAGGCTGATGGGGAAAGCGAGAGGGTCTGAGGGAACCACCCTGTTGCGGACACTGGGGCACACAGTCAATTGCATGCCAGAGGGCTCTGGGACCTCACAGGGAGTTGAAAACCAGAGGAAGTGTGCACATGCCCTTGCCGACCCTGAGCTCCTTCAGCAGATAATTGAAGGAACAGATCCATGGGGGAAAGAAATACAACTCAGCAGAGACAATAAAGGTGTGAAACACAAGGCAGATCAGCCTCTGGGCTAAAGATTCCTGGACCATTGGACTGCTAGGGGTTTCAACTTCTTGGACCTCTAGCAGGTTGCCCAGGGCCAGATACTGACAGTAACTCACATTACATAGAAACAAATACAAAGGGACAGCAAAAATGGGGAGACAAAGTAAAATCCCCAAGGAAAGAAAAGAAGGCATCTTAAGAAAAGGAACTAAATGAAATGGAGACAAGCAATTTGTCACAGAAAGAATTCAGATTAATGGTTATAAGAATGCTTATGTCTGGGTAAGAAATTCACCAACATGTGTAAGAATCAAGAGTAAATGAAGAATGACATAGCTGCAATAAAGAACACAACGGAAGGTTTCAATAGTAGACTAGAAGAAGCTGAGGACCAAATCAGCAAGTTAGAAGACAGGGTAGTAAAAACACCCAATCTGAACAGCAATTAGAAAAAAATTAAAAATCAGGAGGAGAGTTTAAAGGAGTTTTGGGATAATATAAAAAGAAGCAACATCTGCATAATAGGGGTGCCAGAAGGAGTAGAAGTTGAACTATTTGAAGAAATAATGACAGAAAACTTCCCTGACTTGGGAGGCAGTCACACAAGCACAGAGTCCCAAACAAGATGAACCCAAAAAGACCCACACCAAGACACATCATAATTACAATGTCAAACATTAATGACAAATACCCTAATCCCAAAACCAGATAAAGATACCACAAAAAAAGAGGACTACAGGCCAATATTCTTGATGAACATAGATGCTAAAATCCTCAACAAAATCCTAGCAAATCAGATTCAGCAATATATTAGAAAGATCATACACCATGACCAAGTGGGATTTATTCTAGGGATGCAAGGACGGTTCAATATCCACAAATGAATAAATGTGATACATCACATAAACAAACTCAGAGACAAAAATTACATAATCATATCAATTGATGCAGAAAAAGCATTTAACAAAATCCAACACCCTTTCTTGATAAAAACACTCAGCAAAGTGGGAATAGAGGGATCATACCTCAACATAATAAAAGCCCTATATGACAAACCTACAGCCAACATCATACTCAATGGGCAAAAACTAAATCCATTTCCCCTAAGAACAGGAACAAGACAAAGATTCCCACTTTCACCACTCCTGTTCAACATAGTACTAGAAGTACTAGCCATAGCAATCAGACAAGAAGAAAAAATAAAAGGCATCCAAATTGGAAAAGAAGAAGTAAAACTGTCCTTATTTGCAGACGATATGATATTATACATAGAAAACCCCAAAGACTCCATCAAAAAACTATTAGATCTAAAAAAATGAATTTGGCAATGTAGCAGGATACAAAATTAACACCCAGAAATCTATGGCCTTTTTATACACCAATAATGAACTCACAGAAAGAGAAATGAAAAAAACAATCCCATTTACCATTGCACGAAAAAAATTAAGATACCTAGAAATAAACTTAACCAAGGACATAAAAGACCTGTACTCAAAAAATTACAGGACATTGAAAAAAGAGATAGAGGAAGACATAAACAAATGGAAGAACATACCATGTTCATGGATTGGTAGAATCAACATTATTAAAATGTCCATACTACCTAAAGCAATCTATAAATTCAATGCAATACCTATTAAAATACCAACAGCATATTTCAAAGATCTAGAACAAACTCTCCAAAAATTCATCTGGAATAAAAAAAGACCCCGAATAGCCATAGCTATCCTGAGAAAGAAGAACAAAGTTGGAGGGATCACAATACCAGACATCAAACTATATTACCAAGCCACGGTTCTCAAAACTGCCTGATACTGGCACAAGAACACACATATAGACCAATGGAACAGAATAGAGGACCCAGAAATTGACCCAAGACATTATACTCAATTAATATTCAACAAAGGAGGCAAGAGCATACAATGGAGTCAAAACAGCCTCTTTAATAAATGGTGCTGGGAAATTTGGTCAGATACATGCAAAAAAAATGAAACTAGATCACCAACTTACACCATACACAAAAACAAACTAAAAATGGCTAAAGGACTTGAATGTAAGATGGGAAACCATAAAAATCCTACAAGACTCCATAGGCAAAAATTGCAGATATATGTTATAGCAATATCTTTACAGACACAGATCCTAGGGCAAGAGAGACTAAGGAGAAAATAAACAACTGGATTACATCAAAATAAAAAGCTTCTGCACAGCAAAAGAAACCATCAACAAAATGACAAGAAAGCCCACTGCATGGGAGAACATATTTGCCAATGTTATCTCCGATAAGGGTTTAATCTCCAACATTTACAGGGAACTCATACAACTCAATAAAAGGAAATAAACAATCCAATCAAAAAATGGGCAAAGGACCTAAATAGAATCTTTTTGAAAGAGGACACTCAGAAAGCCAAGAGACACATGAAAACATGCTCAAAGTCACTAATCATCCAAGAGATGCAAATCAAAACGACAATGAGGTTCCACCTCACACCTGTCAGAATGGCTATCATCAATAAATCAACAAATGACAAGTGCTAGAGAGGATGCAGAGAAAAAGGAACCCTCCTTCACTGCTGGTGGGAATGCAGACTGGTGCAGCCATTGTGGAAAACAGTATGGCATTTCCTCAAAAATTAAAAAATGGAACTGCCATTTGATCCAGTAATACCACTTCTAGGAATATATCCCAAGAAAGCAGAAACACCAATCAGAAAGGATATATGCACCCCTATGTTCATAGCAGCACAATTTACAATACCTAAGATTTGGAAACAGCCTAAGTGCCCATCAGCAGATGAATGGATTAGAAAACTATGGTACATCTACACAATGGAATACTACGCTGTCATAAAAAAAAGGAATTCTTACCATTTGCAGCAGCATGGATGGAACTGGAGAACATTATGCTAAGTGAAGTAAGCCAGGAAGTGAAAGAAAAACACCACCTGATCTCACTCATTTATGAATAATAAAGAACATTATAACCTGATGAGCAAAAAGATAGATAAAGAGGTAGAGACGCATGGAACAGACTGTCAAATTACAGTGGGAAGGCTGGGGAGTGTTGGGGCGGGGGGAGTTAAGAGATCAACCAAAGGACTTGTATGCATGCATATAAGCATAACCAATGGACACAAGACACTGGGGGAGGGGAGGGGGAGGGCATGTGCCGGGAGTAGGGGAAGCCAGGGGAAGGTCAATGGTGGGGGGAAAGGAGACATATGTACTACTATCTTTAATACTTTAAACAATAAAATTTTTAAAAAATTAATGACAAAGAAAGAATCTTAAGCGGTGCAAGAGAGAGACAGAAAGTTACCTGCAAAAGATCTCCCATTAGACTATCAGATTATTTCTCAACAGAAACACATCAGGACAGTAGGGAATGGAATGAAATATACAAAATAATGAAAAGCAAGGGACTGAATCCAAGAATACTCTGTCCAGCAAGGCTACCATTCAATATTGAAGGTGAAATTAGGAGCTTCGGAGTCAAAAATAGGCTACAGTAGTTTATTACCACCAAACCAGCAATGCAAGAAATCCTAAAGGGACTGGTGTAAGGAGTAGAAATAGAAACAGAAAGAGAAACACAGACATAAAGGATAAAAATGGCAATAAACAAGTACCTACCAATAATAACCTTAAATGTAAATGGATTAAATGTCCCAATCAAAAGACATAGGGTGACTGAATGTATAAGAAAACATGACCCATATATATGTTGTCTACAAGACCTCAGAAAAAAGGGCTCACACAGATTGAAAGTGAAGGGCTGGAAAAAAAAATTTCAGGCAAATGGAAAGGGAAAAAGGCTGGGGTAACAATACTTATATCGGACAAAATTGACCTGAAAGTGAAGGCCATAACAAGACATAAGGAAAGCCACTTCATAATATTAAAGGGATCAATTCAACAAGAGGATATAACTCTGGTAAATGTATATGCACTCAATACAGGAGCACCCAAATACATTAAAAAAAAAACAAAAACTTCTGAAAGATATCAAGAGAAAGACCGACAGCAATACAATAGTAGGGGACTTTAATACTCCATTGACATCATTGGATAAATCTTCTAGACAAAAATCAACAAAGAAACAGTAATCCTATATGACCCACTAGATCAGATGGAACTAACTGACATCTTCAGAACATTTCAACCCAAAGCTATAGAATATGCATTCTTCTAAAGTGCACATGGGACATTTTCAAAGATATACCACATATTAGGACACAGGCTAGATCACTTTAAATTCAAAAAGATTGAAATAATATCAAGCATCTTCTCAGGTCACAATGACATAAAATTAGAAATCAACTACATAAAAACATAAAAAACAATCAAACATGTGGGGGGCTAAATACAAGCTATTAACAATGGATTGGGTCCCCAAGGGATCAAAGAAGAAAATATGAACCTTCCTAGAAACCAATGACAATGAAAACACAACAATCCAAAATTTATGGGGCCACCGTGAAAGCAATCCTGAAAGGGAAGTTCATAGCACTACAGGGCCTACCTTCAAAAAATAAGAAAAACTGGGTAGTAAAGTTATCTAACCCTACAACTTAAAAAATTAGAAAGAGAGCAACAGGAAAAAGTCCAAAAGTTTATAGAAAGGAAGGAATAATAAAGATCAGAGTGGAAATAAATGACAAAGAGACCAAAAAACCCCACAAAAAAACAATACAAAAGATCAATAGAACCAAGAGCTGGTTCTTTGAAAGAATAAACAAGATTGATGAACCTCTAGTCAGGCTCAACAAGAAGCAAAGACAGAGTACCCAAATAAAAAAAAATCAGAAATGAAAGAGGTGAAGGAACAACCAACCCCACAGAAATACAAAGGATTGTAAAAAAAAAAAAATACTATGAACAACTCTATTCCATCAAACTGGATAATCTAGATAAAATGAACATATCCTTAAAAAAATAAAATCTTCCAAAAATAAATCAGGAAGAATAATAAACCTGAATAGGCAGATAACTACTGATGAAATTGAAGCAGTAATCAAAAAACTTCCAGCAAACAAAATCCCTGGTCCAGACAGCTTCACAGGGGAGTTTTACCAAACATTCACAGAAGAACTAAAAACCTACCCTCCTCAAACTATTCAAAGAATTCAAGAGGAAGGAAAACTTTCAAGCTCTTTCTAGGAAGCCAGCATTACTCTAATCCCAAAGCCAAATAAAGACACTGCAAAGAAAGAGAATTACAGGCCAATATCCCTAATGAAAATAGATGCTAAAATCCTCAACAAAATATTAGCAAATCACATCCAGCAATACATTAAAAAGCTCATACACCATGACCAAGTGGGATTTATTCCAGGGATGCAAGGCTGGTACAATATTCAAAAATAAATAAATGTGATACATCACATAAAAAATTGAAAGATAAAAATCACATGATCTTATCAATTGATGTAGAAAAAGCATTCGACAAAATCCAACACAATTTTTTGATTAAAACTCTCAGCAAACTGGGAATAGATGGATCTCACCTCAACATAATAAAACCATTATATGACAAACCTCCAGCCAATATCATACTCAATGGGCAAATACTAAAACTATTTCCTCTAAGAACAGGAGCAAGATAGGGATGCCCATTTTCACCACTCCTCTTTGACATAGTACTGGAAGTGCTAGCCATAGTGATCAGTCAAGAAGAAGAAATAAAAGGCATCCAAATTGGAAAAGAAAAAGTAAAACTGTCATTATTCACATTAAAACTGACATGATATTGTACATAGAAAACCACAAAGACTCCATCAAAAAAACTACTAGATTTAATAAATGAATTCAATAACATTGCAGGATACAAAATTAACTCCTAGAAATCTATACATCAATAATGAACTCACAGAAAGAGAAACTAAAACAAAACAAAGAAATCCCATTTACCATTGCAAAAAAAAATTAAGATACCTAGGAATAAACTTAACTAAGGAGGTGAAAAACTTATATTCAATAAACTACAAGATATTGGAAAATGAGATAGCGGAAGATATAAACAAGTGGAAGAATATAACATGTTCATGGATTGGTAGAATCAACATCATTAAAATGTCATTGATTCAACACAATCCCCATTAAAGTACCAACAGCATATTTCAAAGACCTAGAAAAAACTCTCCAAAAACTCCCTACGGAATAAAAAAAGACCCCAAATAGCTGCAGCAATCCTGAGGAAAAAGAACAATGTTGGAGGGATCACAATGCCAGATATCAAGTTATATTACAAAGCCACTG
>NW_005871077.1:6747615-6778805 GCF_000147115.1 Myotis lucifugus
CCAGAAATTTCCCGAGCCTATTATCGTGTATGTTAACAGAGTTGCCCTAGTGAAAAGATTTCCAAAAAAGATATAAGCTGCTTTTGGAAAAAGGAACTGTCCTTTAGCGACTGGCCTGACAAATCAGAATCACCTGTAAAAATAAAGCCAGTATCTCCCCATTTGTCAGCTTCATAACAAATTCTGAGCTTTATAAACAGCAATTCTTAATGTTTGAAAGCACTTTCATCGGAAAAACATCATCTAAAGTAGCTAGAATTTTAAACATTATCCGTACTCTCGTCATTTCGAAGCATTCTACCTCTAATCTCCATGATTGAACATGAACAGAAAGATAGAACGGCTCTATTTACCAGCATTTCAAGTGTTTCTTACATGGTTCTAATCATTTCCCGGGACTATCCTTGTGTATTTTTAGAGTTTTACCAAAATTAGACAGTTTTCCTAGAAGTATATAGATGAATCTCCATGATTTAAACTGTGTCTTTCACAAAACGCCAGTCAAATCAGAATCACCTGTGAACATAAACAGTATTCTCTCCATTTATAATTTTCATGACAAATTCTGAGCTTTATAAACAGCAATTCTTAATGTTTGAAAGAAGTTTCTTCGGAAAAACACCATCTAGTGTAGCCGGAATTGTAAACATTATCATTACTCTGCTCATTTGCGAGTTTTCTACTTCTAATCTCGGTGATTGAACACGGCCTTCAAGATAGAACGGCTCTATTTACTAGCATTTTCAGTTTATCTCACACGTTTCTAATCATTTCCGGAGTCTATCATTGTGTATTTTAACAGTTTTACCAAAAGTAGACAGTTTTCCTAGAAGTATATAGATGAATCTTCAGGTATTAAACTGTGTCATTCACAAAACGCCAGTCAAATCAGAATCACCTGTGAATATAAACGGTATTCTCTCCATTATCAGCTTCTTAACGAATTCTGAGCATTATAAACAGCAATTCTTAATATTTGAAAGCCCTTTCATCGGAAAACATCATCTAAAGTAGCCAGAATTTTAAACATTATCCGTACTCTCAGACATTTCGAAGCATTCTACCTCTAATCTCCATGATTGAACATGAACAGAAACATAGAACGGCTCTATTTACCAGCATTTCAAGTGTTTCTTACATGGTTCTAATGATGGGGACATATGTAATACTTTCAAAAATAAATAATTTAATTTTTAAAAAAGAAAAGAAAGACATGAAGCCCAGCCAGCATGGCTCAGTGGTTGAGTGACAACCTATGAACCAGGAGATTGTGGTTCAATTCCCAGTCTGGGCACATGCCCGTGTTTTAGCCTCCATCCCTGGTGGGGAGTATGCAGGAGACAGCCTACCAATGATTCTCCCTCTCCCTTCCTCTCTGAAATCAATAAATATATATATTTTTTAAAGAAAAAAATTAAGCTTCTATACACAGTACATTTAAAGTTTATTTATTGTACTGTTGAGGTATTGCTATACTATAAAATTTATAATGAATATTTTTAAAAAATCTTAAGTCACACATGATAACATAGTATCCTATCCCTGTGTCCTATAGGCAGTCCCAACTATGTTCTAAGATGTGTGGACCTAACCAGGCATGAGGGCTTGGTTAAGTCCACACAGTCTATTGGGTGATAGACAAAATGCCCATGGTCCAGGCAATCATCCTGAATGGAGAGTTAACCTAAGACCTGGGTACTATAAAGGGGAGCCTCTAGGATCCTCTACAGAGTGAGTGTAGTTGACTGAGAGTCCTGACTGCTGCATTCTGAAGTTCATCCCTGTCTTTGTATCAAGGCAGTATTTTCCATGATCTTCTCTCAGGCAGCAAGGCAGCAGGATACTAGGGCAGACTTGTTCCCGGGCTCTTCTGAGGGGTGACTTTGACTCAAAGCCTCCCTATGGGCCTTATCAAGCTTTTTTAGATTCATTTTAGTCTGTGGCTTTTCTTCCTTTCCTCTCTCTGCATAGCAAATAGAATTGCATGATCAGATGTCTCTTCTAGATTCCTCTGGCTCCATCCCTGATATACCTCACCAGCTCTCCCCAATTAATCTAGCATACATCCAATCTCATCTTGGTGTGTGCTTCTCAGAGACATAGACTAATGCACATATTATTCCACTGAGAAAAGATGAAAAGATCATGTCCACATATCCAAGACAAAGTGCACAAAGGCTTTGTCACCACCACCAAATAGCTTCAGCAGGTAATTCCTTAAATCTCGAGATAAACCAAGTTGTCTTCCAAGAACTGCAGTAGAATTTCTTAGGGTTTGTGCACTTCCTGATACTGTATGGCCTCCCAACTTTTAGCTACTCTTCCTATCCATTCCATCTGCATATGTGGTATAGTTAATTTTCCTGAAATGCTGCTCTTATCCTATCTCTCCCTTGTTTGATCCTCGAGAGCAGTGGTTCTCAACCTTCCTAATGCCGCGAGCCTTTAATACAGTTCCTCATGTTGTGGTGACCCCCAATTTCATTGTTACAAATTGAACATAATTAAAGCATAGTGATTAATCACAAAAACAATATGTAATTATATATGTGTTTTCCGATGGTCTTAGGCGACCCCTGTGAAAGGGTCGTTCGACCCCCAAAGGGTCGCGACCCACAGATTGAGAACCGCTGCTTTAAGCCCTTCCATAATCTTAGTTTCTACATGGCTCACCAACCTGCTTTCTAGTCTTTGCACAAATGAGGTATCAATGAGGCACCCCCAGGACTAGCCTATTCAATACTGCAACCAGCCCCTGGCCTTCACTTATACTCCTGCTCATTCTTACTTTGCTTGCTTCTTCCCAGCAAAGCATCACTTTTAACATACTACCAGCATAACATTTACTAATTGAGCTGGTTTCTTATTGTCTGTCTCCCTACACTCCCCAACACATACTCAAATGTAAGCTTGATGAGGGCAGGGATTTTTATCTGATTTGCTCACTAGTATATCCCAAGCACCCCAAACAATGCCCGATCCAGTCAATGAACAGGTGGTGAATGAATGAATAAATGAATGTTCAGGAGCCTGACACCTGGGATGGTGATTGCTAAAGGCTGGGGTAGCTGTGGCAATTTCTTAAAATAAGACAACAGTGAAGCTTGCTGCATTGATGGACTCTTCCTTTCACAAATGATTTCTTTGTAGCATGTGATGCTGTTTGATAGCATTTTACCCACAGTGGAACTTCTTTAAAATTGGACTCATTCCTTTCAAACCCTGCCACTGATTTATTTTTACAACTTGGCTAATTATTTGGCACACAGGGCCTCAGGGGTGGGCAAACTTTTTGACTCGAGGGCCACAATGGGTTCTTAAACTGGACCGGAGGGCCGGAACAAAAGCATGGATGGAGTGTTTGTGTGAACTAATATAAATTCAAAGTAAACATCATTACATAAAAGGGTATGGTCTTTTTTTTTTTTAGTTTTATTCATTTCAAACGGGCTGGATCCAGCCTGCGGGCTGTAGTTTGCCTTTGGCCTGTCTTGGCTCTCAACACACCTTCTTCACTAAGCTTGATCATTTCTAGCTTTTGATTTAAGGGAAGGTGTGAGACTCTTCCTTTCACTTGAACAGATAGAGGCCAATGTGGGATTCTTAATGAGTCTAATTTCAATATTGTTTTATCTCAGGGAATAGGGAGACCCAAGAAGAGGGAGATAGATGGGAATGGTCAGTTGGTGGAGCAGTCAGAGCACATACAACATTTATCTATTAAGTCTGTTATCTTATGTGGGAGTGGTTCATGGCACCCTAGACCAATTACAATAGTAATGTCAAAGATCAGTGATCACAGGTCACATAACAAATATAATAATAATGTAAAGTGTGAAATATTGTGAGAATTGCCACAGTGTGACATAGAGACATGAAGAGAGCAAATGCTGTTGGAAAGATGGTGCCAATAGACTTGCTCCACACAGGCTTGTCACAGATCTTCAATCTATAAAAAACACAATATCTGCAAAGTACAATAAATTGTATTCATATATTTATTTAATTAATGTTTGCTTCTGCCTTTGTACTATAATTTTTGTGTGAATGTCAAGGTCTCTAGTTCACCATTCAATGAGCAGTGACAGCACATTGTCTGGTCTATATTAGCCCCTGAATGAATGAATGAGCATATGCATATGTCTATCATCAAGACACAGACACACATGGCATGAAGTGGGTTTGGGATATTTGGCTGCTATGATGAAGGAAGTCATAGCAGCCTGTCCCTAGGCAAAGAGTCCCATCGTGCTCCTTGCAAGACTACCTCTCAGCATCTGGGAAGTAGGCAATGGTTAGAACTGAATTTCTACCTCCCCTTAGAGACCACAGAACTTTATTGTGCTCTGCATCCCTTTTTACTTCAGATCTCAAAAGAAGCCCAAGACTACACGGTCACCCTCATTTTGTGGCCTGACATCCCTAAAGGGTTTTCCCTATTTCCCACTCATTTCTTGCTCAAAATGCACCCACACGCTTCTCAGGGATGGCTACTTTTCACTCACACAGCACATATTTCAGTTTTAGAAATGGGGTAGGTGTCTCTCTTACTTCTCTTGACATCATTCCTCTCTTTTCCCTAACTCCCTCACTTTTTTGAACCTGTTAATTAGCTACAATCTGTATTATTTCACTTTTTGTTGTAATCTTCTGAAGATTATCATTTTGTGAAGATCTTAATACTTGAATAACTGTTTTACAACCATGTTGTTGTTGATTTCAATACCCACAAACAAGATCCTCCTAACATACGGGTCTCTCTGTTCCTTAACCACTTACCTCCATTGATCTTGTCTTGCCTCATGTCAAGTCAACCACCTTCTCAACATGGTCACACCTATCAATATCCCCCCATAATGTCTATTTAGAGAACTACTCAGTGACCATTCTATCCCCAAACTCCAACTATTCTTTAACTCCAAATCATTGACCAACATTGTTTTGTGTGCTTACCTGACTCTTGTCCTCATTTTTTTCCTTATCCAGCTGTGATCATTATGATAATAAACTTTCTTGTTCCTCATTTCCTCAGCCACATTCACCTGACAGAACACTAAGCCTGTCCTCCTTACTATTTGAATAGACCCAGCACACTGCTGTCTCAGGCATCTGCATCTGCCAATCCTTCATCAGTTTTGCTCTTCCTTCAAATAATCACAGGGCACCACCACCACCCCTTCAGATCTCTGCCCAACCTGATCTCTGTCCACTCTGCTTGAAATAGCAGTCCCCTCAGACCTTTTCATTTTATATCCCCTAAACCTACCATGTTTTCTTCATGCCAAGTCTCACCCTCTTACTGTTATATAGCGACTCCCCATTAGAATAAGACTTATTCACTAGAGTATTCCCAGTATCTAGTACAACACCTGTCATAAAGTGGGAGCTATGAATGAACGAATGATTGAGTGAATGAATATGAGATCCTTATTTTTCCTAAACTGACTCCGCATTTCAGGTCAAACAAAGTGGCATCTTCTTTAAAAATCAATATTAGCCTCTCCATGGCCTTACAATTACCTTGAACAAATCATACAAACAGGATAGCCATGATTTTAAATTAATCCAGAGGGAAACCTAAGAGGACTGAAGCTAAGCAGCAGAAAAATACCAGCATAGTATATGCAGTAACCAATCAGAGATTAGAAGTCCCTGATGAGCCATCCCTAATGAGCGGGAGAACATTTCCTGGCTTACAGGAAGGAGAGCTGGAGCCAAGGGAAGTGTCTCATTCAGCTGGATTTGTTACTGGAAACTCGTTTCCTTAGGCCAGCCAGTTCTTGCAGACACTGAGTCTGTGACTGTCTGTATCTCTTCTCTGGGGGCATGAGATCAGAGGAGAGGGGCCTAGAGCATCAGCTCCTGGCTCCTGACTCACAACTCCGCAGTCCACTTAAAGGAGGAGGGAGGAGATGCACCCATGCCCACAGAGGATAGACACAGCCCTGTGTCAGCCCCCTGAGCTACCCAAACTCTGCTTGCAGTTCTAAAACACAAACCACGCCCAGGAACTGCCAGTGTTTCTCTCTGAGATACTGTAACTGTGTTTGATTAGGATCTTGAGTGAAATAAACCACTTGTTTCACTGGAAATGTTTTAAAGCTAAAAGTTTCCTTCCACGTATAATTCATATTCTGCCTCTTTGAATTTTATTTATCCAACTCTGCAAATGGATCATTTCCTCTTGGCTAGTATTATGTCATCTCCTGACAAAAAATAAAATACAAAGAAAAATAATAGGTAAAGAAAAAAATCCTCACAAAAAATGATTTACAATTTTTTTTCCCAAAGTGAAAAGCTTAAGAATTTTTTTAATGCATGTCCAGCTTGAAACCTGCTGCAAATGTCTTACAACATTTTGTAACATGGTTTTCCATCTGTGCTAAATACAGCTTATGATTTAATGTAAATTTTATTGTTTCACAATCTACCTGCAGTCTTTTCTATTTTGTATTAGCATTTGGTGTCTCTTTTGCATCTGCTTTAGAAATTGACCTACTAGGACTGGTTTTCTTCTTGCTGTGGCCACTCTGCATCCATTGCATCATACTTTCCTCATGTTATAGATCCTACTCAATTTATATAGTTGTTAATATATAAATGGCTTTAATATAATATGACTCTTTTCTCAACATGAAAGCCTGGCTTAGAAATGAATGCCTTCTTGTCTAAGAGGTTTAAATGATGAAGCAAAGGATCTAAAACATGGAACAGTGGTTACCAACAAGGGACCCACTGGGTCTGCAAATCCACATGGAAGCCTGGCATTGTCAGTTTCAATAGGCATTTTAAATTTACAACACACTGAGCCTAAAGTGTGAATAAACCATTACATTTATATCATATAACACACATGACATATATATAATATACACAAGTGTAATTTTCTAGTGTATATAAATAGTACTGTGGTTAATATAATAAAATTTATTTTCAAGGCCTTGCAAATTTCATAACTCTTTATTCATTATATTGCATTTATTTTCCCAATCAATATATTACCATCAAATAAGAAATTTAAAATTGTTATAAATGAAAAACTTTTATTTTGATAAAACCTTTAAACCACAAGGGTGGACTGCACTCAGGACAATAGGTGTGTGTTCTGATTGAGCTGCTCACCAGTCGGCAAGTCACAAATTCTTGCAGTCTCAGTTTCCTTGTGTGTGAAACTGGGCTACCGTGGGGAGAGGTTTAAGATAGCAGCGGAGTATGTGGATCTTTCTGGAACTTCCTCCCAGAACCAAACAATGAATTAAAACTAAATTGGGGAATATTCACCCTAAATTACCAGCTGCAGAGGAAACTTTTAAACAAAGAAGGGCAGAAACCACTGGTAGAAGGGTGGGGGTCTCAAGAGGTGACCAGCTCCCAGAAACAGCAGGTCAAGGGTGAGGAGGGGTCCCCCTGAAAGAGAGAGGCCTGGACCCCAGACTAGGCACCCTGGCCCAGATAACCAAAGCCGGGAAAAACCACCCACACAGTAACTAGCCATAGGGCTTCTATCTGCCAAAGAGAGTCTGAGCCTCCTGGAGACAAAGCCATTTCTTATAAAGTGCTGGTGCACAGGATTTTTGTTCCTGACCGCTCACGTGAGGTTTCCACAGAGAGATGGTGGTCAGACTGGAGTCACCTGAGGTAAGACTGGGGTAGAAGGAGTAGGGGAAAATTGCAGGAGGGGCAGCTGCCAAGATACATGTGCTGGGTTATCGCCCCTCTCCCCCCATGATATCACAGTAGCCATTTTTCCTGAGAGCCTCAAACCCCATTCAATAACAGAAGCCTGGAGAAAGGCAATACTCCACCCTCACCCCTATGGAATACATCTGGACCCACCCTAAGAAATCTCGAATGCCATACCCTCTAAAATCCAGCATGCCCCACCCTGCATCTCAACCCCTGCTGAGAAGACAGCTGTCTCAGGGAGCTTCAGTGACTGGCTTTGGGACAGGCCATTCCCCCCACATTCTGGGGAACCAGGCTGGCACTTCCCTCTCATGGGAGAACTGATAGAAACTCCTTGCTTCCAGCAAGCCATACTGGCCTGCCTAAGAGGGACTCCACCCTGCCAAGGTCAGGGAAATATTCCAGGACAGACTCAGATGAGTGGTTCTGGGATGGGGACCACACCTACCATCTTCTCTGAAGTCTGAACAGGGTCCCATGCTACTAAAAAGCCAGCCTAGGGTCTTAGCAGCACCACTCTGTAGGCAGCCAAGCCCAGTCGAAGCAGCCAGAAGCTGTGGATCTCTTGAACCTTCAAACAGTGTGCTGAGATATAAACATGAACAGCTTTTGACATTAACTAGCACCAAAGTACCTCCTTAGGAGGTGCAAAATCGGCATACAAAACAGCCTCAGACAACATAACAGCAGGATCCAAAGGGAAATCCTAGCAGGCACTAAAATCTGCCAAGATGAACTTCACTTGGTCTTTTGTTGTTGTTTTGGTTTGGTTTTCCATTATTTTCTTTTTTAACTGCTTTGTTATTATTATTTATTATTTTTTTTCTCTTGTGTTTTTTTTTCATATCCCTTATTTGCCTCTTTCCTTTTTTTACTCTACTTGTTTTTCTTTGCTTTTGCTTTATCTTTCTGTCTCTTCTTTTTACCTTTTTCTAATTTTTTCTCTTTCTTCTTTTTTTAAAAAACATTTTCCTTTTCCTATTCTTTATTCTTACTTTTTCTCTCCCTTCTTTCCTTTCATAATCCTTTTTTCCCCTTTTCTCTTCAAGTATTATTTTCATTTTTATTTTATTTTTCCTTTATTAATCTTGTTTTCTTTTTCTTAACTCTCCTTTCTTTTGTGGTTGTTTTTTGCTATTTCTGTTAGGTTATTTTGTATGTTTTTTATTTGTTTCTTATTTTGCTTTATTTTGTCCTGTCAGCACATGTACAGCAGCTCGCACGATGTGGTTGGGGCCTGAGTTTCACAGTCAGCCAACCTGAGAGGAGACCCCATGCACCAATGGGACCAAAAACATCAACATCCAATTACAACAGGAGAGCCCAAATAACCCAGAAAAGGGATACTCCTAGAGCATACAGCTCAGGAATTTAAGGAGACTCAGATCTGGGTCCCAAGGACATTTACTACAAAAGGCCACACCATGAAGGCTGGGAGTCATAGCAATTATATCTAATACATAGAAACAAACACAGAGTCAACTAAAATGGGGGGACAAACAAACAACCTCCAAATGAAAGAAAAGAAGGAATCTCCAGAAAAAGACCTAAATGAGATAGAGGTAAGCAATGCATTAACATAGAGTTCAGAGTGATGGTTATAAGGATGCTCAAGATACTTACTGAGGGATACATGAAACAATGGGAACTACAAAAAAAAATAATGGAAACTACATCAGCATTAAAAAAAATGACATAGAAACAAAGAATAAGAACCAGTCAGAAATGAAGAATACTATATCTGTTATCAATAATACACTGGAAGGAATTATAAGCAGGCTGGATAAAGCAGAGGCTTAAATCAGCAATTTGGAAGACAAGGTAAAAACAACAACAACACAACATTCAATCAGTGCAGCAAAAGAAAATTCACTTTAAAAGCATGAGGAGAGTTTAAGGGAACTTTGAGACAACATGAAACAGAACAACATCTGCATCATAGGGGTAGCAGGGGGAAAAGAAAGTGAGCAAAAGATAAAGAACCTGTTTGAAGAAATAATGACAGAAAATTTCCCTAATCTGGTGATGGAAAAAATCACACATGCTCAGGAAGCACAGAGTCCCAATAAAGATGAACACAAAGAGATCCACACCAAGACACATCATAATTAAAATGGCAAATGTTAAAGCCAAGAAGAGAATCTTAAGGCAGCAAGAGAAAGAGAGTCAGTTACTAAAAGGGAGCTCTTATAAGGTTATCAGCTGATTTTTTAAAAGAAACACTACATGCCAGAAGGGAATGGAATGAAGTATTCCAAGTAAGAAAAGAAAGGATCTGAAAGCAACACTACTCTATTCATCAAGGCTATCATTCAAAATTTAAGCTGAAATAAAGAGCTTCTTAGACTAAATAAGTTTATAGGTGTTTATTACCACCAAACCAGCATTGTAAGAAATGCCAAAGGGACTGCTTTAAGAAGAAAAAGAAGAAAGAGAGAGAGAGAGAGAGAGAGAGAGAGAGAGAGAGAAATATAGGAGCACAGAATAAAAAGGGCAATAAGTGAGTATGTATCAATAATAACCTTAAATGTAAATGGATTAAATGATCCAATCAAAAGACGTAGGATAGCTGAATGGATAAGAAAACATGACCGAAATATATGCTGTCTACAAGAGACCTACCTTAGAATAAAAAACTTGCAGAGGATGAAAGTGAAGGGATGGGAAAAAAAATGGCCATGGAAGTGGAAAGCAAAAAAGCAGGGAGAGCAATACTTATATATGACAAAAGAGACTTCAAAACAAAGGCCATAAATGAGACAAATATGTTCACTACATAATGCTAAAGGGATCGATCCAACAACAGGCTATAACCCTGGTAAACATATATAGATCCAATATAGGAGCACCTAAATATATTTTTAAAAAATACTTCTGGAGGAGTTTAAAGGAGAGATCAATAGCAATACAATCATAGTAGGGGACTTTAGCACCCCACTGACTTCACTGGATAGATCTTCTAGACAACAAATCAGCAAGGAAACAGCAACCTTAAATAACACAGTAGATCAAATGGATTTAATTAATAATTAAGGAACATTTAATCCCAAATCTTCAGAATATACATTATTTTCAAGTTCACTTGTAACATTCTCAAAGATAGATCACACATTAGGACACAAAATAAGTATTGACAAGTTCAAGAAGATTGAAATTATATCAAGCATCTTCTAGGATCACAATGGCATGAAATTAGAAATCAACTACAATAAAAATACTCAAAAACATTTAAACACATGAGGCTAAAAGCATGTTATTAAACAATGAATGGGTTACCAATGAGATCAAGGAAGAAATCAAAAACTTCCTGGAAACAAATGAAAATGAATACACAACAACCTAAAATCTCTGGGACACAGCAAATGCAGTCCTGAAAGGGAAGTTCATAGCACTATAGGCCTACCTCAAGAAATGAGAAAATTTCTAATAAACTATCTAACCCTACAACTAAAAGAATTAGAATGAGAACAACAAGAAAAGCCCAGAGTAAGTAGGAGGAAATAATAAAGATCAGAGCAGAAATAAATGACACAGAGACTATAAAAACAATATAAAAGATCAATTAAACCAAGAGCTGCTTCTTTGAAAAGATAAACAAGATTGATGAAACATTAGCCAGACTTATCAAGAAACAATGAAAGAGGACCCAAATAATTAAAATCAGAATGAAAAAAAGTGAATTAACAAAAGACACTACAGAAATACAAACGATTATAAAAAATATACTATGAACATCTATAAGCCAACAAGCTGGACAACTGGGTGAATTGGACAAATTCCTGGAAACATACAATCTTCTACTACTGAATCAGGAAGAATTAGAAAACCTGAATAGTCTGAAAGCAACTAATGAAATTGAAGCAATAATAATAAAATAAAAAAACTCCCAGCAAACAAAAGTGCTGGGCCAGATGGATTCATGGGAGAATTTTACCAAATATTCAAAGAAGAACTGACACCTATCCTCCTCAAACTATTCCAAAAAAATTCAAGAAGAGCAAAAACTTTCCAGCTCTTTTTACAAGTCCAGTAATATCCTAATTCCAAAACCAGATAAAGGCACTACAAAGAAAGAAAATTATGGCCAATATCCTTGATGAACATAGATGCTAAAATCCTCAACAAGCCCTAGCCAGTTTGGCTCAGTGGATGGAGCGTCGGCATGCGGACTGAGGGGTACCGGGTTCGATTCTGGTCGGGGGCATGTGCCTTGGTTGCGGGCACATCCCAGGTAGGGGGTGTGCAGGAGGCAGCTGATCGATGTTTCTCTCTCATCAATGTTTCTAACTCTTTATCCCTCTCCCTTCCTCTCTGTGAAAAATCAATGGAAATATGTTTTTTTAAAAAACCTCAACAAAATATTTCCTCAAGAAAATTGGATCCAGCAATACATGAAAAAGATTATACACCATGACTAAGTGGGATTTATTCCAGGGATGCAAGCTGGTACAATATTTACAAATCAATAAATGTGATACATCATATAAACAAAATGAAAGATAAAAATCACAATATCATATCAATAGACCCAGTGATCCCACTTCTAGGAATATATCCCAAGAAACTAGAAACACCAATCAGAAAGGATATATGCACCCTTATGTTCATAGCAGCATAATTTACCATAGCTAAGATTTGGAAACAGCCTAAGTGTCCATCAGCAGTGAGTGGATTAGAAAACTGTGGTACATCTACATAATGGAATACTACACTGCTGTAAAAAGGAAGGAACTCCTACCATTTGCAACAGCATGGATGGAACTGGAGAGCGTTATGCTAAGGGAAATAAGTCAGTCACAGAACAATAAATATCACATGATCTCACTCATTTGTGGAATATAATGAACAACATAAACTGATGAACAAAAACAGATCCAGAGGCAGAGAAGCATTGATCAGATGCCCAAACCTCATTGGGAAGGTAGAGGAGGGTGGGAGTAAGGGGGAAAGGTCAACCAAAGGACTTGTATGCATGCATATAAGCATAACCAACAGACACAGACACCAGGGGGGTGAGAGCATGAGTGGAAGGGTGTGTGGGGGGAGTGCAATGGGGGTATAAGGACACATATGTAATACCTTAATCAATAAAGAAAAAAAGAGATAGAGGAAGATATGAATAAGTGGAAGTATATATTGTGTTCAAGGATTGGAAGAATTAGCATCATTAAAATATCCATACTACCCAAAGCAATATATAGATTCAATGCAAACTCTATTAAAATACCAATGGCATATTTCACAGATTTAGAAAAAATATTCCAAAATTTATATGGAAACAAAAAAGACCCCAAATAGCCCCAGCAATCTTTAGAAATAAGAACAAAGCTGGAGGGATCATAATACCAGATATCAAGTTATACTACAAAAGCACTGCAATCAAAACAATCTGGTACTGGCACAAGTACAGGCATATAGATCAATGTAACAGAACAGATAACCCAGAAATTGACCCAAACCATTGTGCTCAATTAATATTCAATAAAGGAGGCAAGAGCATACAATGTAGTCCAGTCTCTTCAATAAATAGTGTTGGGAAAATTTGACAGATAGATGCAAAAAAAAAAAAAGGAAATAAGACCACCAACTTACACCATATACTAGAATAAGCTCAAAATGAATAAAAACCTTACAGGTAAGTTGTGAAACCATAAAAATCATAGACAAAAACATAGGCAGCAAAATCTCAGACATCTCACATTACAGAATTTTCACAGATACATCTCCTAGAGCAAAAGAAACAGCGGAAAAAATAAACAAGTAGGACTACATCAAACTAAAAAGCTTCTGCACAGCAAATGGAACCAGCATCAAAATGAAAAGGGAGCCCACTGTATGGCAGAACATATTTGCCAAAGATACATCTGATAAGGGGTTAATTTTCAAAATATATAAAGTACACATACAACTCAACAAAAGGAAGACAAACAATCCAATTAAAAAATGGGCAGAAGAGACCTTAATAGACACTTCTCCAAAGAGGACATACAAATGTCCAAAAGACATGTAAAAATGCTCAACATCACTAATCATAGAGAGATACAAATTAAAACTAAAATGAGGTATTATCATGTCACATCTGCCAGAATTGCTACCATGAATAAATCATCAAACAAGTGCTGGCAAGGATGTGGAGAAAAGGGAACCATAGTAGACTGTTGGTAGAAATGCAGACTGGTGCAGCCACTGTGGTAAATAGTAAGGAGTTTTCTTAAAAAATTAAAAACAGAAAATGCTGTTTGATCCCGTAATCCCTCTTATGGGAATATATTCTAGGAATCCTGAAACACCAATCAGAAAAATATATGCATCCCCATGTTCATAGCAGAGTTATTTAGAATAGCTAAAATCTAGAAACAGTCCAAGTGCCCATCAGTAGATGAGTGGATAAAAAAAACTGAGTGGAATGCTTTGTGGCGGTAACAATAACAACAAAAAAGGATGTCTTACCCTTTGTGACAGCATGAATGGACCTGGAGATTATTATGCTAAGCAAAATAAGCCAATCAGAGAAACACAAATTATCACATGATCTAACTTATATGTGGAATCTATTGAATAAAATAAACTGATGAACAAAACAGGTCCAGAGGCATTGAAACATGGAACAGACTGTCAGATTTCAGAGGAAAAGTGGTAGGGGGAGGAGTGATGGGTGGGAAGAGATTAACCAAAGAATTTATATGCATATATGCATAACCCATGGACACAGACAATAGTGTGGGGAAAGCCTAGGGTGGGGCAGGGGCTGGTCGAAGGGAAGCAAAGTGGGGAAAGTGGGTGACATCTATAATACTGTCAACAATAAAAATAAATTTTGAAGAATTGGACTATCGCTTCTCTATCCAGCTTCACAGGGTTTATTGGTTCAAAAACAAGAAAGAGGGTGTTGTACAAATTGTAAAGTGCTCCATGAATAAAGCAGCCAGGGGCAGCTGTGCACTCTTATTGCAGATTTTGTGAAAATGCTTTGGGTTCTTGCACCAGAGAGGAGATCTGTGGGCTCAGATGGGAGGAAAGCCAAGTAGATAAAGTTAAGAAAAGTTTGGAAATTGAGTAGCAGGTCAAGGCATGTGCAGGGCAAATTCCCTTTGAGGTTTCACAAGACAAGTTCAAAGGTTTGCAGTATTCCAAAATACCCCACATTCATTGGCTAATCCTAATCTGACCCGTCTCTGGGTTGTTGAGCTGATGTTTTCACCCATTTCATCTCAACATAAACAATTGTGATAAGTATGTTGCCACTGACAACTAGAGCTGAATAAAAGCAAGTCCAATATGAACTGAACCCCGAAACCAGATCATTAGCCAAGGTTATGACTGGTTTAGAAATTTGTGATGTTCTCTTGCCTATCACTTGCCAGCAATACGTGGCACTCTTCCCCCCCTTGTAGCTTGCAGTAGGCTGGGCCCGGAGCCATGTGAGACTGCTTTTAATGGCAAAATCTTCAGAGTTGTACTTAAAATATTTGCATCATAAAACCCCTTGTGGAAGCCAAACTTCAATTTCAGGAGGAGCCTCACAGCAAGCAGCAAAGTTACCTCAGAGATGGAGGCTCCTGCCCCCAGGACCCCCTCCAGCAGTTGATCCTCTTGGGCTGGTGACACAAAGGAGACAGCCCCAGTGCCTTGGGACAAAGTCCAAATGACTTTTATAAGCCAACAACAGTGTGAGGTGACAGCAATTAGTTGAGCAATTCAGAAAAGCGTGTTTTCACACATTTAATTGATCCTGTGAGCAAGTAAGTGCTAAGGAGGAATGATGAGTAATTGTTCAACCTCATGGAAAAAGGACTTTGTCTTGTTTCTTGCACTTTTCTCCTGTGTCCAGACTAACATGCATATAACTTGCTTTAAAAAATTAAAAATGAAGAAAAATGGATCCTTTAAATCTAAACTCAGAGAGGAAAAAAAATTGTGAGAAAAGGTAATTCTCTTCCTTAGCAAAGGATGATTGATCAATAGAACCAAATGGAATCCTTTAAAAATGAAATTTTCTATTACAGGGTTTAACTTGAAGGAACTAGATCTATGGATAAAGGACACCCATAGGTTTTTACTTCGTTGAATGGTATATGAAAGCTGAGAGAAAGGGAAGAGCAGGGAGATGAGCGCAGGCTCAGAAGGTGATGAGTTTGGAGGAAAGAACACATCTGACAGGAAACAAGTTCCTTCTTTGTGGAGTGCAATGATAACCTTTCCCTTTTCGCCATGAGATCGAAACTAAAATTATCAGTTTCTTGTTTAAAAAAAAAAGGAAAGAAAAGATTATGCTCAGAATTACACCCTCTTCCACACACTAAAAAAAAAAAAAAAAAAAAAGTCATTTAATTCAGTGAGCTTTGTGATCTAATCATTACTCAGAGCTGAAGGTGGTTTTCCATTAAAGCACTGCATCACTCTCACTTTCTGACCTGTGAAGGCTCTTATTAGCGGCCTTATTATGATGATATCCTGTCTCTGAAGTAAAAAAATAAAATTTTCTCCTTACCTGACATGTCATCATTAGAGTAATCTTTGTTGGGGTGGTGGGGGAAGGCTGTTAAATAGACATTTAAATTTATGGCGCACTCTGCCATGCAGCAGGACATCAGTGATGGAGTGGACCTAGAGTACACTAGTGCACACTCTCCATGACTAGCAGAGCTAGAAACAAAGGACTACCTGCTTCATCTAAGTTGGTTCTGACTTGGGGCAAAAACTGGGTTTTAAGGACTCAGAGGAAATGAGGAACACATTAAACCAGACAAATACAGACACATAATTATAGAAATACTAGAGGCCCAATGCACAAAATTCATGCAAGAGTAGGCCTTCCTTCCCCCGGCTGCCAGCACCGGCTTCCCTCTGGCACCTAGGACCTGGGCTTCCCTCGCAGCCCCGGCTTCATCAGGAAGGTCATCTGGAAGGATGTCCGGAAGGATGCACAGTCTAATTAGCATATTATACTTTTATTATTATGGACTAAAGGCCCAATGCACAAAATTCATGCAAGAGTAGGCCTTCCTTCCCCTGGCTGCCAGCACCAGCTTCCCTTTGGCACCTGGGACCCAGGCTTCCCTCTGGCCCCGGCTTGTCAAGAGGACATCTGGTCTAATTAGCATATTACCCTTTTATTATTATAGACTAGAGGCCCGGTGCACAAAAATTTGTGCACTCTGGAGGGGGGGGGAGGGGGGGTCCCTCAGCCCGGCCTGTGCCCTCTCGCAGTCTGGGACCCCTCAGGAGATAATGACCTGCTGGCTTAGGCCTGCTCCTGGGTGGCAGAGGGCAGGCCCAATCCCTAGGTGCAGCCCCTGGTCGGGCTCAGAGCAGGGCTGATTGGGGAGTTGGGGCTCCGCCCCCTGTCATGCACAGAGCAGGGCGGATTGGGAGGTTGCGATGCCACCCTCAGTCACGCTCAGGGTGGGGCCAATTGGGGGGTTGGGGCACTGCCCCCTGTCACACTCAAGGCAGGGTCGATGGGGAGGTTGCGGCTCCACCCCCTGTCACGCACAGAGCAGGGCCGATCAGGGGGTTGGGGCGCTGCCCCCTGTCACGCACAGAGCAGGGACCATAAGGGGGGTTGGGGCTCCGTACCCTGTCACGCACAGAGCAGGGCCAATCAGGGGGTTGGGCACTGCCCCCTGTCATGCACAGAGCAGGGCCCATCAGGGGGTTGGGGAGCTCCCCCCTGTCATGCACAGAGCAGGGCCGATCAGGGGGTTGAGGAGCTCCCCCCTGTCATGCACAGAGTAGGGCCGATAGGGGGTTGGGGAGCTCCCCCCTGTCATGCACAGAGTAGGGCCGATAGGGGAGTTAGGGCACCGCCCCCTGTCACACACAGAGCAGGGCAGATCAGGGGGTTGGGGCGCCGCCCTCTATCACCCACAGAGCAGGGCCGATCAGGGTTTGGGGCGCCGCCACTGTCACACTCAGGGCAGGGCCAATGGGGAGGTTATGGCTATACCCTGGCACACACAGAGCAGGGCCGATCAGGGGGTTGGGACACCGCACCTTGTCACACACAGAGCCACAGGGCGATCAGGGGATTGGGGAGCTCCCCCCTATCAGGCACAGAGCAGGGCTGATCAGGGGGTTGGGGCACCTTCCCCTGTCACGAACAGAGCAGGGCGGATAGGGAGGTTGTGGCCCCGGCCCCTGTCACACACAGAGCCGCAGGGTGATCAGGGGGTTTGGGCGCTGCCCCCTGTCACGCTGATCCGGTGCCAGGAGGCCTCGCGGCTCCACTGATCCCGGTGCTGGGAGGCATATTACCCTTTTACTATATAGGATAGAGGCCTGGGGGCCGGCTGGTTTGCCCTGAAGGGTGTCCTGGATCAGGGTGGGGGTCCCCACTGGGGTGCCTGGCCAGCCTGGATGAGGGGATGATGGCTGTTTGCAGCTGGTCACACCCCCTTCAGGGTGGGGGTCCCCACTGGGGTGCCTGGCCAGTCTGGGTGAGGGGCTGAGGGCTGCTTTCAGGCTGGCGGTTGTTGACTGAAGCTCCCAACCGCTCCTTTTTTAACTCTTTATTTTATTCTGGGCCAGCTTTAGCTCTGGCTCTAGCTCTGAGGCTTCCGCTGCTGAAAACAGGTATCTGGTTTGTTTGCGTTCTATAACCGAAACAATGTATAACTCCAGCTCTGAGATCCCGGCTGGCTGAAAGCTGGTTTCTGGGGTTTTGTTTAGCTTCTATATTTGTTAGAATGTTTCAAACTGCCAGCTCAGAGGCCGGCAAGTCAGGCGGGGAACGTTGGAGTCCTCCTTCACTGAAGCAAGCAAGCCTCATGTTCGCTTCCAGCTGCCTGGCTGCCGGCCGCCATCTTGGCTGACAGTAATTTGCATAAGGATATGCTGATTAGCCAATGGGAAGGGTAGCAGTCGTACGCTAATTACCATGTTTCTCTTTTATTAGTGTAGATGATACATATGTTTGTTATATGTCTATACAAACATGTACTCTCTAATAAAAGCGATGGAAGGAAAGGGAGCAATCCCCAAGATGACCAGGATATCTAGCTAAGTCTCGAGCAATGACATGGACAGAGGAGCCTCAGCAATCTCTGGTCTTACATGGCGACAGTCACTAAGCACACTGCTGACAAAGTGATCAGCTCCATTTGCCTATTTTCTGCCCCCTTTCATACAGGGTTTCCAGAGAAACAAATTTCTCCTTCCTGTTCATGGACAGCTGTGCCATTGTGGGTGCTTTGACCTCTGAGCAGCCTGTGTTCTAACCAACCACAGGGAGAGGGGTTGGGTGGTGGTGCTTAAATTACATATAACATAGATACATTATATAATATTATTTCTATAATTTATATATACATCTTTTAAAGACTACATAGTCTTAATGGACTAAAGTGGTGATAATGTAATAGTGAGACCATCTTTTCTGAGGGACAGTTGAGTGACTCCTCGTCCATCCTCATCCAAGTGTGGCTGCCTGCCCATTTCATGACTTGGGGCGTCCCCTGCGGGTATGGGCAGAGCACAGTGCATGTGCAGACCATCCCAGCCTGGCCTTCCATAGCCACACTCTCCCCATGATTCGTGCAAGGCCTGGTGAAGTGTTCTGGAGCCACAGGTCATCAGTTCATTTGGACAAGACTGCCTCGTGGAGCATAGTCTCATTTCTGTGATGACCCATAACAATGCCTTCTTCTCAGTATGGCTCACATTGCCAGTTTTAATCTACAAATTCCTTAGTGATTTTGGTCCCCACAATGTTCAATATTACCTCTCCTGCTCTATTTCTCACTGCCAGTTGAGATAAAGAACCTGCCAGTTTGGGCATTTGCAATGGATGGGCTTTCTGGTCAGTAAGAAAATTAACAAATCTGTCCATCTTGCTTTTCTACTTTCCATGCCTTGCATGCATATAGGAATCAAAGACATGGTATTACTTGGCTTGCTATACATCTCTTATTAGAATCCTGAGGTGATAGAATTTGGATCTGGTGACACAATGAGGGCTGCTGTGACAACCAACTAACTGTTGCCAGGCACTCCACAAGAAGGCATTTTTGACAGGATTTAGCAAAACTTGCTCTTTGGGTAGATACCACATCTACATTTCTGCGTAAGACATACCTAGGATCTACTGCCCTTCATATCATCAAAGCACCATACAAATGTTGACAAGTGTCCATCTGAAAGATTTAGCAAAACCTTATTTCATAATTTGGGAAATATAAAACAGGTTAATATTGGAAGTGAACTAGAATTTGGACATTTCTCTGGGCTCACTGTATACAAGGCTAGAACTTAATCAAAACATTTGGTTTGCTGAAATGATGCAAAGTGAGCAAAGGGCAATAATAGAAATATTTATGTAGTTTTCTGTCTTATTTTTTAAAATTTAGTTCTAATGTATTGGTTCTTTCAATTCAGAATTCCCCAGGCTTCTTTTGGCAGCCTGGGTCTTCCATGGGATTCATTAAGAAAGTTCCCCCAATAATGCCAAGGTTGTGGGTTCAATGCCCAGACAGAGCACATACAAGAATTAACTAAGGAATGCGTGAATAAGTAGAACAACAGATTGATATGTCTGTCTGTCTCTCTCTCCATTCCTCTCCCTCTCTAAAAATCAATTTAAAAAATGTTTTAAAACAAGGTCCCTTTTTCCTGTGCCCTCTCTCCTCAGGTGTTCAAATAAGCAATCAATCACTCATTTCTGTGTTTGCACAGACAAATATGAGGAAATTTCCAACTTTCACTAAATATGAAAAAAAACCCACGTCTGCTAATATACAGGGTGACCCCCCCAAAATGTATACACACTTTAATAGCTGATATCTCAATTTTGAAAATGAAAAAAAATTTAATAAACACTGCCTGTATAATTATTCAAAGTGTGTGTATACATTTTTTTGGAACACCCTATATATTAAAAAATAACTCTAGCTAGGAGAGTTTCCACAAGAATACTACAGACACCACAAACAACAGGAAGAAATATGCCTTTTATTTAAAGTTTCATATGTACAGAGAAAGTTCTTTCTCAAGCTCAGGGTATGCTGTGAGAAAGAGCCCTGTCATTCAAGGTCACTGCGTTTACATTGGTAACAACACTGAAACGTCACTGCACATTATGAACAAATAGAACATTACACAGAAATGCAAAAGAGACATAGGTACATGTATGGACACTTCACACATTTTCTAAAAACAAGTAGACACAAAATACAATGTGCCAGTAAAAAAAAATAGGCATATCAGTCATGTCTCTTTTTTTCCTTTTTTGTTAATACATGGATGTGGAGCTTTCATCTCAAGCGTTTTCACATCGGGATTCGCAGGCACTTTAGCAACTCAGCCATGGTTTATAATACATGATGTTGAGACCAAAAGATGAAAACATGAGAGCAGATGAGGTCCAGTGACCCACATGTATGTGAAAATATTGGCATGAGAAGCACTTTTGTCACCACTGCTTGCAGACACCAGAATGTTCTCCTTGTGAAGTGTGATGGGTTTTCCCTTATTTGTCTTTTCTGTTTCATAGCAGAATTATTTAGTAACACGGATGGCATCACCAGGCAGACATATAGCATGTGGATGCACTAGACACATGTCAATTCCTATCGACTTGGGAATGGTAGAAAGCAGATGAGTTTTTAGAATCTCCAAATGAATGACCTATCTTTGTCCCACTCTATGCCCTTCCTGCCAACCTGTCAATCAAAAACTAATTAAAATAATTACTTGGATGTAATGGACCAGAAGCTCATCCTGGGAGAATTGTTTCCTTAGCTACCACTTCCCACATCATGATATACACAGGACGATGGGCAGCCCAGTCCTTCCCCGCCAGGGGTCCCTCCCCTCTCTCGCCTTCCCTACACAGTGTGGTGACTCGACACATGTATTAGGAATATGACCAAACAAGAGCATTTGTAATCTCAGAATAGATGATCACTTTATTGGTAATGTTTAGGTATAAGGCAGTTACAAAAGAAGCCCCATGAAAACCCGACAGTGATGGAATATGGCTTAACTTCTTTATAACATGAAGGAACTTTGCTGTTATGAGGAACAGAGAATGAAAAGGAAAAACCATACCAATTATAAATGACTGTGCTATGAGGTACTGTAAAGCCCCAATTTCTGGAGTATGTCACTCACTTTCATCCACCAGAAACTGAGAGGTGCCTCACATCGCAGAAAACTTAAAGGGAATAAAGAGAAATCAACATTACCTCAGCTTCAAGGTAATTTGTCACCACTAGTTGTATGGGGCTGTGACACAAAGCCATGAACATCTCTTGAGTCAGGCCAAGAATTCCTGGTCCTCCTGAGAGATGCTGTGACAAATGCTTCGAGCAGATGATTGTCAGAGAGTGGGAAATCCTTCCATGAAATACACTTGAGACATACTGGCAAAGACATTAAGGCCTTCCATTTCTTTGCCCATACTGCTTAAAGGCACTGATACCAACAACAGAAATATTCCATAGTACCATGGAGGTTTTTAAAAAAACTCCCCAAATACAAGTCTCCATAAGAAAATGTCCTTTATTGCATGAATGAAGCATCCGCTCTTCTGCTCAGGAATAGAAGGGTCTCCCTTTTTCAGGAGTCTGGAGTCTGCTCAGCCTAGCGACCTGAGAAGGGGATGGGGGCACATCCTGCCGGAAGGGCCCCTTAGGGGGAGTGTAACTGGGGTCCTGGACTTTCTTATACGAGTCATAGCTGTTGAGCCCCTCGGGAGCAGGCTGCTTCTTCATCTGCTGCTCTTTCCGTCTCTGTTCCTGGCGAAGGAGCTCCTGGGTCTCCAGCATCACCCTGGCATTGAAGCCGTGCCCGCCCAGGTAGCCGTTTCTGGAGCCTTGGTAGCTGGAGTACCTGAGGCTCTCCTTGGCACTCTGGAAGCCTTCCCCAGGCGAGTAGTTCTGCTCCCAGGAATCCTGGGAGACAGAGCTGGCATTTTTCCTGCTTTGCCTAGAAAGCAAAGCCAAAGGTCAGTGTGAGATTGGGAGAAGGGGAGAGCAAAAAAAAGGAGGGAAGGGGTAAGAGGGTATATGCATTTCAATATTTCAACAAATAGTATTGTGCTCCAGGCACTGTGATGGGGGCTGGAGGAAGAAAATGTGACTGTCAGCAAGCTCAAATCTCAGACAAGTGAACAAACAAGGGCTAAACAGGAGAGAGAACTAACTGACAGCTATTCAGAAACAGGGTCTGCCTTCTGTGTCTGGGGAGGTACTGTCTATTCTACTTAGGGAACATATATCTCCTGCAATTCAGACACATTGGCAAAATGCTTTAGAGGAGGATTAGAGATTTGGCAGCATCTACTCTAGCAATAATTGCTTGCTTCAGAACATTACAATTCGATTCTAAACAAGCAAAACAAATATTTTACACAGCTGCCACTATGGTGCCAGAGATGCTAGCTAATAGGAAGTACATGTAATGGATTACAATGTGAGTTCAGCTATGAAAGATTTAAGTCTCGACTCCTTTATGATTAAAAATGCAACAGGCAGTCCCTTACAGCCTGGCTTTTGAGTTGTATATGTCAGCAATGGACACTCCTCAGAACACATGCTCATCAAGACTGTAGACCTGGAAGTCTGCAGAGTAAGCACTGCTGTTCCGTGCACTGTGCCCTCACCAAAGGCCAGGACAGCTTACTAAACTCATGTTTGTTCACCACAGGTCAGGGGAAATTTCAAATTATCATCATTTGTGCAATAAAGTTACACAGCATTTTCAGGAAACATTACTGTTTTGAAATATCTTTAATTTATTATCTAGTCTCTAGATGCTTTTATGAATTTACAATAAGATTGGATATGATAAAGTAAAACAATTTTTTGTTAGAAAGGAAGACAAGCCCTAATATTTAGCCTTGAAAATGGGAGAGAGGGAGAGAGAATCCAGTAATAAAACAAAATCTATTGCTCCATGTATCAATAAGAAAACCATTTGGTGACAGTATATATTACTCAGCCTTTTGCATCAACACACACATGATGGAATGTTCAAAAGGGCCCTGCAGGAAAAACAGGGCCTATGCAGTCACTGGGTCTCCCACAGGGATGAAGCAATTTGCATTTTTGAACATTCAAAAGTGCCATTATTAGGGCTTTGGATCAAAGCTGCCTATTTTTCCTATGACCTAAAATGTAGTCAGGGATATTTTCAATAAGGAAATGAACTAATGATCAGCATCATCTCTGGATATGACTATGATTAATTGAGCAGTCTACAGTATATCTATCTGGTTCTCTTCTAACCAGTTAAACTGCCACGCATCCAAAACAAAAACCATCCCCACATGCCATGATATTTTGAATTTAATTTAAAAAATTAATTTGCAATGAATATTATAAAAATAAATATATTATATTACTCACAATTCGGGTGTTCTTGAATATTTTTAGTTGAAAATCCTCACAAAAAATGATTTTAAAGCATCTATAGACACTATGGCATACAAAGGGTTAATGGGAATCAGATCATTTGTACAATCAGCCCAAGCAAGAATCCTTCCATTTGGTGGAATAGTTTATTTGCCTAAAGCACTGATTATCTTCACTTAAAAAGTCATACATTAATCTGCCCAGAGACAGGAATGTTGGAAAGTGCCCGCATGAAACCAGGGATTTGACATTAATCATGAAACTTTAATTAAAACAACAAATTTGTTACTGAGGTTACAGTAACAAAAGTGGGACTCCTTCATAAGTTGGTTATCAATCTAAAGATAATCAGAAATAGGCTGCAGACATTTCACCTCTTTCTCATCCTTGACCTACTGAGACCCATGAACCCTCTTCATCCTGCACTCCCAACTCTGGGAAGCCTGAAGATGTGCTCTGTGGCGGTCATGTACCATAAGCTGAATTTTTAATCAATCCAGGAACACACTGAGAACTCACTAAAGGTTTGTTAGGAATGGAAACTCTGATGATGTGGAAGAATTTCTTTAAAATTTTCTTCAAATTAATCATATATAGAGAGGGAAGCAGACCTTCCTGAGGTTTAAAGTAAGGTACGTGGGGAAAGTACATACATGTAGGTACATACACATGTATACACACACACAGACATACACACACGCTTCCTTGGTAAGAAAGCTAGTGGTACCCACAACTCTTAATTAAGACACAGGAAATGAGCAGGTCACAGAGAAACATAAGAGTGCAGCAGACAATAAGAATTTCCAACACTAGGAAACTCATCACCTGCGTACTAGGCACAATGGGAGAGTGGCTTTGGATCAGATAGACATAGATTCACATCTGGAATCTGCCATTTGCCAGTTGGGGGATGCTGGGAGGGTTACGCTCTCTGGGCCCAACTTGCCTCATCTGTGAAATAGGTATAATAGCTAACCTCATAGGGTTATGAGGCAGAAATGAACAAAATAACACATGCAAAATGTTTAGAAAGGTATGGCACAGAGTAAATGGCTGACTAATGGGGGTTGGAGGAGTAGTTTGAAGGCAACGTCACTTTGCCTTCAAAGAATAGGCTCTGGGTTTTGGGAAGCATCTTTCTGACCAAAGAAGAAAAATGAAGAAAAATATTAGCTTTCTTTTCTTTTGTCAGAGAAATTGGGTAGAAACAAAGAGGAGAGAAAGGCACTAGAGAACAACTGAAGAACCCTCACTAAGTGAGGGTAAGTCCACCCAATTCCACAGAGATGAGAAGGAAGCTTTCCAATGTCCCATGATTGCCCAAAGGCCACAATAACAAGAGCAGCAAGAAAACATCAATGTCCATCAATGTGAATTTCTTTATAACCAACATGCAGGCTTGTTTGGTCTTGGAATGAGCCCACTAGAGATTTCTGAACCCACTGAAAGCACACACCCTGCTTTGTCTATGATTACAATTATCACCAAAGTGGCCTGAAGGCCATCATCATGCAGAGGACTCACACCTTGCGGAAAGCCAGTTAGCCACCGAGATGAGGAGGATGCAGAAGGATGATGAAAGATATAAAGACCAAGGCTAACAAGTTGACAAGCAGCTCAGAGACATAATAAATGGGCCTGGTAGGGAAGACTACGTCAGGGTGTGAAGACATAGTGGAGAAGTGAGACATACAAAGCAGAGAAGTGAGACACCAACAGATGTGAAACCAAGGGAGAGGGAAAAATGAAGAAGAAATGGGGAGTCAGCAGGAAAATTTTAAAAAAATTAATAAAGGATCTTAAGTTTTTCTATCGGTGACTCTGAACATTCTTCACCATTTGAGCGTTGCCTTTTGGAAACTAAATGAAGGAACTAATTTAGGACTAAAAATATAGATTTTAAAAAAAGAAAGTAAAAATGAAAACTGATTTAAGAATTTAAAAAATAAAAAAGAAGTCTTAGTCTGATTGAGAATTGAGTGTGGGGCCACTCAGGTCCCCTTTCCTTCAGAACCAGTGTTACTACCTGGCTAATGTTTCCTACTGACATTTCAAAATGAAACTTGAATTCTGCCGTTTGGCTTCCTTAATTACAGTTAGAATTTCAAACTACTCTGGCTCACATATATCCCTCTAATTCAAACCACCTTATCTACTGTGACTGAGACAAAGTCTTGACCATTTGCTTTACTTTATATTCCACTTTGCAGCTGAACTATTTTTGTTTGTGTGTGAAATCTTTTTGGGATCAAATGCCATACCAACTTGTTTAGATAAAACCCTGCTAATTGTCAACATCCGAAAAGCAGAGGTCAGTGTCTCTGAAGAATATCACATGTCAGAGACGTGGACTGGACTCAAGCTCATACAAGCTGCTGCAGTCCTCCTCTGACCTCCTGTTTGGGTTCTTTACCGAGTTCAGGTTTCTGCACACAGCTGCTGTGGAGTGCAGCCGCTCTGCCAGCAAGCCAGTGGGGCACAAGGCTCTGCACTCCTAATCCTCCTCACACGTGTGAAGATTCACACTGAGAATGATTCTCTAAAAGAAGAGCACATGACCACCCCAGTTGCCTAAATGTACACAACTCTTTCATTTTGGGTTTTCTATTTTTTTCTATCTGCGCAGAGTAAAATGGCTAATAATCAGGGAGTCACAATACCCAGATGGAAAGTTTTAGTTATTTAGGGAAACACTAAACGACACCAGTAGTACCAATAGAAGCAATCATCTTCTACATGGGAATACAGATACTTCTACCAGCTGCTTCAGGAGGAGAGGGAGAGAGAGAGAGGGCGGCAGAGTGATGTGGTGGAAAAGGACAGGTAGCAAGTGAAGAAGGGGAGAGACAGGCCAGGACAAAAAGATATGTTTGGAATACTGAGCTCCTATGGAATGTGACCAGGAGAAACTCCATGGAAGCACTGATCTGTGTCCTCTTTCTGGGGAACAGGGCCCTAGTCTCTCTTCTGCCAGGCCATCCACCCCTCTAGGCCCTCCGGCCACCATCTCTCTCACATCCCTTCCTTAGTTCTGTACATGTCAACTCACTCCTCTTCTTTATACACTATATGATAGTTCTCTTTCACTTCTTATAAATACTCTCAAACACAAGTAAAATACAGAAAGCCAAACTATTTATCAACAGATTAAGAACCCGGTCCCTGCACAGACAATATATGCCTAAAGCACGTTGTAGCCACACACACACACAGGTCTCGATGTGCTACGGGCCACCTACGTGGCTGTGGCAGCAGGACCATACCTGGTGTGTCAATTCATCTACTTTATCATGCTCATCTTTCTGACGACTGCAAGCCAACCGGCTGGGAGAAGGCACTCACATGGAAGAACCTTTATGTATAATCCGAGAGGCGTCCAGCAGCTGATGCACTGGGCTGAGTCATACAGGGGCCTCCTTCCAAATGCTAAGGGCATAGAGCACAGAGGGGGACTTTACACCTACATCTGTCAATATTCCAAACTTGGGAACAAAAGTTTTGGTGGCAATGATATATGGAAATTAATGATTATAAAGGGCATAGGCAGGTTTGCGTTTGAATTCCGTGCTAGCTGTGTGGTCTTAGGGAAAGCTGCTTAATCTTTCAGAGCTGTTTCCTTGTAAGACAATATGATCTCCAGGTCTTGTCCAGACCTAAACTTCAATGACACTTACTTAGAATGGGCTAAATAACTGTTAGTTATCCTCCTATTTAAAAGAGAAGATAATTCTGTATAAAAGAAAAAACAATTTATTACTCAAAGGAAATATAATTTTATGAACTGAAAAAAAGAACTGAATGAACAAGTTACTATAGTAATGGCACTCACCCCAGTATAGATTCTCATTCACATCCACATTCCCATGGTGACATGGGTCAATGTAGTCAAATACCTCACAGTTAATATAGTGATTATTTAACATTTAAAGGGACTCATCTTTATTAGAAATTGAATCAAGATCACTTTTATATTGGTCAGTTAAGTTTACACAGATAAGCATTTGTTCCCTTCCCTCTCCCCAAATAAAAGTTGTTCTGCTCAAATTCGAAATAGTTGATAAAAACAAGGTAAGTGGATTTTTTTTGTACCCAAAATGTTTTTGTTACCTGGTTTGAAGTAGAAAAACAAATGCCTGTAAGATTGTGATTACTAGGAGTGACTTATTTTGGGAAGTTTGGAAAGCTGAATATTTTAAAATATTTTTATTCTTTACTATGTATGTATGAAATACTCAGATGGAAAAATGGTTGTTGTTCCATGTGTGAGGGCTCAGTCACCTGAGCACTTTCTAGGCCTGACAGAGCCCCCAGAGCAGAGGTACCTCCATGTGGCTGTCAGATAATGAGGTGGGCACACTGGGATCCTCTGAGGATCAACACAAGCAAACACAAAGCTGGCAGTAGAGCAATAGGGGGAGATTAGGGCCCATCTAAGTATAGAACATGAAGCATTCACTCCACCCATCTACAGAGCTCTAGATATCCGAAGTAGCAGTTATTCTAGTTACCCTAGGAACTAAGCAAAATTAGAGTTATCTTTCCATTTTTCAGAGGAGGAAACTTTCTCCCCATGGTCACATGGGAGGGCAGAACCAATGCTATAACCCAGGTCCAGTCCCTAAGTACTCATCTGTCAATGCACTGCCTTTGCATTATTCAGTATTTAAGTGATAATGTTGGCATGTCCTGAAAGAGCTTTCTTTCTAGTCTTCTTGCCACATAGTAAGATGGCCTTGAAGCCAGACAACAACCCCTACCATCCACTTGCGGTTCCTCTCTGACCACCGTGGGTAAGGTGGAGAGGCCAGGGCAATTTCGGAAGGACAGAGTGTGAGTACTGTACCTAGGCAGAGAGCTGTACTGGCGCTGGGCCTGCTGGAAGCTCTCACGCTCCTCTTGCCGCTGGCGCTGCATCTGCACCTCCACGGACACCGAGTGCCTGCCACTCTGCGCCGGAGGTCGGGAGCTGGGCTGCAGGAGGAAAATGCAAAATAATTCACAAGAAGGGAATCACATCATTTCTTATAGACTGACTTAGAAACATTTGGAAAATTCTGTGAAATTAAAATAAAACCAACTGCAATTTTCTCAAGTTTGATAAAAGAGACATTTATCTAATTGCTCTGATGAGCCCCAAATATTGAATCATCTTAAATTTTAATTATGGCTTTAGAATGGTTAGAAATTGAGAGGTCAACCTTTCTAAGTCTTCCTAACGAGGCTTGACAAATTCAATGCCAAGTAAATAAATAAAATTGAAGGTTAGCTATGCTGGCAAATGTTTTCAATGGTTATGTATTTTAGTTTAACAGTAGGACGCAATATAAGCTGATCCCCCTTTTCCTAAAGAATGACAGTTAAGCCCTGGCTGGTGTTCCTCGGTGGTTAGAGTGTCGGCCCAGCGGACTAAAGGGTTGTAGGTTCGATTCTGGTCAAGGGCACATACTTGGGTTGCAGGCTTGATCCCCAGCCCCTAGTTGGGGCACATAAGGGAGGCAACCAATTGATATTTCTCTCTCTGTGTGTCTCTCTGCCTCCCTTCCACTCTCTCTAAAAAAAAAAATCAATGGAAAAAATATCCTTGGGTGAGGATTAAAAAAAGAGAGAGAGAGAGTTAAATTTGAACCAAGTTTAGGTGTAACTACCTATTGTTAATCACATACAGGTGTCCTCTAGTCCAGGGATGGTAGCCAAATGGGGAATAAAAATGCTTATCAAATTAATAAACCTGAAAGCTAATAGCTACTTGAACTGGTTATAAGACAAGACATTTTGCCTTAGTGATTAGGAAATGGCATTTTTACCTAGGTTAATTGTATCCTATAGAGCAGTGGTTCTCAACCTTCCTAATGCTGCAACCCTTTAATACAGTTCCTCATGTTGTGGTGACCCCCAACCATAAAATTATTTTCGTTGCTACTTCATAACTGTAATTTTGCTACTGTTATGAATCATAATGTAAATATCTGATATGCAGGATGTATTTTCATTGTTACAAATTGAACATAATTAAAGCATAGTGATTAATCACAAAAATAACATGTAATTATATATGTGTTTTCCGATGGTCTTAGGCGACCCCTGTGAAAGGGTCATTCGACCCCCAAAGGGGTCGCGACCCACAGGTTGAGAACCGCTGCTATAGAGAAATGTTCAATTCTGCTGGCTAAATACTTTGGTCAGCAGTCATCTGCTGATTGTGCCTCTCGCTCAAATCAGATACTGGATGTATATACTGTGTTGCATAGATCTAGTCCTGTGGATGCTCTGGCTTCTCACTGGTAGGTCTTAGCTTACCTTCTAGATTTGGCTTTTTGAAATAAAAAATAGACAACAATGCCTCTAATGCTACAAATACCCCACGATGGTTTATCATCACATCAGTGGCTCACACTCTTAAATAATCCTTTTGGTGCATGCTAACCTCTGTTCCCCTTGGTGTCATGCAACAGGCATATTCTGAGTGAAGAATGTCTGTTAAAAACACATTATCGATTTTCTTTTAGAGTTGAAAGCCAATGGCAGACTTTGACTTCATAATAATTTTCTAAAATAATAGAGTTATAGCATTCATTTGGAGACCTGTAAGAAAACATGTGGGGCTGTAACTTAAACAATGTCTCTTGTAGTTGGCTTTTGTGTGAACAGAAAGCAAGCATCATCTATTGTTCGCTCTCTGCCTGGCCAACATTATCTTATTTATTGGTAAGCAACAATATGGCAATATACAGGACAAAATTTTCAAAGCATATTGGCACAGCCACTGAACATATTAAAAATATCCTGATACCAAAAAATGTGTGAAGATTACCCCAATTTCAACTAGTGGGTATTTACAGCCATACTCATAGGAACAAATGTGTGTCCACAGACCCTCTCCACAACATGGGAGTCAACACATCAATGGTGCCTTTAGCAAGGAAAACACTTCACTGAGTGAGTTCTGCTTATGCAAACAAAGCATCAACCAAGTGTTCATCAACTGCATTAAAGAAGACAAACATTTTCTTCCATTGCACTTGAAGAGGCTGGCCAAATAGAAAATCGAGCTGTTCTAGTGTTCACAGGGAATCCTGAGAGAAGCCACTGGACAAAGGGAAACAAAGCAAGAAAATACTACACAATATTCCTTCAAAAACAACGATATTCCCT
>NW_005871077.1:6778905-6789493 GCF_000147115.1 Myotis lucifugus
CTGGTGATATGTTTATTCTAAGCGTCAAAATCAGCAAGCTACTTTATTATTTATTTTTATAAAATAAAAACTCATAATAGATAATATCTTTGAAAGAGGCAAAATAAAAATAATATTTTTTCTTTTTTGCCAATGACGCAGTAAAGAAGCACGTAACGAGGGAAAAGCCAACCTATAAATATAAACAATATCCATAAAACAGAAATAATTTCACTTTTCTTTCCACACACAAAAACTTACATACACAAGCCACGAAGCCTTTAAAGAGATGTTTTCTACCGCAAGATATAGTACCAAATCATAAGCTCATCTGTTTGTATCACCGCCTGTTGAGATGTGTAAAGAATTTGCAAGGTCTGTAGAAATTTCAGGTGTATTTTTTTTTTTAATCCACCCCCGCGGGTATTTTTTTCCATTATTTTCCTGTGTGAGTGGAATGGAGGGAAGGAGAGAGAGAGAGAGAGAGGGAGGGAGGGAGGGAGGGAGGGAGGGAGAGAGAGAGAGAGAGAGAGAGAGAGAGAGAGAGAGAGAGAGAGAGAGAGAGAAAGAAATATTAAAGTGAGAGACATATGGATTGGTTACCTCCTGTATGCCCCCCAACAGGGGCTTGGGATCAAACCTGAAACCAAGGTACATAACCTTGACCAGGAATGGAACCTACTACCCTTTAGTCTGTGGGCCAAAGCTCCAGGGCATCAGGTGTACTTTTAAGATGTTGCTACCAGAAGCCTGAAAATTTTATTCTGATAGAGGAAAGAAAAAAAAGTTGAAGGGCTTTTGTTTCCTCAAATGTGTGTTTTCTGATACCATTCATCTCAAACATTATGAGCAGCAAGCATCTAGTTGGATCTTGATGAACTTCAAACTGAAATTATTATGAGATGGGATCTGAAAACTTAAAAAAAATGAGTGAATGAGTTTGGTATCAGTATATTGACATATTTCATACTATTGTGCTCACTATGATGAAATATGAATCTCAGGCTTACCATAATGATTTACTCTATTTCTCTTTTCAGAGTATACAAAAGGGTAGGTTATTAAAAAGAATCACCCATATCTTTAAGATGAAATTTTATTGGGCCAGAGATTTCAAGGAAGATTGTATACATGACCAGCTTAAAGCAACAACTTACTAAGTCCATCTGGAAAGTTTTATACTTGGCCTGAATAAAAAATAACCTCATTCATTATTGCAATGAAGATCTCATAAAAATGTAAATTGTGGGAATAGAAGTATAATCTACAATCCTGATTTTTCAATACTGTAGTTTTCCATGTGTAAGGCAGAAACAGAATAATGTATCGAGAGTCCCAAATTACAAAAACATAGACAAACATGAAGGATATTTTGTAACCCTAGAGAGAAGTGTCTGTGTTCAAAGAAAACAGCATTAACAGCTTTAACAAAAAAGTGACATCTATATAGGGAAACATGCATGTAAAGCATACTTGGAAAAACTCTGGAGATTCATCAGATAACAAGGCAATAACTCTATTTCAAGAGAGCAAATTACAAATAACCCTGGTCTTCTTGCTGATGATATTGATGACAAGGTTGCCAAGACAATATGATAGAGGTTGCAAGATGAGATAATCCATGATTATCTATTACATAGTGTGCTGGAGGAGCATTATATGTGAATCTCTCCATTGCTGCTGTTTAAACCCCAGTGAAACTATGCACATTTTTTTATAAGTTAGCTCCAAACTATTAGTCTTTATCATGATTATTAAAGAGGTACTATTTATACTACATAAAAATTATATAAAGCTTGAGAAAGCTACATAATTTTGGTGTCACTTACTAGTGTAAAACAAAAAATATCTTCCATATAGTGTTTCACTAAATTAAGTCATTAACAAAGTATTCCTCTCATTTAAATAAAATCTCATTTTTCAAAATAAAAATAAACAATACAAAAAATTAAAATACAAAATCAAAACTGCTAATTCTTAGCACAAACTTACAATGTAAAATTGATTCTTTTATGACCTGGGCAAGATGGCTATGGATTAAATGTCAGAGCTACACTGACAACCCAATCAAAAAATGGGCAAAGGATCTAAATAGACACCTTTCAAAAGAGGACATTCAGGAAGCCAAGAGATATATGAAAACATGCTCAAAGTCACTAATCCTCTGAGAGATGCAAATCAAAACAACAACATTTTCCCAGGCCCAAACTGGAATTACAATGAAAACATAGAAAAATTATCCTGAATACTTAACTGGAGACTAGCTGGACAGAACCCTTATTACCAAGAACATTTGTGGATTTGTTGATGATAGCCATTCTGACAGGTGTGAGATGGTATCTCATTGTTGTTTTGATTTGCATCTCTCGGAGGATTAGTGACTTTGAGCATGTTTTCATATGTCTCTTGGCTTTCTGAATGTCCTCTTTTGAAAGGTGTCTATTTAGGTCCTTTGCCCATTTTTTGATTGGATTGTTTATCTTCCTTTTGTTAAGTTGCATGAGTTCCCTATAAATTTTGGAGATTAGGCCCTTATCAGATATGACGTTGGCAAATATGTTTTCCCACGCAGTGGGCTTTCTTGTTGTTTTGTTGATGGTTTCTTTTGCTGTGCAGAAGCTTTTTTATTTTGATGTAGTCCCATTTGTTCATTTTCTCTTTAGTTTCAAGTGCCCGAGGAGCTGTATCAGTGAAGAAATTGCTTCGGCATATGTCTGAGATTTTGTTGCCTTTGGATTCTTCTAGAATTTTTATGGTTTCTCATCGTACATTTAAGTCCTTTATCCATTTTGAGTTTATTTTTGTGTATGGTGTAAGTTGGTGGTCTAGTTTCATTTTCTTGCATGTATCTGTCCAATTTTCCCAACACCATTTATTGAAGAGACTATCTTGACTCCATTGTATGTTCTTGCCTCCTTTGTCAAATATTAATTGAGCATATTGGTTCGGGCCGATTTCTGGGCTCTCTATTCTATTCCATTGATCTATATGTCTGTTCTTGTGCCAATACCAGGCAGTTTTGAGAACAGTGGCTTTGTAATACAGCTTGATATCTGGTATTGAGATCCTACCTACTTTGTTCTTTCTCAAGATCGCTGCAGCTATTCGGGGTCTTTTTTTATTCCAGATGAATTTTTGGAGAGTTTGTTCTAGGCCTGTGAAATATGTCGTTGGTATTTTAATGGGAAGTGCGTTGAATTTATAGATTGCTTTGGGTAGTATGGACATTTTAATGATGTTGATTCTACCAATCCAAGAACATGGTATGTTCTTCCATCTGTTTATGTCTTCCTCTATCTCCACTTTCAATTTTAATTATGACACGGCATTCCCGAAGGAGTAATACTATTAAGAAATTCGATGGGAAAATTTTCCTTTTCAGCATCATCTGTTGAATCAATGGAGTCATCACTCAAATATGTGTGAAAATCTCCATCAAGTATATCCAAAATTTCTTCATTTAATTTTTGAATGTGCTCATTTTTTGGACAAAGAATTGCATGTTTAGATATATTTTTAATATTATCTATAGATATAGTATTTCCAAAGGTAGCTTCAATAATAGATCCATTACAAATCATTTCATAGGGGATTTCAATAATATCCATTCCTAAATGAAAACTGCTATCAAGTTTGCCATCTCCAAGTTTTACTAACCATTCACTATAAGCAGAATCCTCTGATCTCATATTTGTTTTAAGAGACAACTTTCTGAAACATCCCCAAACACTACAGTACTTTAAACTAATTTGTTCTATGGCATAGCATGCAGTACAATACTGACACATTGTCAAAAATCCCCTCTGAGAAGGAGAACTTTCCCACCAAATGCAACATTCAAATTCATAATTTCTCTTAGTAATCTGTCTATGGCGTTTATAGCATGACTGGATGCCATGGTGCATTCATCAATAATGAGAAGTTGGGCCTTTTTAATGGTTTTAGCAACTTCACTCTTTATATCAAACATAGAAATTGAAGTTTTATTTAATGGAATTAGTAATTTATATTGGGAATGAAAGGTGCTTCCACCGAGAAGTAAATTTGCAGCAATTCCTGTAGGCACTGTGGGTAAAACAGAACTGCCACGACCTCTAATATAATGTATTAAAACTTTATAAAGATATGTTTTTCCACTACCACCTGGACCATCCAAGAAAAAGCATTTGGGGAGTACAGTTTGATCTTCGATGGCTGAAGTTATAGTCTGAAAGGCAGCTTCACCTCAGTGCTAGACAGGCCTGGGAGTGCCTCCGTTGGGGGCAGAAGTCCCCGCGCGCCCCCCCCCCCGCCCCCCCAGCTCCTGTGCATGCACAAGCCATTGACTGGGCGTGACTCGGACACTGTATTGCCTGCTTCACCTCAGCGCTGGGCGCAGACACAAGCAGGCAGGGTTATGTCCCAGGTCAGGGATGCAGGCAGGCAGGTTCACCTCAGCGCTGGGCGAGACATTAGCACTGGGCAGGCCTGGGCATGCTGCCACTGGGGGCGGAAGTCCCCGCCCCCGCCCCCCAGCTCCTGTGCATGCGCAACACGTTGATCGTCGTGACTCGGACACCATCACGGACAAATTAGCATATTCCCTCTTTATTATATGGGATAGCTAAATTCTGGAAACAGCCCACGTGGCCATCAGTTGATGAATAGATTTAAAAAGCAATAATACGTTTACACAATGGAATACTGTGCAGCTGCAAAAAGGAAGGATCTCTCATCCTTTGAGACAGCATGGAGGGACCTGGAGGGTATTATGCTAAGCGAAATAAGTTAGTCACTGAAAGACAAGTATCACATGATCTCACTCATATGTGGAATCCAATGAACAAATTAAACTGATGAACAAAATAGATTCAGAGACCTGTGAACATGGAACAGACTGACAAATCTCAGAGGGAAGTGGATGGGGGACAGGAAGAGATTAAACAAAGAACTTACATATATGCATGTATGAATAGTCTATGGACAGACATTAATGTGGGTAAGTTCTGAGGAGGGATGGAAGTGGGGTGGAGGAGGTCAATGTGTTGAAAAGAGGGAACTATAATACTTTCAACAATAAAGATAAATTTTTTAAAACCTGCTTACAGTTGATAGATTAAAGAAAGAACAAAAATAAATACAGTACAAAGTTTCAGTACTAATGAGAACTAGGTAATATAAGATTTTTAAAGGTTAATATAAAAGTACACATGTCCCTTATGAAATAAAATCCATTACTGTTTTATTAATATTTACATAAAATATTCAATAATTTTAAAATACTCTGAATAACAAAAGATGTTCAAGTTTCCACATATGTGCAACAGCATGTATAGAAAAAAAATAGAATACACAGAGTGTGTGTGCTTTGCATCAACACCTATTGTGAAGGTGATGATGAGAATGATGAGACTGGCAATAGCAGAAAGAATATTGATATCCCCTTGAGATCTATAATCTTTATTTTAGCAATTCAAATGTGCTGTAACCCTAATATTCTGGTATAATAACGGTAATTTAGAGAGGGTAAAAATAATTTTATGCCACTGAATCATATAAAGAGTATAAATAGTTTACTCTGTTTAAAAGTGGCCATTGCTATTATAGGTCATTATTTCCTATAGTAGACTTTTTTTTTATCATTTTAGTCCAACATTAACTTTTGTCTATCAATCTTGTCTTCCCAGCCCACATCTACTCCATTACCCACTATATTTAGACAACTATTGATTGAACTCTTATAGGTTCTGAATGTTGAAAAGCTTAATTGCTACTAATAATGTAATGGTTGAGAAATCTGCAGAGCATGCCAATTTCCCTCATAACGTTTTTATAAACACATGTTTTGGTTTTAATATAGTACTACTGTCTTCATCTCATCTTTCCCAACCAGTGTTTGGATCCATTTTCTCCCATCTTAAGTAGCAGCTGCATGGAAAACAAAGGGGTGGCTCTACACATACAAATATACCCACTCTGGTGCAGCAGGCTCACAGACTAAGGCAGCCTCTGAAGGCTCTGCCACTGGCATGGCCCACGGGTCTTAGAGGCTTTGCCCAGCTGGATGGGGTCAGGGCTACAAGAATAGGGGACAGCTTTGCAGCAGCACAGAAATTTGTGCCATGACTAAAGGGCACCCCTTTGCTGCAAGAATGGCTTTCTCCAGGTCAATTTCCAAGGAAGGTGACTTGCACCCAAACTGAACTGGAGCAATACTACTGCAAAGCTGTCAACCAAGAAGGCATTTTTTTTGAGTTAAAGTATGGATACTCACTGTAAGAAAATGAGAGCATATACATTTGAAGTCTTAAAAAAGATGAAAACAAAAAGGAAACCATATTTTTTCAAATTCCCCAGGTGTAGGGAAGGCAATCTAGGAGTGCTGGGTGGCTGTTGGCTGTGTACTGTAGATTGGCTCTCTAATTTCAGCAGGCAAAACTCTACAATGGTAAGAGAAGCAATTAAAAGTCCAAGAAGATTTTTAAAAATGTATTTAAAGACAGACAGCTAGGAAGAAAGCTTGGGGAGAAGAGGATATTCACATCGCATTGGATCAATTTTCTATCTGAAGGACTAAACTACTCTCAGTCATTACCAACCTGGGATGGGAAGGATTTAGCAACATAGCTATTAAAGGCTCCATTATCCCATCTATCAGTCCTCTCAGCCAGCAAGTCTCCTTGTGGGCAGTACTCAAGTGTCTGCAAAGTTTGAACAGCATACTATACTTATGTCTGCAGCCTGCAATTTAATTCTTTTAAAAGCAACACTAAGTCCTGTCCCTATCTGAGCTCTGTGATAATAACCCTAACCTCGGCCACTGTTCCATTAACTTAGGGAAGATTTAAAGCAACTTGCTGCTTTACTTATGTTGCACCTGGCACTACATGGGGAAGAAGTTGCTTTTTCTGATCCTTCTCTTACTCAACTTGGGAGAGAATTCAGTTCAATTATGGAGCTAAGGAAATTTTCTGGGCCTTTGCTCCTCTAAAGACCTTTTGTGCCACAAAGCAGCTCCCTCAGGCCCAAACATTATTTTGAACAAAAGCCCAGAAACAGGTGCATTCCATAGAGTTTAGAAAGAACATTTTGAAAATGGTTGAATTGAAAAAGGCTCCTCGGATGAATTTTCCGCATATCTCTCTCTGTATATAAAGTAATCGGCTTGGATATTTTTCTATGTGACACATCTGGTTGCACTTTGTGTGGGGGCATTTCTAACAAGCATAGCAATTTCAACTAATATGGTTTAAGCTGTACACAGTGTGAAGAAGAGCTTGTGGTTCCTTAAAACTAAAACGATTCTCAACCTTTCCAAACATAGTGACCTGTCAAGGTCAAAACACATACGGGAAAAGAAAAAAGATTCAAAATACTCAAAGCTCAGTTTGTAAAACACATAATGAATACCATATACTAAGCTACATGTAGAATAAGCAAGCAGCTCTTATTAGGGTAACAATGAGAATTGGTATGAAAATTAATACATTAAGTAGAATTATAGTCACTTGAAGCTCATTTATATGACAAGTAAAATGGAGAGTATACTGCAAAATCCCAATTGTTTGAAAACAAAATAAATAAATAAAAAGAAAAGGTTAACTTCTGACCCCACAATTTAGGAAATTATTCCATTCCTAAAGTAATCAGTCTGTCATCCAAATAATTCCCTTCTCATTAATTACAGGAAGTGATAACTACAAGCCAAATTGTCTGTCTAAAGTTGCTATGGCATTTTGCTATACAATAATTTGGCTCATGACTTTCAGTAGTTGCATTTCTAAATCCACAAGATTTTGTCAAACATTTTTCTTAATATGATTGTTCATATTAAGTAGATAATATAGAAACATACTCACAGTCCCCATTCAAACAAATAAAAAAACCAAAATGAATATCAAATCTTTTCCACATCTCCCAGTGAAAAACATCTAGAGCTAAGAGTAGGAAATGTTCCTTTAGCCTAAAACAAACTTGGAGGTGAAGCATGTGGATACAATGTCACCAACCAGAAATAAATCCAATTAATCTTGGTTACCAAAGAGACCTTTCTCTATTTCTCAAAGTTATCCATTTAAAATGTATTCTAACAGCCCAAGTGCCCATCAGCAGATGAGTGGATAGAAAAACTGTGGTACATTTACACAATGGAATACTACACGGCGGTAAAAAAGAGGGAACTCTTACCATTTGCAATAGCATGGATGGACCTGGAGAGTATTAGGCTAAGCAAAATAAGCCAGGCAGAGAAAGATAAGTATCACATGATCTCACTCATATATGGACTCTAATGAACAACATAAACTGATAAACAAAATAGATCTAAAGACATAGAACCATAAACAGACTGATTAATTTCAGAGAGAAGGTGGGGCGGAGAGGACTGGAGGGGGAGAAATTAACAGGATACTTATGTGCAAATATGCATGGCCCACAGACATAGACAATAGTGTGGCAAAGGCTTGGGAGTAGTGGGTGCAGGGTGAGGGGGTCAATGGGTAAAAAAAGAACCACAAAGCGGACATCTGTAATACTTTCAACAATAAAGATAAAATTTAAAAAATAAAGTAATTGTTGACAGATATGTAAAGAAATAAAATAAAACAGCTGAAGAAAGAAAAAAAAAGTATTCTAACTTCAAAGAGGTGTTATTTCAGGTCTCCCTGATCACCCACAACTGATTTGGCGTGGTTGCTCTGTGCTTAATAGTCTGTGCATAAGCTTATCACAAACTGAACAAAGAGTTCTAAGGGCATTCTTTTTTCTTATCTTTCTGTTCCAGCACCGAACCCAATGACTAGAACACAGGAAGCACTCAAGAAACTTCATGAATTACATAATCTATCTATATACATATATATATCTATATATCTATATATACCTATATCCTATATAATAAAAGGGTAATATGCAAATTGACCCTAACAGCAGAGCGACTGGGAATCACTGGTCACTATGACACACACTGACCACCAGGGGGCAGACGCCCAATGCAGGAGCTGCCCCCTGGTGGTCAGTGTGCTCCCACAGGGGGAGCTCTGCTCCGCCACAAGACAGGCTGACAGCTGCCAGTACAGCGGTGGTGGTGGGAGCCTCTCCCGCTTCCTCAGCAGCACTAAGGATGTCTGACTGCACCTAGGCCTGCTCCCCGCTGGCAAGTGGACATCCCTTGAGGGCTCCTGGGCTGCCAGAGGGATGTCTGACTGCCAGCTTAGGCCCGATCCCCCAGGGAGCGGGCCTAAGCCAGCAGGTGGTCATTCCCCGAGGGGTCCCAGACTGCGAGAGGGCACAGGCCGGGCTGAGGGACCCTCCCGAGTGCAAAAATTTTTGTGGACTGGGCCTCTAGTATATATATATATATATAGAGGTAATATGCTAATTGGTACTAACAGTGTCCCAGTCACGACCATTCAACAGGCTGCACGCACACAGGAGCTGGTGGGTGGGGACGGGGGCGGAGACTTGCACCACCAGGACATCAGGCTGCCTCTGGGGGCGGCCCCCCTGGAGGAGGCACCTGCGGCCCACTGTGCCGCCCGCCCAGAGAGGGGCGTCAGGACAGGCCATGGTGGCCCCCCTGGCAGAGGCACGCGCAGCCCTGTGGCACCACCTGGCCTGGAGGGGGGCGTCAGGATGGGGGCAGGGCTTGGCGGAGAGCTCTCAGCACTCCTGTGCCTGGGTCTGAAGGCGTGGAGAGGAAGGGAGAGCAGATGGGCAGTTAGGGGGGGTTAGGCCAGGAGGGGAGAGCAGATAGGCAGTTAAGGGGATCAGACAAGGAGGGGAGAGCAGTTAGGGGCATCAGGCAGGCAGGCAGGTGAACGCTTAGGAGCCAATGGTTCTGGTTTGCGAGAGGGATCCCAGATTGGAGAGGGTGCAGGCCAGGCTGAAGGACACCCTCCCCCACCCCCATGCATGAATTTTGTGCCCTGGGCCTCTAGTTAAAGAATAACTGATGTGAATGTGTTGGTTTAAAATCTGAATTCCCAAGTAAAGTAAAATGGTGTCATACTGCTCCTCATGATATGGGGTGGGGAATGAGAAACCCATGAGGAATTCTGTGAGTTCAAACAGTGTGGGTAAGAACCATTTCCATATGCAGTTGCTGTTTTCCCCTTCAAGTTGTCCTGTTCTCATTATTCTTTTCAAATATACACAGTTAAAGATATTTGAGCAAATATACACAGGTAAGGATGTTTTCCAAATATCACAAAAGAAACCTGCTTTAAGAAACCTAGTAGGAATAGATTGAGTCAATTATGCCAAACTACATAAGTAGATTAAAAAATTCTGCTATATTGTTACATGGAAATGACTCAATTTACTTGATCAGCTAGAAAAATAAACTATAAACTTTATTAAAAATATCATTAATAGTCAGCAGCGGAGACCGCACCATCTTGAGTGGCTGTTACCGGCATCCAGAGATCAGCTACTAACCTGGAAACAAGGGATCTCAAGCAGCGCGACTGCATGAACTCAGATGAGCACTGCTTCTTCTCGCAGAAAGGTTAGACTTCCCCTAAAGGTGCGGTTTGCAATTCAGGTTGGAGAGAGGACCGCGGGGCAAAATCTGCGCCCCACAGAGCCTGCGCTGTTGGACCAGTGTGACCCGTGAGTGGGAAGGGTCCCA
>NW_005871077.1:6791420-6818579 GCF_000147115.1 Myotis lucifugus
TCTTCTGTGAATACCTTCAACTAGTTGTCTGTGGGAGCAGTGGTCCTCATTACGCGAGCTGAGGCCATGGTAGGAAAATATTCCCCACCCGAACATACTTTAGAAAAAAATTAAAAAGCAGGAGGAGAGCCTAAGAGAACTTCTGGACAACCATTAACCGAAACACCATCCGAAATAATAGGGGGTGCCAGAAGGAGAAGAAACTGAGCAAGGAATAGAAAAACCTGTTTGAAAAAATAATAACAGAAAATTTCCCTGATATAGGGAAGAAAAAACTCACACAAGTCCAAGAAGCTCACAGAGTCCCAAACAAAATGAACCCGAAAAGACCGACGCCAAGGCACATAATAATTAAATTGGCAAACACCAATGACAAAGCAAGAATCTTAAAAGCAGCCAGAGAGAGACAGAAAGTTACCTACAAAGGATCCCCCATCAGACTAGCGACTGATTTCTCAACAGAAACACATCAGGCAAGAAGGGAATGGAATGAAATATACAAAGTCATGCAAAGGAAGGGTCTGAATCCAAGAATACTGTACCCAGCAAGGCTATCAATCAAAATTGAGGGTCAAATCAGGAGCTTCACAGACAAAAATGGTCTACAGGACTTTATTACAACCAAACCTGCAATGCAAGAAATGCTAAAGGGTCTGCTGTAAAAAGAAAAAATAGGAAACAAAGAAGGAACGCAGCGGTAAAGAACAAAAATGGCGACTAACAAGTTTCTATCAATAATAACTTTAAATGTAAATGGATTAAATGCCCCAGTCAAAAGGCATAGGGTAAATGAGTGGATAAGAAAACATGACCCATATATCTGCTGTCTACAGGAAACCCATCTCAAAAAAAAAGACGCACACAGACTGATGGTGAAGGGATGGAAAAAGGTTTTTCGGGCCAATGGAAGTGAAAAAAAAGCCGGGGTAGCAATACTTATATCTGACAAATTAGATCTCAAAGTGAAGGACATAAAAAGAGACAAAGAAGGCCACTTCATAATACTAAAGGGAGCAGTCCAACAAGAAGAAATAACTCTGGTAAATATATATGCACCCAATATAGGAGCACCCAAACACGTAAGAAATCTTCTGGAGGAGATCAAGGGAGAGACTGACAGCAATACAAACATAGTAGGGGACCTTAACACCCCATTATCACCACTGGACAAATCCTCTAAACAAAAACTCAGCAAAGAAACGTCAATCCTAAATGACTCACTAGATCAGAAGGAATTAATTGACATATTCAGAACATTTCACCCCAAAGCCACAGAATATACATTCTCCTCAAGTGCACATTTGTCATCTTCAAAGATAGACCATATATTGGGTCACAGACAAAGTCTCTTCAAATTCAAGAAAATTGAAATCATATCAAGCATCTTCTCAGACCACAAAGGCATAAAACTGGAAATCAACTACAACAAAAACAATCCAAAAAAATCAAACACATGGAGACTAAATAGCATGCTATTAAACAACTACTGGGCTACCAGAGAGATCAAAGAAGAAATAAAAAACATCATGGCAACAAACGACAATGAAAACACAACAATCCAAAACCTATGGGACACAGCGAAAGCAGTCTTGAGAGGGAAGTTCATAGCTCTACAAGCCTACTGCAAGAAACAAGAAACAATGAGAATAAATGACCTAACTCTACAACTCGAAGAGTTATAAAGAGAGCAACAAAAAAAGCCCACTGTAAGCAGAAGGAAGGAAATAACAAAGATCAGAGCGGAGATAAATGACATAGAGACCAAAAAAACAATACAAAAGATCAACAAAACCAAGAGCTGGTTCTTTGAAAGGATAAACAAGATTGATACACCTCTAGCCAGGCTCACCAAGAAACAAAGAGAGAGGACCCAAATAAACAAAATCAGAAATGAAAGAGGAGAAATAACAACAGACCCCATAGAAATACAAAGGATTGTTAGAAAATACTATGAACAACTCTACTCCAACACACTAGACAACCTGGAGGAAATGGACATATTTCTAGAAAAATACAACCTTCCAAAACTTAATCAGGAAGAATCTAAAAATCTCAATAGGCCAATAACTATGGAGGAAATCGAAGCAGTAATCAAAAAGCTTCCAGCAAACAAAAGCCTGGGGCCAGACGGCTTCACAGGGGAGTTTTACCAAACATTCAAGGAAGAACTAAAACTTATCCTCCTCAGACTATGTCAAAAGATCCAAGAGGAAGGAACACTTCCCAGCTCATTCTATGAAGCCAGCATCACCCTAATACCAAAACCAGATAAAGACAATACAATGAAAGAGAATTATAGGCCAATATCCCTCATTAACATAGATGCCAAAATCCTCAACAAAATCCTAGCAAATCGGATCCAGCAGTACATCAAAAAGATCATACACCATGACCAAGTAGGATTTATCCCAGGCATGCAAGGATGGTACAATATCCGCAAATCAATAAATGTGATACATCACATAAACAAATTGAGAGAAAAAAACCACATAGTCATATCAATTGATGCTGGAAAAGCATTTGACAAAATCCAACACCCTTTCTTGATAAAAACTCTCAGCAAGATAGGAATTGAGGGATCATACCTCAACATAATAAAAGAATATATGACAAACCCACAGCCAACATCATAATCAATGGGCAAAAACTAAAACCATTCCCCCTAAAAACAGGAACAAGACAGGGATGCCCCCTCTCACCACTCCTGTTTAACATAGTACTGGAAGTACTAGCCATTGCGATCAGACAAGAAGAAATAAAAGGCATCCAGATTGGAAAAGAAGAAGTAAAACTGTCCTTATTTGCAGATGACATGATACTGTACATAGAGAACCCTAAAGACTCCGTCAAAAAATTATTAGACTTAATAAATGAATTCGGCAATGTAGCAGGATACAAAATTAATGCTAAGAAATCCATGGCATTTCTTTACACCAATAGTGAACTTACAGAAAGTGAAACTAAAAAAGCAATCCCATTTACCATTGCACCAAAAAAATTAAGCTACCTAGGAATAAACTTAACTAAGGAGGTAAAAGACTTATACGCAAAAAACTACAGGACACTAAAAAAAGAGATAGAGGAAGACATAAACAGATGGAAGAACATACCGTGTTCTTGGATTGGTAGAATCAACATCATCAAAATGTCCATACTACCCAAAGCAATCTATAGATTCAATGCAATCCCCATTAAATTACCAACGGCATATTTCACAAATCTAGAACGAACGTTCCAAAAATTCATCTGGAATAAAAAAAAGACCCCGAATAGCTGCAGCAATCCTGAGAAAGAAGAACAAAGTAGGTGGGATCTCAATACCAGATATCAAACTGTATTACAAAGCCACTGTTCTTAAAACAGCTTGGTACTGGCACAAGAACAGACATATAGATCAATGGAATAGAATAGAGACCCCAGAAATCGACCCAAACGACTATGCCCAATTAATATTCGACAAAGGAGGCAAGAGCATACAATGGAGTCAAGACAGTCTCTTCAATAAATGGTGTTGGGAAAATTGGACAGATACATGCAAAAAGATGAAACTAGACCACCAACTCACATCATACACAAAAATAAACTCAAAATGGATAAAAGACTTAAACGTAAGATGGGAAACCATAAAAATACTAGAGGAATCCACAGGCAGCGAAATTGCAAACATATGCCGAAGGAATTTCTTCTCTGATAATGCTCCTAGGGCAATGGAAACTAAAGAGAAAATAAACAAATGGAACTACATCAAAATAAAAAGCTTTTGCACAGCAAAGGAAACTATCAACAAAACAACAAGAAGACCCACTACATGGGAGAACATATTTGCCAATGATACCACCAATAAGGGTTTAATTTCCAACATTTACAGGGATCTCACGAAACTTAACAAAACAATCCAATAAAAAAATGGGCAACGGACCTAGATAGACACTTTTCAAAAGAGGACATACAGAAGGCCGAAAGACATATGAAAACATGCTCAAAGTCACTAACTATACAAGAGATGCAAATCAAAACGACAATGCGTTATCATCTCACACCTGTCAGAATGGCTATCATCAACAAATCAACAAACAACAAATGTTGGAGAGGATGTGGAGAAAAAGGAACCCTTCTGCACTGCTGGTGGGAATGCAGACTGGTGCAGCCACTGTAGAGAACAGTATGGAGCTACCTCAAAAAACTAAAATTGGAACTCCCATTTGACCCAGTGATCCCACTACTAGGAATATATCCCAAGAAACCAGAAACGCCAATCAGAAAGGATATATGCACCCCTATGTTCATAGCAGCACAATTTACCATAGCTAAGATTTGGAAACAGCCTAAGTGCCCATCAGCAGATGAGTGGATTAGAAAACTGTGGTACATCTACACAATGGAATACTATGCTGCAGTAAAAAAAAAAGGAACTCTTGCCTTTTGCAACAGCATGGATGGAACTGGATAGCATTATGCTAAGTGAAATAAGCCAGTCAGAGAAAGATAAATACCACATGATCTCACTCATTTGTGGATTATAGAGAACAACATAGACTGATGAAAAGGGACAGATCCAAAGACTGAGAAACAGCGATCAGGCTATCAATCCCCATTAGGAAAGTAGGGGAGGGCAGGGTTAAGGGGAAGAGATCAACCGAAGGACTTGTATACATGTATATAAGCCAAACCAATGGACATGGACAACAGGGGGATGGGAGCACGAGTGTGCGGGGCGGGGGGGAGGGGAGAGGTTGAGGGTTAATGGGGGGGATGAGGATACATTTGTAATACCTTAACTAATAAAAAAAAGATAGAAAAAAATATGTAAAATTTTCAAGAAACATTCAAAAAAAATATATCATTAATAGTAATCTTGTTGTAGAGGACAATTTGAGATTTTCTTAGATATTAGATCAGCTGGACTTTTCCCATAACATCCCAAAATTGGGTTAGGGTTGATTTCAGGAGTTTTTACTAGTGGATGCTGACCTCAAATTGCCAATTGCCTGTTCTAAGGCCCCATCTTCCTCACCTGAATTACACCAAAGTCCTTCACACTAGTAATGGTCTTCCCATTATTTGGTCTTCTCCTTGCATTCACAAAATTCATCTTCCACCAACTCCAATTTGATCACTAAATCCCATGATTAAAAAAACCTTTATAGCTCTCTGGCCTTGTGTAAGAGCATATTGAAGGTGTTGGGTTTTAGGACAAAAGAGAGATGATATAAACTCTACAGTAGTGCTTCTCAAAGTTAAACATGTTTCAGAAGGACTTGGAGAGCTTGTTAAAATACAGATTCCTGGGCCGTACCTATAGAGGTTCAGATCTAGTAGATCTGAGGCAGAATAAGAAGGTACATTTCTAACAAGCTCCCAGCATCAGGGAAGGTGCTGGTCTGTGGACCACACTTGGAGAAGCTCTACTTCCATCTTCTTTACTTTACACGCTCAGCTTCCTCTTAAGTTTTCATTCAAACAAAGGGTTTATTTAATAACAGACACCCAGTCACCTACTCTAATGCTCTGTCTGGGTCTACAAATAAGAAAACTGACACCTGGAGAACCAGGTCACCTGGTTAGTGGAAGACTGTTCTGTCCATTCTTCTTCAAACCTTCAATCTCACATTAAAGGCTCCCACTATATTTCTACTTTTCTCTCTTCTTCTCTATATCACCAATCTCTCAGTTCTGTGTTAGCTGGCTCATTTATCCTTCCCCAAACAAAACAGAATCATTTTCTTTTTTACTTCAAGTCTTTCCTACCACCATTCTTTCTGCCTCCCCCTCTTCTCAAAAATATCTACTGTAATGATATTCCCAACACTTCGAATTGAACTCATTAACTTTTTTGACCCTAATATCTACTCTACTTCAGGAACTCACATGCATGGATGGCACATCTTGGACCTCAACATCAACCAGAATTGGGCCACCTCCAAGATTCTTGACTCCCAATAACGGATTATCTTGACAATAGCCTCCTAGGTTTTATGACTCCTTGCCTGCTGTCCATTCTTGCTTCCTCCTAGGCAACCAAGGTAATCCTTCCTTGAGCTATACTTACCACCCTACCCAGACTGGATGACGCTTCACCTGCATCCTCACCAGGGTTCTAGAGTGCCTGCCTCGACTTTCTGCCAAGTCTGTCTTGCCAATCTCCTTCACAGAATTAATCTAAAAAATTGTTTTTTTCTATTCCTAGTCCTCTAAGCATTGTTGGTTATGGTCACATTACTATGTTGATGGAACCTTACTAATACCCTCAGCTAGATTTTCTTGCCTCAAGCAGACAATTTCTTCACCCCCAAATGACTCTTCCTCAAGCTTCCAAAGATATTCCTCAACATTTCCATAATCTTGAACCCCCAAGTCTGCTCCAATACCTCCCATTCCCATTGTCGCTAAAGCAAAACAGAAGATGGAAGCCCAAGTCTGGGGCAAGACTGAAGAGGGTTTATTAGCATGCCACACTGTGTCTTGTGGGCACTGAGAGGCCATTCAAAGTTTTACTTTAGAAAGATCACTCTGGTGGTCATGTGGAGGATGAATTAGAACAGGGTAGAAGCAGATAAATGAGGGATTCAGCAAATACACAAAGAGGCCATGGAAGAATAAAGAAATAAGAATGACTAAACACAGTACTTTCATATAGTAAGTACACTACAGGCATGCATTAAGCTAATTTATTCTGTCTCTGATTCTGAGGAAAATATATATAGAAAAACATTTACTGAACTTAAAAAATGTATAATTGAGACCAAGAATAGTTTTGCTATGCCTTGTCATAAGGCAAATGAAAGCTATTGTGCAATGGACAGATGGTGCAATGAGATGTAAAATGAAATTAGCAATGATGAAACCCACATGGAAATGAGGGGAAGGTCGATATGTTAAAAGTCAAAGGAATTTGGCTCCATCTTGTCTCGCTTCATAAAAGACTGAGGTCATAGTTTAGTGGCTTTTATTGCAGAAAGTTGCAAGACTATCCATTGTGCCAAAGAACCAAATACTCACCCAGGGTTGTTCAAAGCTATAAGTGCGTCGCCGATCTTCTACATCTTCATCCTGCTTTGCTTGCTGGAACTCCTGTCGTAGACGCTGTATCCGATCATGGTTGCTAGTAGTTGACCTGTTGCTAAAAGAGAGAATGGGCAACAATGAAAACCCTTCACAAATACAATCTGTGCCTTGCAGTTACTAGGAAAAAAGGGCATCTTGCTGACAGATGACACTATTTAAGAGGAAGTGAATTTTAAAAACAGTATCTGGGCATTTGAAATATGTTTTCATTTTGATTAAGACTTATTGAAGTTATTTCAGACAAATATTCAAGAGGGAGAATAGTATTTTTAGACATTCCTTTTTCACAGGAATGTAAAACCTCATTTCCTTTCTGTAATCTGGCAAGGTGTCCACAGAAAAACTTTTTGGAGAAAATATTGCTTTAAAAGTCAGAAATATAAGGGTCCAGTCCTAGCCCCTCCACCTTCTTAGACTAAGGCACTTAATGCCTCCAAGTTTCAGTTTCTTTAAATATATGAAGTGAACATAATAATCATTTTTTGCTCTAAATATCATGCTGTTAACAATCAAGTGAGATAATACCATACAATATAGTCTTACAGTATTATTTCATAATGCCATTATATAAAGTTCCTACTTATGCGGTATCAGAGGTCTATGCACAAAATGCAACTCTCAGAGCATAAATGAAAAGCATTTTAAAAAATAACTTCAGGTGCTAGCTTGATGTAATCAGTTAGTTCATAATGATGTTGCCTTCTTTTTTATAGCAATGAATTTGACTTTATTCTCACAAATGCTTATAACATAGGCTCAGAAGGCAGTATTACACCCCTACACATACACACATACCAATGTAGAAACTGTCATTCAAAGAAGACAGGTGACTTTTTAGAAGCCTCCCAGCTGCCCAGTATTGAAAGTAAGACAAGAATCCAGATTTTTCTGGATTCCAGAGTCCAGTCCCCATCCTACTATACCACGTGTCACTTAGAAAAACACATTGTATTCCAAAACCCCTCCTTTACAAAGTCATACAAATTTTAAAAACAGTATTTTGAAAGAGTAATAGAGATGACCAAAAGTAAATCAATCTTACACCTCCTGCCACTTTTGGTTTATTCCATTCCCTGAGCACTATGTTGCATCCTACCAGAAAAGCTATTCAAGTACACTGGGAATATACTGTCTCCCCAACAAGACTTCAGACCTGTTAAGGATAAGGACCAAGTCTTATATTTATCACATTTACCCTTCAAACTGCTAGCAGAATGGTAAGCGGTAAGTTATTAGGAAGATGAAGTCTCTTCACTGAAAACAGGTTGCCCTGGATACTCAGTGTGTTACTGAGTTCCTTTGGCTGCACACACTCCTGAGTGATGAAATTTATGAGGTAGCTTGGAAAAATAAAAGTCTGTTATGGTAGAGTACATACAATTCTCAAACCAACATGTCTTTGTATAATTCCACATATTTTGAAGAACTGCAAAGGCTTAAAAATCTGAAATTGAAAATGTTCATGTATAGGACCAAAGTATTAACATCTCCCATGAATACAAGATAGTCTGTCACCATTTAATCTACTGGGTTGATCCTTATCACCTTTATGTTTTCATCAATTTCATTAGAGCTTCTGGAATATCTTGCTAATATATTCAATTTGGTTATTTTCCCAGTCAATAAAAGGTTGTTTTTCTTCTGACAAACCTTTTGAATTGATTAGCCTGAGAGCATTAAAGGTGAGTAGGTCTGTAAAATGTGCTACTTGACAACATGAGGCTTCAGCCCATATTTATGTACAGCTTTAAAACTTGACCTAAACACTCTTGAGCCAGGCAGATTACTTTTCCTATTGGCTTTCAGAACATTTGTTTGAACAGAAAAATTCTCAGTACTGTCTTCCCAATGTGATGCCCAGTTTCTCTCTGTGAAACTGTGATGGTGTAGGCATGAGAATCATTACACTCACAGACAAAGAGATAGAAAAGTGAACATTCATTAATCTCATTGCCATCTTTCCAGCTGTACCTTTTTCTGTTCTTGGCATACTTCATAGCTTTCATAGGATAATTGTAGGAGGCTTGACCGACAAATATAACTAGAAATATTTCTCTATCATTTTCATGTAGCACAGATAGCTTTAATCCAATAATTATTAGGTTCATGAAGTCCACGTCATTGATGAAAATCAACTTCTAACTATTTGCAAATAATTGAAAGTGTATCTCCCAACAGGAATTGACCCAGTATTCTTCATTTGAAATTCTGGCAACTTCAGTGTTTTTCATAGTATTAGATGAGTTCTGGAAGTCACTTCACCCTTATTTCCGAATCTGAGCAGCTGGTGAGACCATTGTTGCACATTCTTTTCCTTTTCTCCTATGCCCTAGAGAATGCCAACCAACTTGCCTAACACTAGGAAAGCCCCTCTAAGGGTTGAAATTAGAAAGCAGGCTGCAATGGTTTTCATGATTGATGAGGACTTCCAAAGGCTGGAAGGCCATTCAGCATCCTTGGGGAATAACATTGGCATCTGAAGGTAAAATCCTGGCTTCAAGCGATGAAACTATTGCAGCTGCTCAGTTCTGTTTCTCAGCCTCATCTATAATGAGTCAATAATTCATACTTAGACTTCTAATGTTCTTGGTTAGCTCTTCTGCCAAGAAAGCCAAAGGAAATTTTAAATTTTCATTAGCACTGATGGCTACCCAACCCAAACTTATATTTGGGTTCATTGACAACTTAAAGTTGCTCATTATATTTTTGAGAAGAGTAGAATAAATATACCACCTGAGTCAATCTGATGGGCGAGTGAGACAATAAAACTCAATGAGGAGTCAATACATCATCTATATATATAAAAGCCTAATATGCAAATTGTCCACTCGGGAGTTCGACTGGGAGACAGGAGTTTGATCGCTCCTTATGACATGCGCTGACCACGAGGGGGCAGCACAGAACGAAGGAAGGCCCCAGCTGGCAGCTGGCAGCAGGGGAAGGGAGGCCCCGGCCGGCAGCCGTAAGGCCTCAATTGGCCCTGATCCCAGGCTGGGCCTAGGGACCTACCTGTGTACGAATTTCATGCACCAGGCCTCTAGTAATTTAATAATAGTTAACAGAAAGGAGGGGTGAGGACAGTAAGACAGTAGTAGAGTCCAATACTAACAGCTTCCCCTTATAATTGGTACTTATAGCCCAACTAAAACTTAATTTTACACACACACACACACACACACACACACACACATGTCCCAAAAATGCATACATACTTTAACAGGTGATAGCTCAATTTTGAAAATAAAATGTCTTTTAATTAACACTGCTTTTATAATTATTCAAAATGTGTGTATGTATTTTTTGGGACACCCTATATGTTAGCTAAATAAAGAGGGTTAGTTTTGGTTCGGAACAGTCTGAGTTAAGAAAGGATACACTGGATCACACACTCTGGAGATTCCTAACCTGGCATGCATGTCAACACCCTGAAATATATGGAACTCTAAGTTTTCCCATCTATAATTATCATGGGATGTGTCCTCTCCAGTCAGAGGCAGCCCACACAGTGTACTAGGCTTTAGAACCTTCAGATTTGCCTACTGCAATGTGCTTCACAAAAGGGGCTGAACGTACCAATTCCTGCTAACTGCAGCCATGGTACCTGTCCTGTATCTGTGCTCCACAGATGGCAATCCAACCGTCTCCTTAGGAAGAGTGAATGGGAAAAATTTTATGGCAGTGGTCCTCACATACGCACATTACATGAGAGCCGTCCCGAGTGCTTGTTAAAAAATGCTGACTGACTGAGATTGCCCTGGATATTTTCTGACTCAGTAAGTCCTGTGCAGGGCCCAGGAATCTGCTTATGTTCAAAAGCACTGCAGGTGCTATGCGGTGAATACTTTGAAAACAATGCCCACAGTCTTCATAGTCGGGACAAATTCCAATGCTTGCGGGTCATTAACTAAAGAGTGAAGGAGACCCCACTGGAAGCACCAACGTGTATTCTGTGACAAATTTGAGTAATATGCTTGGTCTAGAGGGGAGGCTCTTACTTGGTTCTAGTAAGTTGCTGCCCTGAAGGGATATAGGTCTGGTGATGGCTCCTAATTTTTTTTTAAAAAGTCAGAACTACAATTTTCGCCCCAAATTTTAAATGTTGGCTTTTTTTAAGATCCTAGATAAGCCCCCTCCCCAAAAATGTCTGTTGTGTACTATCTTGCAACTTCTGCTTTATATTCTGCAGCTGCTGCTGACTTTATAGTTGCTTTTCTAGGCTATTTACTTTTACTGCATCAAGACAAGGCCAGTGGTCCCCTAGTCACAGTCCCAAAAAACAAATGTTAAAACAATGGGCATTGTGCGTATAGTCTTGTCTCTTATAAAGTGTCTGCTCCCTCTGATCTGTCAAACCCTGATTACACTGACTGCCCTGCAGGCTTGAGTTCTGGCCTATCTTTTCAGACCTGTATGTGCTGAGAGAGGAGTTTGTGATGTGACTAATTCTTTATGGAGTAAAAGTACTTTCAAATTTACATTTTTAATTAGGGAAAGGAAATCTGAAAAATTGAACTAGAGGGCACAGCTTTAAGATCCAGAATTCAATGGAAGGGAAAACAGCCACTCATTTTTTTAAAAGAGAGGTACCATCTTAGTATACACTCTCCTTCCCATGGAAGAAAAAAAGGGGGAGGGTAACAGAAGGAGGTAATGAATCTTGGCAGGCTTTCGAGGGTGCTCATAGGGGGAGATAATTATAATCTCTACCGTAAGAGAAGAGAAATTACCAAAGAAAAGGGTAAGATAAATCTGTTCATATCTTTCTGTAATAACCTCTCCTTTTCTTTCCATTTTTACAATTCTACTAGTAAATCTAAGATATCAAATTCCACTTCCTTAAAGCCTTTCCTAAGGCTTCCTTCCTGTTCTTTTCCATTCGTCAATAATACTAGTAAGTGTCCTCTGACCCAAATACTGTTTAACAGTTTTATAGAACTTACATGTATGTTTCTCTTTCTTAAATTTTTATACCTTTATCACAACCACTTAACATGTATATATTTTGTATGTCGCATCCCTGTGGCAGGGAAAATTGTTCAGCAAATATTTGTGATGGACAGACTTTAAGGTGGGTGCATGATTCCCACCTCTTGCTATTCACACCTTTGTGCAAAGCCCCACCCTTGAGTGTGGGCAGCCTGTGACTTGCTTCTATGCAGTGAAATGCAACAAAGGTCAAGGAATATATATGATCACATTGCTGTGCTTATATAAGAACAGTGTCCATCTTAATAGTCCATCTCTGTCTTTTCTGGCCTTGAAGATTAAAGCTGCCATGGATCTCACAGCTGCATAAAACAGAATGCTGCCAACAACTTCAGGAAAAGGAACAACGCTGCCTCCTGGGGCCTCCAGGTGAGAACCCAGCCTGGCTGACACCCTGAATGCACTGGATGAGACCTTGAGCAGAGGATTCAGCTAAGCTGTTGCCAGACTCCAGACCCACAGACCCAGATATAATTAACGAGTGTTTTAAGCTGCTAAGAATCTGTTAGTTTGTTATGCAGCAATAGAAAACTGTACCCATTAACAGACAACAGGGGGGTGCGGGCATGAGTGGGGGGGATAGGGGGTAACGTGGGGATAAGGACACATATGTAATAACTTAATCAATAAAAAAATTAAATTAAATTAAATTAAAAAATTGACAAAAGCCCTACCTGCATGCCAACCTGCAGCTTTATTCGCAATAGCTAAAACCTAGAAGCAACCAAGGTGTCCTTAAAAGGCTGTCTTCCCAATTGGCAGTACAATTTTGCCAAGATCTGAGCAGAAATTTCATCAAAGAAGACATATAGATGACAAATAAGTATGAAAAAATGTTTAACACTATTTGTCATTATGGAATTACAAAATGAAACAAAAATGAGATGCTACTACATACCTATTCGAAGGGCTAAAGTATGGACTTAATAAGAACATGTCATCATCGGTTCACTAACTGTAACAAAGATGCCCTACTAATGTAAGATGTTAACAGGGGAAGCCGGGTGTAGGGCATTTGAGAACTCTGTTTTATCTTCACTGATTTTCTGTAAATCTAAAAGTGCTCTAAAACATAAAGTTTATCATAACAAAAAGTAAATAAATCATGCCTGGCACGTGGTCATGTTATATAATTAAAAAAAAAGAAAGAAAAAAAAAGAAAACTGTACCCACTGATGCCAATGTCAGCAATGTGACTTGACTTGGCTAATAGGATGTGACACAAATAGGGGTTTAAAATGCAATGGCAAGGTGAGTCTGCTCTCTTGTGTTTCATTACAACAAAAGATAACAAATTCCCTACACCTTCCTCCCTTGAATACACACACATACATCCCCACTACACTACATTACACTACTACCACCACATCGCTTTAAAAAATGTTAGGGGGTTATACATATTACATGAAAGAAAGTAGTCTAGAAGCACACAGACCTATGCCCTACCCACAGTTGCAACCAAATATTACCTGTTGCAAAAGCATGTTGGCGAGAACGGAATAAGTGAGAGGAACCATATTTGAAGAATAAATTTTACCACTGTCATTTATATAGTTAGTTATGCCAAAGTTCTGGTCTCAGAGAAAAACTGCACAAAGTAAATACAGGGTGGGGCAAAAGTAGGTTTACAGTTTGCATAGAAAATAATACAATGATTAATAAATAATAGTACAAGAATAAACTGTATTTCATGTAGGGGTGACTCCTTTTGTCAACCTCCCAATCACTTCACCCAAAACACACCACTCTGGTTCTGTGATCTCTGAAAATTAGCCTTCATGAGACCAAAGCAGAAATGTGGATGTTTTCCCAGAGTGTGGTGAAACTAGACCTGCCAACCAGGTCATTAGGTAAAACTGAACTCAAGGGCTCACTCCTGGCAGAGACTGGTGACCTGCTAGAATCTCAAAGGAGATATATTCCTGGTTAAAACTGTCTATTAATGGTAGACGCCAATTTAGTGCCAACAGGAATTCCCCATTTGGGGTGCAGTGAAGAAGGAACTTTATTCAACCCAAAACAACCTTCTTGGGTTGACAGCTCTGCTCTGCCTTGCACTGCACTGTGCTGTTCTGTTCTGCTCTGTTCTGGCCTGCACGGCCCTGCTCCAGTGAGGCGGTCTTTGGTGTTTCAGCTCACCCAGGGAAACAGTCTTAAGTTTTCAGTGGAAAAGGAAAATACGCTCTCAGAGCCAGAGGGGAGCTGGCTTATACAGACAGAAGTCCCCACTTCTGTGTCCCTGACTGGTCTGTCTTCATGCAACTGAGGACTCTAAATCCAGGCAGTCTGAGTGGTCCAAAAGGCACTATCCTGATTGATCAGTGATAATGTTGATGGAGATATAGCTGCACAGCTCTGATTGGATGGAGAAAGCCTCAGTCCTATTGGTTGAAATACAATTCCAGAACCTCCTTTATACCAGCTAGCTGAGCTGGCAGAAACACAGTGCAGTCAGGCAGTTCAGTGCAGGCTTCTCCCTGAAGAGCAGTTTGCATGAAAGGTCCTTATGCAGAAATGGATGCTGGGCTCTGTTTTTTAAAATTTGAGCCCAGTTAACCATCCGAAGCCCTGCTCTCTCAGAGTCTACAAAACTTAGTTTGGTTTTAAAACTGATTTTACTTATTTTGACAAGGGTCCAGGCATTAACAGATGTCCTCCAAACCCCCAATTTACAAAAGATTGGTACACAGTAAAGATTTGGGGTAACCATATCAGCTTATATCTTTAGCCTTTTCATTTTTGAGATATAATTCTCAGCCCAAGTAATTTATTTTTGGACCTAGGTACAAAATTCTATTCCAAATGCTAGTGAATTTCACACCTGCAATTGGCATCCAATTACTGGGGATACAAAAGGGCATTATTCTTTTCCCAATTAAAAAATATAAAAATAAATTTCCGAATTATATCGTGAGATCTTGGAAACAATGAATCTCCACACTTGATGCTTTTTCCTAGTGTATTTCTCTTACTCACTCAGGTATTCCCACACAGCCCGGAGGGACAATGCGAGAATTCTGCTAACTGCCAACTTCTCTGCTTAAGGAGCTCTTTCTCCTCCGCTTGCCAGAGCATCACAGTCCTAGGGTCACACAGGCTCTGGGATTCCCAATCAAGACTTCTGAACATCAGTACAGTCTATCCCAGCACTCTCAGAAAAGAGAAGGCAGTATATTAAAGCTCCAAGGACTCCATTTACGCTCAAGGATTGTGACTTCTCCAAGCCTTGATGATGCATTTAGGTAATGATGCAAACCTTCACAGGAGGTTCCCATGGTTTTTTAGTCACTTATTTGAAGTAAAGGTATCTCTTTATTGACTTCCTTGGTAATTACACAAATGGAAGACTAAAGATTCAGCACATTATATAAACATTCCACCCTAAGATTACTATTCTTTTTTGAAAGATTTTCATTGAAAAAAAATTAGAGTACCTTTCCCTTCCTCGTCCAATTACTAATTCTTCTTGCATCCTAAGAAAGAGAAAACACTCAGTCCCTTTATTTAGACCAATGACAAATCTAAAATTCAGCTAATTCATAGATATCACTTAAAACAGACACCAGGCCTGGATTAGGCAAAAAGTGACACCAGGAAAACATGTAGGACAGGCCTGTCACATAGCTTTAGAAACAGGCAGCCAGCAACGACCAAAAGTGTCTCAGATCATTAAGCAACGTTTCACTGTGATGTCATGCACGGATGTGCAGAGTTGTAATCCTTTCAAAACAGACAGATTGTCGGCATGATAAAGTGGATACAAGCAAGTTCTTGAACAGGGATGACTAAAGCATTGGGGGCAGAATGTCACTGAACTAACACGGGATTCCAGCACAACCCCCAGGAACTGACACCATTCAGAAACTACAGGTAAACAACGCGCTCCTCACTGAGATGCCCTCCTGTACTGATTAGCAGCTCCATAAAGTATTCCTGATCCTGTAATCGCCAAAGAGTTAAAATCCACAGATGTCAGAACTGAGTTTGTAATTGCTATAAATTAATGAGCGAACACAGGTTTCTCATTTAAAGACATTATAACTGTACAGTAAAATGGAGTACTTGCAACATGTTTTTGTTCCTGGCACTCAAATCAGTAGCATTTTTTGTAAAATCCTGGGTGTGTGACAGGTTCCTCTCTCTGAACATGTGCTTATTCTTGGGGAGAAAAACCGCTAAATGGTAACGAATTTGTCGCCTAAATTGTTTTAGTGAGCTACATTGTGCCTTCATCTTTGCTTACTTAAAACAGAGTGAAGTGGTGTCACCCTCCCTGAGAAAGCTTTTGCTTCTCTTGGAAGAACCTGGAGTACTTCCCCCGAGAGTGCATGGGTTTGCCTCCTGTCACCTATTCAGGCAAGGAAGCATAAATTGCTAAATTAAAACAGAAAGAAGGAACAGACTCAAATGCTGTGAAAAAGCAAACTGAACTTTCAGATTAGTTAAGCATTAGAGTAACCTGGCTTAGACTGGGGCTTTCTACTATGGATGGCTCAAACTAGAAGATTTATGAGCAATACGGGGAAGGAGTGGGAAGGTTAAACCAAGAAATGTATCAATTACCAAAGTACAAATAAAAATAGCTCCCCTGCACAAGCTTCATTAAGTTTTATCAGCAAGTTTCTTGGGGTTTTACACTCAAATCACAGGTCATAAATTCACAGTAAATCCCCCATATGTTCACAAAACACCTGAATTCAATTTCTCTTCTGCTTGTGAAGTAGGAATGTGATGCTCAAATTAATTATGCATGCAAAGTTAGTTTCTAACTAGGGCAGCTTTTTCATCAATCTTAGCATTTTTATATTGGTATAGAGGTATAAATTCTCTTTCAAGTTTGAACAGTGAAAAACAAAAGTTAGTAAAAACCTTGTTACAATGTTTGCATTTTTCTATAGACATGTTTGAACTACAACAAATGGTATTCATATTTACTTTAAAGTTTTTAGACAAATATTTCTTTGGATATGTACAAACTACCTTGAATTATAGACAAAGTCTAAACTGAAGCTAAATGCTATATTTATGTGTTTGTATACATGTGAAATTAGCTACTTAGGAAATATCATGCCATTGTCAGTTTATTTTCACAGTTTTACTCATCATTTATACTAGGAAAAGAATTATGAGAAACACAAATCCCAAAGGCACTCACGTTCCTCAGCTGATAAAATTCATTTTCAGATTCGGACACCCAAGATTTGTTGTCCATTTCACACCAATTTCAGTGTAATAAATCATCACAAATTAAAAACATGCAGCTATGTTCTGGGTTAAAAAGATAGTCTCCACACAGTTAATACTGCATTGCTTCTGATGTGATGAGTAACGGGGATGGTCGCCTGTCTCCTTCAGGAAGACTCAGGACTCGATCTCACCTAGTCCCTCCATGGTCATTCAGTAACAGGGCCATCATTTTATCAGCAGGAAAATCTCAGGAATGCAACCCTTACCCATATTTTAATAATATCATCATTCTTCCTTACTAGCCTGTCATTGGTCTCAGGCAGGAGTGAGACAAATTTAGCTTTACTTTTTTGAGGGGAATTACTTCAGCTACAAAGAACATGTATATGTGCACAGACATACATACTTTCAGGAAGCAACAACAAACACACTCAAAAAATACATTCTATTATGAGCCTGTGGTGGCTTTTCCTGACTACAAAATCTCACAGAAATAGTCCAAGTCAGTTTCTAACCAAAAAGATTATAAATCTATTGCAGTCACACCTCCAATGAGGCATTGGCTTAAGATGGCACAAAAGTAATATTACTTAGCAAGCTTTAAAAAACTATCATTACAAAACTAATTATCAAAGTTGTTTCAGAAACTGTATTCTAATAAAAAATTTTAAACAAATGATTTTTGAATATTGTGAGAGTGAATGTTAGAGCTCAAAACCCAAGATAGTGGGAAAATCCAGATTGAACTTCTGCAGGCCCCTGAAGGAGGACAGGTACAGAAGCAGAGTTTTCTGTGCCTCTGTCTTCCCAAATTTCTAGCTGGCTACCCTGTGTAGCTTTATATGAATAAATGATGGGAGAGAAAATGTTTTCCAGGTATCCTGATGAATTTAAGGGCATTCTTTTTTAAAATTTATTTTTATTGATATTTAGAGAGAGAAGAAGGGAGAGAGGGGGAGAGAGAGAAAGAGAGAGAGAGAGAGAGAGAGAGAGAGAGAGAGAGAGAGAGAGAAACATCGATGTGAGAGCATAACATTTGATCAGCTGCCTGCTGTATGCCCCCCACTGGGGATTGAGTCTGCAACCTGGAATTGAACTAGCAACCCTTTGGTGCACAGGCTGACACCCAACCAACTGAGCCACACTGGCCAGGGCTAAATTCTTGAAAACTAAATGTTACTGCCTATAAGAAACTGCATCTGTCATCTTTTTTAACAATGCGAGAAGCAGTTATAATTTGGGGTTAATGCTTACAGTGTGTGATTTTCATGAACTGTTTAATAAATGGCAAGGATATATAAGATATTCTAATAGGTTAGAGCTGAAGAAAGTTTATGCATTTTACTATTTCTTCAATAATACCACTGGGAATATAAAGGTTAGCCAGTTGTGACTCACAGTTAAAGTCTGTGCTTCAAACAAAAATATACATTTGGGTGTCTGAATAAAGAGGAAAAGGAATTTAATATTAGAGGTGAAAATCTTGAAAAACTAAAAGAAGAGCAAAAATCAGGAATACATTATAAAAATTTGAAATAAAAAAGCAGTGAAAATTAAATTACAAAACCTGATAGATTTTAATGATAAAATGAAAATGATTACCATGTTCTTGTTAATATTAGAGAGGTTTTTTTTGGGGGGGGGGTTAATTTATTTATTGTCTAAAAGTTTTACATATGTCTCCTTTTTTCCCCCCAATTGAATATTAGAGAGGTTTTATCATGCAAACATAGAAATATAGAACCATTATTTTAATTCTTTAATCATGAACCAATTATAGAATTCAAGGCTAACATTTTCATTGTTTTTGCAATCTCTGTCTTTAATGATAGCATAATTGTCAAAAAAAAAAAAAACTACACAAAATTAAGCTTTTTTTAAAAGATAAAAATTCCGGTATAATGCAGTGCTTAATGCTCATGTCATAATTCTAAATCATGGCTAAATTCTATATGGCTTTCCTGAAATGACTTAAAATGGAAAATAATGTACATTTTATGAGTGGCTAACTCTGAAATGTTTTTGAGAACTAGAATAAAAGTAGAAACATACATTGATTAGTTTTTTGTTTTTGTTTTTTTAAACCAGAACACTGGATGTGTGAACCCTGAGAAAGGAAATACCTAATAAGAAAGGCTCTCAGTGGCCAACTGGATTCAAACTTAAAAACATACAAAAATACCCCAGAGCCCAGCAGCCATTTCTACACAGAGGCCTGTCATGCAAACTGCACTTCAGGGAGAAGCCTGCACTGAACTGCCTGTCTGCACTGTTTCTGCCATCTGAGCCAGCCCTTGGAAAGGAGTTCCCTTTGAAAGGAGTTCCTGGAATTGTCTTTCAACCAATGGGACTGTGACTTTCCCCATCTAATCTTAGCTGTGAGCTATATTAACATCAGCATTTTCACTGACCAATCAGAACAGCTCCATTCTACCAATCAGGACAATGCTCTTTGGACCAATCAAACTGTTAAGATTTGGAGTCCTCATTTGGACAGACTAACCAGGGATTCAGGGGTGGGGACTTCTATCTACATAAGTCAGTTCCCCTCTGGCTTCAAAAGTGCACTTTTCCTTTCCACTCAAGACTGAAGACTGCTTTTCACCAGCTGGAGCTGAAACAACAAAGATAATCTTGTCAGAGGAGAGCAGCACAGGAGCAGACTCAGCAGACCAGAGCAGGTGAAGCAGACCGGAGCAGAGCTGTCTAGCGGGAGAGAGCCCTAGGCCACCTGGTCCTGGGAGGCACAGCCATGCTGCATTGTTTTATAATTGAGCTGAAACACTATTGAGCTGTTACACAGTTGTGCTGTTTTCACAGCCATGCTGTATCACAATTGAGCAGTTTGCACTGAATAAAGTTTCCTTCTTCGCCACAACCCAATTTGGGGATTCCTGTTGGCATTGAAATGATGTCAACGACCACTGGTTGACAAATGTGCCCAAATGAAAAACTGGTATGTGTTACTGATTTTTAAACCCTTTTTAGATCATTGAAATATTTTTCTTGACAAATAATTTTTAACCTCCATTTATGCTCCTAACTAAATTCATAATTAGTAGTTAATAATTTTAATTAATAATTTTCTAGGCTTTTCTTCTATTCACAATTTGGCCATGTCCCGATGTACTAATAATCTACCTGGAATGAGGAAATAAAAGAGTTAGAAATGCCAATCAATTTAATTTCTCATTTCATGTTTAGCTGAATTATAATGAGAAAACACAAAAAGTGTGACATATTGGTTTGGAATTATTGATGGATTTGAAAGTGGCTTGCATCATTCTTTTGTAAATTCCATGTTTTCAAAGTAATACCTATTATGTGCAGTTTATATTTTAAAATGCTAACTAAAAGGTTTAAAATAAAAGAATCTCCTGCTTCATCAGGCATTGTCCCAAAAGACCTTTTGCTTTCTCACTGATTTATTTTTACAAACTCCCAACAGCAGTACTTTTGTATGCAACTACCTTTTTCTTCTAAAAGTGTAATTAATTTTCAAACACATTGGTTAGCTGTGGGTTTGCTTGTAGTTAATCGAGATTTTACTGTATCAGAGTGCTTAAACATGACTTTAAAATTAAACTATAGTTAAATAAAATGAGAAAAAAACTCTTTACTTATTTTGTGAGCATGATATTCATAATAGAAGAGATTTTTTTCCTCTGGTTTGACATTTTTCTCTCTCAATTTCAAAGATTTTCAAACTTCTAAACAAAAAAATCAACAATATTGAATTCCAGACACAAATTGTTTAAAATTAAAATTTTGATGAAAAACTTTTGACCTTTATAAGTTGATTGATGTAAAATTTTCAAATCTCTATGTCTAAAATGTTCAAAGACTTTAATTTGACACTTTACTAACAACTTTCTTTTGGGGGAAAAAAGTCATTTAACATGTTTAGGTTTTAATGAAGATTAGTTTTGCTATAAGAAACACAGGATTCTTGATCTTTCCATTAACAAAGAAGAGCTGGAAAACAGGAAGAGCAGCAGCCAGCCAAGGTGCTACTGAACCAAGAGAAGAAGCAAAGGTCACAGGAATTCAGGTGCACATTTCAAAACCGGCCTTGGTGTCTGAAGCTCACCAAGGCAGGATCTGTGCCAGCTTATACCTGACCACAACGGAGAAAGAAATGGAGCAAAGCATCTGTTAAAACTCAGAGTGATCCTTTCCAAGCAGACTGTAACACTGCTTTTCTTGTACTTTTATGTTCAACCAATGTCCAAATAGTAGTGTACAAGGAAGCTAAGCCAAGATCCATCCCTTTATTCTATTGATGAGGCAACTGAGATCTAGAGAGATAAAATAACATGCCAAGGTCAAAGTAGGAGATGGCAGGCTTAGGGCAATGCAAGTATGTGGGTTCTTAGCTCAGGGCTACTCCAGGGGGGCACATGTGTGAACACTCTGTTGTAGGCTACATCTTCCTGATGCATAGATATTGGAGGGAAAGATTTCTCATCTGTGACATACTTGAATTAGAATATATCAAGAGTGTACACGCCTTCTATCTATCTGTCTGTCTCTCTCAGAATACACTTTTAGTTAAAAATATAAATTTAAAGTAAACATGATACTATTTCTTATTTATTCCACATGAGATCAGCAATTGAAGTCTTTGAGGTACATCATTCCTAAAAGAGTATCATATTTGAGGTATAATAAAAGCAAAAATAAGAAAACCAGCCTTTGGCCATTTTAATTCATATCCTCCAAAAGTCAGTCAAATTTATATAATTCCTTTGCCCAAGATGTATCTTTTATTAGCAATCAGTTTCATTCAAAGTCTTATAGGAAAGGAGAATTAAATATTAAGGTCCAGAGAATTTTAAGTATCTATTCCATTATCTTAAATATAACTCCAGACAAACCACCAAAGCAAACCTTTTTCTCCCCCTTACCCTTCAACATAAATAAAACTTTTAGTATTTTCCCTTATGGTGTAATTCATACCAAATGATGACAGTATTTACAGTGTCTGCTTTGAAAGGGCATAGTTTCTATTCCTACTTCAATTAAAGCCGCTGAGCAACTATGTTTTCCAGAAACAATTAGCAGAGGAAAACACCATTCCCTTGCTCTAGCCCTATTAGAGTAGGGTAGTAAGTACCCTTTCTTACCACTAGTGGCATTGAAGTAATTATTTAATGTTAAAGTTCACTTCCTCTGGTGTAAATTTTGGGTTTAGTTGACAGTAAAAAGAAACATCAATTTATTAGAAGATAAAACTTGTTCTCCAGTAATGGAGCAACTATTACATAAATTTATTGCAGTTTAATGTTCTCACATATAAAGCAATTGGAGTTTTCTGACAAACATGCTTGCCACTGAAATGACAGTGTGTATCTAGTGGGATGATCTGTTGATGGGAGACTATAATAGAAGGCTTCAATGAAAAATTATCTATGGGAACATAATAATTTGTGTTGGGCAAATACAAGTGAAACTTTCTCCTCGGTGAGTTTGAAAGAAAAGAAATGCTGTAAACTCTATAGCCACGTGAACCCCCTTAGTACCCACAGGGTGGCCTTCCTGGCAATGGACTCAATGAGCGATGCCTGGATTCTGAGCAAGGAATGATGTAGACAATCCCAGACGGGCATCACTTGATTCTCCTCATCAATAAGGAACAATAGTAGACAAATGAGCAGGTACAATTATTTTCAAAGGCTGAATGCCCGGGCCACACTTGCCTTGTGGAAACTAAAGCACATTTACTCAAGAGATTGTTTCTTCCCAGACAGTGCCCCCATCTTCCATATCTCCCCTCATTCCTAATGAGAGAGAGAGAGTGGCCAAGGCGGCAGGAGATGGTAGCTTATTTCTTTGTATCCCCTCTCCCCCCCACCCCCCACCCGTCCCACAACACACATAGCACCATGCCTGCTATTGAAGTAGCTTCCATCAGGGTTGGTACTCATTACTTGTGCTTGAAAATGTTTTTCTCCAATTCATATGGGAAGATTAGTTGAGACTTAAAACTGGTATAAAATATTTCTTTAATTCGTAATATGTAGCCACAACTACCATCATTATTTATTAAGCGCCTATTAAGTGACAGGTACTACCACTTAAATTGTTCAGAATACAAAGATGTGATAAGTGGTTCCTATACTCAACAGTCAGGTAACATAAAAATAGATAAGATCTTAAGTGATATAGGTAAAGCATACTTTTTTTGTCAAAATAAGAGGAGGGGGTGATCAATTCTTAAGGTGGGCTTGGAGTGAGGAATAGATATCAGCCAGGCTGAGATATGGGACCACATGCATGTGAGGCAGGTTTAAGAAGCAGTCAGTGGTTCTGGGTCCCTGTGTGGATGCTGATTATTCCTAAAAAGGGGCTGCTGAGACCTCCAATCAAACACGACAGATTGACCAATTAAAAAATGAGCAAAAGACTTGATAGACACTTCTCCAAAGAGGACACAGAGATGGCCCATAGACATATAAAAAGATGCTCAATGTCAGTAATCATAAAAAAATGCAATTAAAACCACAATGAGATACACCTCACACCTGTTAGAATGGCTATCACCAATAAATCAACAAACAATGTGTTGGTGAGGATGTGGAGAAAAGGGAACCCTCATGCACTTTTGGTAGGAATGCACATTGGTGCAGCCACTATAGAAAGCAGTATGGAGTTTCCTCAAAAATTAAAAATGGAACTGTCTTATGCCCCATAGAAATCCAAAACACTAATCCAAAAGAATGATGCCCCTCTATGTTCATTGCACTGTTATTTACAATAGCCAAGATTTGGAAGCAGCCCCAGTGCCCATCAGTAGATGAGTGGATAAAAAAAAAAAAAGCCAGTCAGAGAAAGACAAATACCATATGATTTCATTTATATGTGGAATCTAATTGAAAAAGAATATAGAAAGGCTAGCATCCTGACTCTGTTAATCAGTATCCTAGTGTACATTCTTGGTAGCATATGATTAAGTCACTGCCCTTTCTTAACAAGCTGGTCTTGCAAGACCTGTTTTCCTAATTACTCCCAATTTACAAAGGGCCATAAACAAAGAATGTAACAGCTTAGCTGGAGGCACTACCCAGAAGAGGCATTTAGATACAATCTAACTTCCCCATTCTAACTGACTCAGGAGGGGCTGTGAAGCCCACCACAAAAGCCTGGTAGTTAGGAAACAGATAGAAAACAAAGAAACCTAGGAATATATATATGGGGCAATCTCCTTGTATCATTTGTTCAGGCTTTGGATCTTTGAATTCCCTGAGCCAGCAGTGCTGCTTGAATAAAGGTCTCTCCTGATACCTCAAGAGCTTAACTGTTGCTTTTCTGTGCCAATTCCACAACATAATAAACAAAATAAACAAACAAATAGAAACAGACTCATAGATACAGAGAACAGACTGAGAGCTGTTAGAGATTGGGAGGCTGGATAAAAAAGGTCAAAAGATTAAGCAAAAAATCCCCTCACAGACACAACAGTATGGTGATTATCAGAGGGAAAGAGGGGTGGGAGAGGTAAAGGATAAAGGGGAATAAATGGTGAAGTAAGGATATCTGACTTTGGGTTGTGAACACACAATACAATATACAGATGATGTACTATATAGATTGTACACTTGAAACCTATATAATTTTTTGAAACCTATATAATTTTATTAACCAATGTCACTCCAATAAATTCAACATTAAAAAAAAAGACTACCAGAAGAAAAGAAATCAGACTGAATACATATATATGACTCAGCTAACTTCTAAAACCCCACTAAAGCATGAACAAAGAAATAATGAGTCTTAAAACTACAAAGATAAAGAGAATGACAAGAAGAGACCACAGTAAATGAAAGACAAGACTTTAGAAGCTGGAAGGTTAAGAAATGAGACTCGGCATACTGGAAAAGGCAGAACCTAAGCCTGCATCAGGGAAGATGCTGAGAGGCAGTTTCAGTTCTGCAGGGCTCAGGAACTGAAAGGGTTAACTGGAGAACACAAGCCTTGAGTATTACAAAAATCTAACAAATATCAAAGGGAAACTCATTCTGTAAGCCTGAGCCTTGTAAAAACATGTTCCCCTTGAGCGAATATCTTACAGGAAATTCTAAGACCACAACTCTTGCACAGCCCAGATACATGCTCAGCAGAAGCTGCCTGCAGCCCAGCCCAGATACAGTACATGCATTAATATGAAGCCGCCTACAGCACCGTCCAGATACCAGTGTCAGCCGAAGCCTGCAGCTTTCCCTAGGCACAGAAAAAGCCTGCTTCCTCCCCATTTGCCACTGACTCCTTTCTCAGATTCAGTCCACCTGCACCCAGGTGCCTTGAATAAATACCACTTTGATTACCCTGAATCTTGAGTCAGTTCTGTGTGACCCCCACCTAACCTGGAACATTTCAGAACGACTCGGGAACTGAGACACAGGAACCTCTGAACACCCACAGCCAGATACACGTGGGCTAGAGCAGATGAATCTTTGGGCATTTTTAAAAAATATATATATATATTATTGATTTCAGAGAGGAAGGGAGAGGGAGAGAGAGATAGAAACATCCACACTAATAAAAGACAAACATGCAAATTGACCATACCTTTGCTATGCCTTAAGCCACACCCACCAGCCAATCAGAGCAACTATATGCAAATTAACCCAACCAAGATGGAAGCCGGCAGCCACGGAGCTGGAACAAGCAGGAGGCTTGGTGGCTCCAGTGATGGAGGAAGTAAAGCTTCCCGCCTGCTGCGGCCGGCTCTGAGCTCCACTCAAGGCAACAAAGTTTCAATTATAGAAGATAAATAAACCCCAGATACCTGCTTTCAGCTGGCCGTGGCCACGGAGCTGGAGTGAGCAGGAGGCTTGGGTTTCCCCTGGTGATGGAGGAAGCCAAGCTTCCCGCCCACCCTGGCCAGCTCTGAGCTCCACTAAAGGCTACAAAGTTTCAATTATAGAAGGTAAATAAATCCCAGAATAAAAAAAGAAAAAAAAAAAGGAGAGACTGGGAGCCTCCATCACCGGGGGGTTTGACCAGCCTGAAAACAGCCCTCAGCCCCTCACCCAGACTGGCCAGGCACCCCAGTGGGGACCCCCACCATGAAGGGGGTGTGACCAGCCTGCAAACAGCCATCAGCCCCTCACCCAGGCTGGCCAGGCACCCCAGTGGGGACTCCCACCCTGATTCGGGACACCCTTCAGGGCAAACCAGCCAGCCCCCACCTGTGCACCAGGCCTCTATCCTATATAATAGAAGGGTAATATGCAAATTGACCCTAACAGCAGAAGGACTGGGAATGACTGGTCACTATGACACACACTGACCACCAGGGGGCAGATGCTCAATGCAGGAGTTGCCCCCTGGTGGTCAGTGCGCTCCCACAGGGGGAGCTCTGCTCAGCCACAAGCCAGGCTGATGGCTGCCAGCACAGCGGTGGTGGCGGGAGCCTCTCCCGCCTCCTCAGCAGCACTAAGGATATTTGACTGCAGCTTAGGTCTGCTCCCTGCTGGTAAGTGGACATCCCCCAAGGGCTGCCGGGCTGCCAGAGGGATGTCTGACTGCCAGCTTGGGCCCAATCCCCCAGAGAACGGGCCTAAGCCAGCAGGTGGACATCCTCCGAGGGGTCCCAGACTACAAGAGGGCATAGGCCGGGCTGAGGGACCCCCCTGAGTGCACAAATTTTTGTGCACTTGGCCTCTAGTCAATGATAAGAGAGTATCACTGATTGGTTGCCTCCTGCACACTCCACACTGGGGATTGAGCCCGCAACTGGGGCATATGCCCTTGACCAGAATCGAACCAGGACCTTTCAGTCCACAGGCTGATGCTCTATCCACAGAGCCAAACTGGGCATTTTTGCTTCACACAGTCTTTCCCCTTCTCGATCTTAAGAAACCCTTTAAGAATATGTGTGTGTGTGTGTATGTGTGTGTGTGTGTGTGTGTGTGTGTG
>NW_005871077.1:6818679-6875780 GCF_000147115.1 Myotis lucifugus
TATTACTAGCCTCCCTATATTATCCTATCTAATAATAGACAAACATGATAATTAACCATACCTCCGATACGCTTCCCATTGGCTAATCAGGCTGATATGCAAATTAACTGCCAACCAAGATGGCGGCCGGCAGCCACGCAGCTGAAGCGAACATGAGGCTTGGTTGCCCCGGTGATGGAGGAAGCCAAGGTTCCCCACCTGCTGCGCCCGGCTCTGAGCCTGAAAGCAACAGCTTCGAAATACAACTATGTTTCAATTATAGAAGCGAAACAAACCCCAGAGACCTGCTTTCAGACAGCCCGGCATCAGAGCTGGAGCTGCAACAAAGTTTCAATTACAGAAGGTAAATAAATCCCAAAATTTAAAAAAAAAGAAAAAAAGGAGAGACTGGGAGCTTCAGTTGCAGGCTTGGCCCGCCTGAAAACAGCCCTCAGCCCCTCACCCAGGCTGGCCAGGCACCCAAGTGGGACCCCACCCTGATCCGGGACACCATTCAGGGCAAACCAGCCGGCCCCCACCTGTGCACCAGGCCTTTATCCTATATAGTAAAAGGGTAATATGAAAACTGACCCTAACAGCAGAAAGACTGGGAATGACTGGTCACTATGACACACACTGACCACCAGGGGGCAGACGCTCAATGCAGGAGCTGCCCCCTGGTGGTCAGTGCGCTCCCACATGGAGGAGCTCTGCTCAGCCACAAGCCAAGCTGATGGCTGCCAGTACAGCGGTAGTGGTGGGAGCCTCTCCTGCCTCCTCAGCAGTGCTAAGGATGTCTGACTGCAGCTTAGGTCTGCTCCCCGCTGGCAAGTGGACATCCCCTGAGGCCTGCCGGGCTGCCAGAGGAATGTCTGATTGCCAGCTTAGGCCCAATCCCCTGGGGAGCAGGCCTCAGCCAGCAGATGGTCATCCCCTGAGGGGTCCCAGACTGTGAGAGGGCACAGGCTGGGCTGAGGGACCCACCCCCCCAAGTGCACAAACTTTTGTGCACCAGGCCTCTAGCATATATATAAAATAAAGAGGTAATATGCAAGTTGACCATCACTCCAACACACAAGATGACCACCCCCATGTGGACACAAGATGGCCGCCACAAGATGGACAGAAGGGGAGGGCAGTTGTGGGCGATCAGGCCTGCAGGGGAGGACAGTTGGGGGCAATCAGGCTTGCAGGGGAGGATAGTTGGGGGTGATTAGGCCGGCATGGGAGGGCAGTTGGGGGTGATCAGGCCAGCAGGGGAGGGCAGTTGGGGGCAACCAGGCCTGCAGGGGAGGGCAGTTAGAGGGGACCAGGCCTGCAGGGGAGGAGAGTTAGGGGTGACCAGGCTGGCAGGGGAGGGCAGTTAGGGGTAATCAGGCTAGCAGGGGAGCAGTTAGGCATCGATCAGGCTGGCAGGGGAGTGGTTAGGTGGGATCAGGCTGGCAGGCAGGTAGGCAGGCGAGCGGCTGGGAGCCAGCAGTGCTGGATTATGAGAGGGATGTCAGATTGCCCATTTAGGCCTGATCCCACTGGGCCTAAACGGGTAGTCGGACAACCCTTAAGGGGTCCCAGATTGGAGAGGGTGCAGACTGGGCTGATGGACATACCCCCCCCCCACACTGTGCACGAATTTCATGCACCAGGCCTCTAATTATATATATCAGGAACTTTAGGAGAATATAGGTAGGCTAAGGCAATTTTAGAATTGGGGTCCATGGAGAAACACAGGGGTACAGATTGGGAGAAGGTACATCTCCATAACACAAGGAAGCCAGGTGTAGCTACATTTCCATAAGACAAGGGAACTTGGAATAGCCAAGAAAGGTCTATATTTACAAATAAAGAAGGAGGAAGAAAGCCCAGAAGGAATGGAAGGACTCTGAGGGAGGAGGGCCTCAGGAATCACAATAATAACCAATTCAAAAGGGAATATTGACCAATCAGAGGGGATATCAGGACACAGGAACTGCAGCCTTTATAAACCATGGAAACAGGAAGTCTGTGGGACTCTTTCCCTCTCCCCACGTGGGAGTCTGTACTTGTTCTTCAATAAATCTCCACCTTTGCTATACTACCCTCTGTCCGTGGATTCATTCTTTGACTCTGGCAGACAAAGAATCCGGGTTCCAGTCCAAAAATTCCGTTTCATATGTATTCTTTACATATTAATTTTGGGGGTTCTCATGGCAGCAGTAACAGGGCCCATGAAAGGAGCTCAGTGGAGAAGCCAGGCACCTGTGGACACACAGGCCCTGTGAGAACTGAACATGTGCTGCTGGGACAATGTACTGACCATGATGCTCACAAGCAAGAGCAGAGGCTACACCGCTCATTCACAATGAACTACTTGGCTGTGTAACAAACAGCAGTTTAGCATAGTCCAAGAGGGCTCTGGCTCACACTTTGGACCTGGAAGCTGCTTTCCACTCTGATAATGTTGAAAGAGTACTTTGAACAGGAGGGGGGCAAGGCTATGCAAGCCACATGACCTAGGAGCAACAAATAAGTATTAAATGGAATGACTAAATTTCATACTTTTATAGAATAGTCACAAGTCCTGGATTTTGCTGGACATCCACACTTTCAAATAGCCTATATCTATGACAGGCTGCTCATAGTGAAGCTACATGTCCTAATTTTTAAGTTGGAATTAAATGGTCAACATGAGGGAAGGAGCTAAAAGGGAAGGACTTAGCTGCAAGTGCTCCCTCAAGAAAACTCAGAAGTGACAGAAGAGAGTTGCCAGTTAAGGTTTCTGCTTAAGAAGGTCCTACTAGCTTCCGGCCCCACACAACTCATGGGCTGGAATGCAGCTGCTGGAATTGGCTGCTTCCATTTCGGTGCAGAGTAGCCTCCCAGGACAGTGGAGGCAAGGCTCAGCCAGGCTCCAGCTCCCCAGGAAGCCATTGGTAAACAAAAGCACCACCTAGGTACTTACTAAATTCCAAATACCTTTGGTTTACATGAATGAGAAGAACACCTCCTGCACATTTAATCCTCTTACTATAAATACCTAAGTGACAAAAGGTGACAATAAAGGCTCATCCCACTCAATTTATTCCTGTTAGCATTCTTTCAGTGGAAAAAAGGAGGCGAAAAACAATAACACCCACCACCACCAGCCTTTGAGTATGAATCCAACATAAAAAAAAACCTGTGCTGAATAATGAACATAATTATAATGTGAAAAGACTCAAACTGAATTTTAAAATCTCATTTTATAGCTACTTATAAATTCTGTGAATGCCATTGATCTCAGTGGCAGGACTTGGTTGGGACAGTGAGGGTGATGTGGTGAGAAGGCTAACAGGCTAATTCCAATGTAACCCTAATGTTTGGGGGGCTAGCAATCTGAATCTGTGCCAGTAACCTAATGTACATTCTTGATAACCTATAATTAAGTCACTGCCCCTTTCTCCCCAATCTGGTCTAGCAAAACCTGTTAACTAAATGCTCACATTTTACAGAGGCCATAAACCATGAACAATACACAATCCCCAGAGGGGGTTATCAGCGCTGGTACCACACCAGGCCTTTAGATGTGGTCTCACAGCCCCCATCCCAACACCCCGGGCTTTTTGCAAAGCCCGTGAAAGGTCCGGAAGTATAATCCATATTTGGGGGACAAAGAAACCATAGGGGATAAAAGAAGAGCTTCCACCATATTGGTTTGCTCGGATTTTGGAGGCAACTCCTCTGAGATCACTGGCGTAATAAAGCTGTGTAACTCCATTTCTCTAAGCGTCGCTTGGGTTTCTTCTGTCTTCTGCAATATCAGGGCACCAGATTCTGGGTTTGACAAAGCAAAGTCTCAAAGATGAAAATACCCTTCTGTCTTATGCTCATGCTCTTTTATAAGTATAGGTAGGTGGATTTGTGTCTCTCTCGGCAAACTTTTTGAGGGGAGGGACCTTGTCATATTCATCTTTGTTTCCTTAACCTTAATCCCAAGGCAAGGCAAATAAGTATTCCATGAATTTGTTGAATGAATGAAAATTTCTGATCACTTTCCAGGCATTTCCTCCAATTTAAAAAATTTTCTTTTACAAAAATTTATATTCTATGCCTGCACTTCACAACACAGAACATCAGGAAGGATTCCCTTTACTCAAATCTACAAAGTTCATTATAAAATTCTTTCTACTATATATTTCCAAGATTTCCAAACTCATGACTCATGTTTAAAGATTTGAGACCATCATCTTCTTTCTATCCAGTGTTCTCCCTCCTAACCACACATACCAAAATGAAGCACTAATTTTTCAGGGTTCTGATACCCATACAAGGATGACCTAAAACAAATGACAAAGTTTAATACTATGAAGGAAATAGGCATTGGGAAATTAGAAAAAGAATTCTATTTATTATGTTAACTACAATTCTAACCAGTATTAGTCAGACTTGACCACAACCCATGATAAAAAGTACATTTTGCATAGCAACCAGTACAAATGCACATAAATATATAACTGAAATAGAGATTATAAAATGAAACTATTTGTACTCTAACATTTTCTATTCTATTCTATAATATTCTCTTTAAAAATTGTAGATGCCAACCTACTAAGATGATTGCATAACCTGATGGGAGGTGGTTCATGGTTTATAACCTCAAAGTATCCATCTCTCATTTCATTTCAAGAGAGAAGTTTTGATGTGATTCAAAGGCAAAATTTAGTCATTAAATTCCATAAGGTTGGAAATAACTTTCATGAAAGAAGCTAAAGAACTTAGAACCTCTGGGGAAATCCCTCTCAGGTTTATTCTCTCTTTGCATCTCCACCTCTATGGCTTTTGGATAACTTCTGTTTGTTTGACTCTCTCTTCTCTTCCATTTCATGTTGTCTGCATGGTAAGAACATCAGGAAGCAGGCAGGATCCAGGAGAAACAGAAGGGTAGGTCCTGCTCAGCCCGGACTCTGGTCAGTCCAGGCTTTACTGTGAAAGGCCAGAGGAAGCCTTGAAGCTCACCTGGGATCCTGTCTTGTGCACAACAGTGCACCAACAAACAACGAGGCCCCAAACCTTAGCTAGTCACATGTGTATGTGCCATGGGTCTCTGTGAATATACCTTTTCACTGTCCCACAGATCTTCCTGCTATGCTGGAAATGTTCGACATGTGTGTTACAGTATGGCCACCACTAGCCTACATGTGTCGACTGAACACTTGACATGTGGCTAATTCAATGGAGAAACTGAATTTTAAATTTGATTTAATTTTAATTAATTGAAAGTTAAAGAGCCAAATGTGTCTGGTGGCTTTCATACTGAACAGTACAGCCCTTATACCTATTAAAGATGGGTAGAGACATGAGGTCAGAAGGCTTAGGAACAGATAAGAATTTGGAGATACTTATTCTGACTCTTTTATTCCACCAGATATTTCCAAGATTCAGGACTGAATTGAGGCATTTGGCATTCTCAAAGCTTGAAAGAGAAATAGTTTATGGAACAAAAAAAAATAGAAAAACAAAACATACTAGTAGAGTTTTACTGTGGGATTCAATCATTGGTAATTAGCAATCTCTTCCAACTAGGTCTGCAGTGAAGGGTGTTGTTACAAACAGCTGAATGTTCTTTGAGGGGAAGAGGAGGCAAGAATCTAGTTCACTGTAAGGTTTTGAAAAGGCCTAAGCTGAGATTGGCTGTAAGACCTGGAGTAAATTACAAATGATCTTTTTAGCCTTCCCAACTACTGATGAGCTCCTCTAAGAAGGAAATGAACAGGTGGAAGGGAAGCACTCAGTGCTGAGGCTTAGGGTAGGTATATGTGTAGTTATTCACAATACTCGATAGTGTGTGCACAGGCAGATGTGCAAACAATTCTTACTCTAGTTCAGGATAACTATGGATTTAAATCACACAACGAGAGAAAGCTGACTTTACATATGTGTAACTCCTAGGAAAGGGTAGGGAAATCTAGAAATTGCAGGAGATAAAATAATTTGAATAGCAAATTTCCAGTTTACAATCTGTGCTCTTGGTAAACCCCAAACCTAGAACATGGCAGGCCTAAATCAGGTCTGTGAGCTAGCTCATTCATTAGTGTAGCCACCACACATTAGTGTAGCCACCACAAAACAGCTGGCACAGCTACTTGGCACTGTGCTATGCATCTAATCCACACAATTCTAGAAAGTGAGTACTAGTATGCCCATTTACTAGGTGAAGTAAGTGAGGAGAGAAATGGAAAAATTAAGTAACATGTCCAAGACCAGCAGCCAGTAGGAAGCAGAACTTGGATTAAAACCAAGTGCACACTTTAATTGCTATACACATGGCCTATATACAAGTAGTAGGTCTACATGGAATATACTCATCTTAACAGACTCACCCAGAAACTTGTATTTGAAATGAGGTAGCATATTAAACAACATCAAGGGCACAACAGCAGCAGTTGAAAAATCATAGATGACTACAGAGAAGTCTCATAAAAACAGACTAAAGTATTTTAACTATCTTAAGTTAGTTAATATAGGTGCAATTAGTCCTTTATAACTTCATAACCCAAGAAAATGATCAATGCAAATACAGGGCTTAGAGCCATCAAATAAGGTTCAATTATCATTTGAACATACTGCTGAAGAAGTTAGGGAGTCATTAGATAGACTTTAAGAGAATATCCATTAAATACTAAAAATATAGGAAGAAATGTTCATTCTTAAAAGTAGTAAGCCTTGGGTATTTGGAAGATTCACTACACTGAACATATGACATAGTTATGTAGAACTAATAAGGCTACAATCAACACAACAGATTGACTCAGTGTCCTTTAAGTGCTTACGATGAAAAAAGAATATACAGGTTGGTACAACAAGAAGGCACCAGGTCAACAACTTCAAGAGAACTGCAACTTCAACACTGCTTTGGGGTACATTTTAAAAAATGTGCTAAAATAACGGGCAAGTGAGGTGTTCTGAAATTAGATCTAACAAGGTGCATAATTGCTGTGCAAGTCACACTACATTTTAGAGACCGTGTTCTTATACTGAACAAGATGCAGAGATTGCCTTTAAAAGTATAATCTCCTGTAATCATGTTTTGGTGTTCAAAGCAATTGCTTTCCAATAGAAAAAGAAAGCAAGAGAACATGCTGGGTAGCCCTGATTACTTGCCAACATGCAAACTCTGACCGTTCACAGTGTGCGGTTACTGACCAGCTGGACTAAAAGACAGGGGAACCAGTAACTTACTGCAACACTCATCGGAAAAGGAGTCAAGTGCCTTTGGGGCCTGTTTCTAGTACATAGGCTCAATTGAAGGAGAATAAGGAGGAAGATTTCATCATCCCACGGTAGGTTCAGTCTTAGGCCATTGCAAACTAGGGAGGAGCATCATGAAAGGGAGACTAGAGTGAGCATGAACTGAGAGGAGTATTCAATTGAAATTCAATGCCAAGAGGGGAGAAATGGGTTTGCTCAAACATTTCTACAGTGTAGTGAGTGAAAGGCACTATGAAACACTTATTGGTAATAAAGAGATGAATAAGATAGTCACTAAAGTAGGAGAGACATGAGATTACAAATTCATACATATGTTTTGGCATGCCTTTTGGCAGAGCCTATTATGTTATACGCTGGGCATAAAGTGATGACTAGAACAGGCATGTTTCCTGTCCTCATGGAGCAATTGTGCTGATGATAAATTTTAACTAGAACTGTGTTATGTGCTAGGATGGAGAAAAATGAGGTGTACCTGGATTGAGTTAAGCTTACAACATTGACCCGAATTCTTGAAATAAATTAAAATAATACTAGAGAAACTTCACTGAAAGTTGACCTGATCGGCTAGCCAGGCGTCCTCAAACTACGGCCCGTGGGCCACATGCAAATACAAATATTGTATTTGTTCCCGTTTTGTTTTTTACTTCAAAATAAGATATGTGCAGTGTGCATAGGAATTTGTTCATAGTTTTTTTTTTAAACTATAGTCTGTCCCTCCAACGGTCTGAGGAATTTGTTCATAGTTTTTTTTTTAAACTATAGTCTGTCCCTCCAACGGTCTGAGGGACAGTGAACTGGCCCCCTGTTTAAAAAGTTTGAGGACCCCTGGGACAGTCCTACAAGCAACGAATGTGCCCTTTGATGGGCATTTAAAGTGACCAGCCTGGACACACATTTGTGATAGGAGTATGAGGATTCAAACTCATCCCCCAAACTCTGGAGTGAGTTGCTTGCATAGAGGCACTATCACATGGGAACCCCATAATTTCAGAGCTAGAAACACTTCCAAAATCTGCCAAACAGAGTCCTAAGGGAATGCACAGCACACGTAGCTAAGAACCGTCCAAGACTCTGTCAGTACAGAAATAAGCTCGTGCTCTTACAGATGTGCACGAGTTTGTGCTTTTCACATTGCTGTAGACTAATTCCAATGCCTCTGTGAGTATCAGGTAATTGTTATGTTTTTAATTTAGAAACAAGTGTTTTATCACCCACTAGACTGAAGATGGGGATTTAGCCCAACACCCAAGCTGGGACTCAGAGCAGCCACGCCAGTGAGGGGCTGAGCCCTTATCTGGAAAGTTAAGTCTAAAGGAGAGACCAGTGCTTCTGGACAATCTAGACCAGGATAGAAAGTACCCACAAAATGCAGGATAGAAAATTAGATCGAAAGTAGAGAAATTCTGCCCTAGCTGGTTTGGTTCAGCGGATAGAGCATCGACCTGTGGACGGAAAGGTCCTGGGTTTGATTCCAGTCAAGGGCACATGCCCAGGTTGTGGGCTCGATCCCCAGTGGGGGGGTGTGCAGGAGGCAGCCAGTCAATGATTCTCTCTCATCATTGATGATTCTCTCTCTCTCTCTCTCTCTCTCTCTCTCTCTCTCTCCCTCTCCCTTCCTCTCTGAAATCAATAAAAATATATTTTTAAAAAGTAGAGAAATTCATGCTGGCGGAATTAGGTAAGACTTCTTAGGTGAGGAAGCATGTGTGTTAGATCTTAAAACAGAAGTAGAATTTGAAAAGATAAAGAAAGGGCAGGAGATGAAAGATAACATAGGCAAGACGTTATGGTTAGATTTTTAAAAAAAGTAAGATCACTTTGGCTGGGACACAGGATGCCCTACTGAAGAGTGGGAGATGAAATTATAAAGAAATGGGAGTCAAATAATACACAGTGGGATGAAGAACCACTAGTAAACTTTTTCCATAAAGGGCCAACTAGAAAATATTTCTGTTTTAACTGTTCAGCTCTGTCTCTGTAGTTCAAAAGCAGGCACAGGCAATACCTAAACAAAGTTTAGTTTGCACACCCCTGTGTGCAGACCCCACAGTTTACAAACCCCTACTTTAGTGGATTTCAGGAATATATGATCTGCTTAAGCACTGTGGTCCGATAGCTACTTGGACAGTAGAATCAGAATCAAGGGTCTGGAAGAGAGGAGTCCAATGAATAACATTAACACTCTGAAGGAATGGATTCTCATTATTTATACCAAAGGGTTCCAAAAACAATAAATACCTAAGGGAAAGAAGTAACAAGGGGCAAAGTAACTAAACTGAATTATTATTCCATTTTTAATTTATATACTTATTATTTACTTAACACATAATGAGTAAATATAGGCCAAAAAATGGCTCAATTACACACACACAGTGGTCAACTATGGAGGGCAATGAAGCAAATCACTAACACAGCCTCTGCCTAAAGCAGCCAAGTACCATGGACGGCTGGAAATTTGAAACAAAGAGCTACCAAATAAAGAAAAATAAATGACCATAAAAATTTCCTTTTGACTCACTCATGAGAGATTGGTAGAATAGTCACTGTTTTTCTTAAATGTGGACTTTTTTTCACTGAGCTGTTAACATTATTAAATATGTCAAAGATGATCACAATATATTTTTGCAACAGGCAAATGCATACTACTTCTGCATGCAACTGTTGTAATTCCTGTAATCTCTAGGAATTAACCAAAAATAGATAATTTCAGGTTATTCTATACTATAATAATACACTTATTGCTAATATATTCTATAATGCAGCTGTATATTCGAGAAAATAATATTTCAAAGCTTTCATGGAAGAATAGTACTTGTTGGATTATTCTTATCAGACCAGTAGCCCTGCACATGAATCCATGCGCCAGTAGCTCTCTGCGGGGCCTGGCCGCTCCGCGCCCGCTGTCCAGAGGCTCTCCGTGGCCCAAAGGTCCCCTGTGGCTGGGGTGGAACTCTTGCCTCATCGCCACGACAACGAAGCAAGCATTCCGCCAGGCCGCTAACGCTGCCCACTCTCAGCAGCCGTCCCCCCCCCCCCCCCCGGGACTGGGGGACTTCAGCGGGGCTGAGAGGACTGGGCACTGCCATCTTGTGGCTATGGGCGCCACCATCTTTGTGACAGAGTGATGGTTAATTTGCATATTACCCTTTTATTAGATAGGATCATAAAACAGTGAAAGACAACAGAGGCATAGTCAGAAGCAAAGGTCTGGAGAAACAAGAACCGGTACTTTTTTTGTTTACTTTGAGAAACATTTAAGCAAATTCCAATGACTAGTTTTGCACACTCTTTCTATAGCCACTGCCAAAGATGACTTGTAGTTTTACTGTGTGCAATTTAAAACTGACTTACACTTAAAGATGTTGCTCCTTTTTCAAAATTTAGAAAATACTACTTTTAGTTTCCCTCCTAGTTGGATGGACACACACAGTAATTATCTTCATAGTCCCTTGTTTGAGTTTTAAAAAGCAAGTAGTAGCATTTCTGAAACAAACTGACTGAATTAATCCATAGACGTTATCAAGTCACTAACAGGGAAATTTTCAAGAAATCACCTGGCCTTGACCCTTGACTTCAGCCAACTGAACATAAGTTATTTAAAACAGTTTTTTTTAAGTTCATTATAGCCCCTATTAGAATACCATCCTAATATTTTCATGAAATTCTTTTTAAACCACAGACAAAAAAAAGTCTTCTTTAATTTAAACTCATTTCCCCTTGTTTGGCTCCAGAAGAGTAGGGGAAAACTGGTCAGACTCCTCTTCATAAAACCCTTTGTGTTTCAAAGAATAAGAATTAGGTCTCCAACCAGTTTTCTGTTTTACAAGCTGAGTGAATCTCAATTCTCTAACTTTCCCATAGAGCCTCTCTTCCATCTCTCAGCACTGCTTGTTAAGCTTGCCAGATTCTCCACTTCCCTTTCTATATACAGATACCAAATTTTACCAATATTTAAATCAGGAAAATTTAGAAAGTTTAAAAGCCACTCTTGTGTGTGCTGAAATCTTACTGAATATCTAGCACTTTGCAAGGTGATATATGGGGACAAACGCCATCATGGCCCAAAAGGAAACACTGTTCTTGCTTTTTCCCAAGGATAACTCTATCTTTGTGTCTCCACCCACCTCCTTCTCTATCCTTACTCATTTTGGATGAGTCATTAGGACTTTACTGCCTGAGTTATTTTCCCCTGATACCATCAATGCCTCTTTCCTTGCTGGTTGATTTACCTCAGGTTGATTAATCTTTCCTTGAGTTTCCTATTTAATCGAGTTATAAATACTAACTTCTATATCTACTCCCTTATACCCAACATTGCATGAGAGTCATCACACACCACTCCCTCACTTCACACTGTCTTCTCAACATCCAGCAATTTGACTTCAGGAGCTCTCTCTGCATTCTCAAATGAGTTTTTAAGACCTTAAGGCAATGAGTGGCTTCTTTCTGGTCTTCCTATTTCTTGCAAAAAGTGACCCTGCTGACTCTCCCTTGGCTAAAACATGAATTCTTTGTGTTTGCCAAGGAGTACCCCCAAACTGTTAATCATGTTTAATCTCTCTCTGTTTGTTGCATCTATAGGCTAGCCCAGGGGTGGGCAAACTTTTTGACTCGAGGGCCACAATGGGTTCTTAAACTGGACCGGAGGGCCAGAACAAAAGCATGGATGGAGTGTTTGTGTGAACTAATATAAATTCAAAGTAAACATCATTACATAAAAGGGTATGGTCTTTTTTTTTTTAGTTTTATTCATTTCAAACGGGCCGGATCCGGCCCGCGGGCCGTAGTTTGCCCACGGCTGGGCTAGCCCATCAGTAATCATTTTCATGCAGTGAAACCTACAAATCCAGCTCTGACCTTTCTTCTAAAGACCACATTCATTATTCTAATTGCCTGGCTATCAATCTCACCTGGATATGCTGGCAACATTGTGAACCTTATATACAAAAATAAAATCTCTCTCCCTTAAACTTCCCCTATTTCTTTTTTTCCTATATTGGTTAATGCTATAACCATTCTGTCTTTATTTTTAAATATGTTGTTATTGATGAGAGAGAGAAAGAGAGAGAGAAAAAGAGAGAGAAAGAGAGAGAGAAACATTGATGAGACAGACATCAATCATCTGCCTCTTGCATGCCCCCGAATGGGGATCAAGCCCACAACCCTGACATGTGCCCTGATTGGGAATTGAACCAGTGACCTCTAGGTACAAGGGATTACACTCAACCAACTGAGTCATACTGGCCAGAGCACTGTTCTATCTTTAAAATCTTTAAATTATTTCTCTAATCCCTCCCTCAAATTCAATGAGCTGGACTCAAAGATATTAAGTAGGAATAAGAGAGTTTACTTTATTGTTGATAAAAATTAAGCTCTGAAAAACAGTTGTTCTATTGAATAAAATTAATTAGAAGAAAAAAATTAAATTTAGGAATAAAGCCTGGTGTGTTCGAAAGCATGGGCTCTGCTCTTCCTTAAAGAATATTAATGGATGTTAATTCTTCTGGAGTCTCAAGATAAAATTCTATTTGACCCTGACAGATGGAAACACCAGAAATATGGTTGACCCTTGAACAATGCAGGGGTTAGTGGTGTCAACCTCCCCCCAGCCTAGTTAAAAATATGTATATGACTTTTGAACCCTGCCAAAGTCAACTACTAATAGCCTACTGTTGACCAGAAGCAATATCGATAAAACAGTCGATTAACACACATTTTGTAAGTTACATGTATTATACGCTGTATTCTTATAATAATGTAAGCTGAAGAAACTGTTATTAAGAAAATCATAAGGAAGAGAAAATAAATTTATCATATTCATTGAAAAATTCCACATATAATCGGACACACACAAAAAAATGTGGATTTTTTTCCTGCAAAATTATGTTAGTATAAAACATGCCATAGTAGACACTAATTTTAAAGTGAGTTTCTGGCCCTAACCGGTTTGGCTCAGTGGATAGAGCGTTGGCCTTCGGACTCAAGGGTCCCAGGTTCGATTCCGGTCAAGGGCATGTACCTTGGTTGCGGGCGTATCCCCAGTGGGGAGTGTGCAGGAGGCGGCTGATCGATGTTTCTCTCTCATCAATGTTTCTAACTCTCTGTCCCTCTCCCTTCCTCTCTGTAAAAAATCAATAAAATATATTTTTAAAAAAAGATAAGGAAGTGTCTCCGGGACATTTTTAAAAATAATAATAATAAAATAATAAAATGAGTTTCTGATTTTTTAATTTACTTTTCCTTCATCTGCATAATGAAGAGCATGTTTTGAGGTATGCCAACACAACTTGCCAAAGCTTGATTTTGATGTTACACATTCAGGCTCACACATAGCTAGCTCTGTGGTTTCACGTAGTCTTAGACTTTCTGAGACGTTGGGGGACATCTCCAGGACAGGCATGCGATCTGGTAAGTCATTGTGAGGGCAACACACTCTTCTCGGATTGTCCTGACAGGCTCTCCCTGCACAGGGTTCACTGGCTCCGAGGTAGTTACTGAAAAGAGCATCTATCACCAGCAGCTGTGTCCTGATGTCCCGACAATCTGTGCTCATAAAACGTGATGTTTGGTAACTTCTTTCAAACACAGTTTGCTTTTGTCTTTTCAACACCAAAACTCCCACTTCTGTATCTTCTTTCATCTAAGAATTTCTCAATAGTTGGAGGGCATTAATTATGTCATACAAAATCCTTTCACAGTAATTATTGGTGTCACTGTTATCCTAATTATCTGTAATACTAATGAATCCACTTTCTATATTGAATTGCACCATGGAAATGCAGTTAAAGGAATATGCTTTAATGCTACCTAGAATGTCTGCTGCCTGTTAATGAATATAGAACTTTGGAATGTATACTGCAGAATTTTCTCTGTTCCATATTGTGTTTTTCATACTCAATTTTGGTGAACTTCCTTTCCTAAAATGCCTCTTCTTTCTACAAACTTTCCCCTAAGAGTAGGAATTAAGTTTACCAGCTCCATTTTGTAAACCATTTTAGACAAACTGAGGCTAGGTAGGTCAAAGAAAGGAGCAGCTGTTGAAAATTCCATTTCTAAGTACCATGCGTTGCAGGAAATACAAAGAAGAGTCATGAATCTTTGCTTTCAAGAAGCTTATGAGCTGCAGAGGAAGACAAAACGCAAACAGAATACAGTTGGGTTCCCATGACAATGACAAAAGCAAACAGAATGTAGCTGGGAGAAGACGCAGAGCAGGAGGCGACTAAGGGAGCTGGATTTTCTAATGATAAACTTGAAGTTGAACATCCGAGTCTTTATTTTTACTAACAGACATAATGAGAAATTTTGGAAACCCTAAGGAAATGATACATAATCCAAGAGATGGATAGAGAAGAAAACTTTGAGGGGCCAGCTGTTCCTCCTCCCTACTGGGGACTGAATGGAGGAAAATGGGCATTTGGGGATTTAGATAAGAGAAAAAGAATACAGTTCTGACAGTGAGACTCATTATACAAATAATAGAATAGGATATAGAAGGAAAATAAAAATGTCATCTGTGAAAGTCTTTAAAACTGGGATGTATTTTCAACAGCTTAAAAAATGGAGCAGGTGAGGTATGGCACATACTAGCCTAATGGAAACCTCAGAGCATGAACTTCCAAGGACTGAACAAAGTACATCTTGGTATATCTGCTTCTTGGTACATCTGCTTGGGATTCTTTTTTCTGGCCTTGATGGTCATAGTGAGCCATCCTGTTCCTTCACAAAGCCTCGCTGACCCACAGTGGGTATCTGTGAGGTGGCCAGCGAAGAGGAGCCCAGACTAAACTCCGAGAAGCAAAGCTTCCTTGTGACAGGAAACTACAACATTAGATTCATTTACACAGTCCTTAACAGACTCAATCCACCAGCTCAGATTTTAAGTCTGGCATCATTAGAAAATGTTCAGCTTTTAGAGCTGGTTTAGACTATTATGTAAGTCACAGGTTTATTCACTCAACCTCTCACTGAGGGCTTCCTCTTGTGTTTGGTGGTAGGCATACAGCTACACGAGACAGAGTCACTACCCTGGGGAAGACAGGTACATAACCAGTTATTCATGCACCAGAGTGACAAATGTTAGGACAGAGGTAAGCCCAGAATGTGTGGGAAGCAAGATGGTGGACACTGACCCTAGACAGGAGGTACAGAGAAGGCTCACAGATTGATTTTGGGTGAGGCTGGAGGGTAAGAGTCAGGCAGCTGATGACAGAGGAGAAAGGCTTTCTCTCTAAAGAGTGGGAAGGGCATGTTTGAAGGCATTACATGCCACAAAAAAGATAATCATGCAAAGCCCATAGCAGGGGAAAACTGGCAAAATCATAATCTCCACTAGCATTCTATTTGCCTTCTAGCATGAAGGCTGCTTTTTTAAATACTTAAGACCTTCAGCCTTGATTAGAGCATCTGTCATATGAATATGTATTTGTTGGCTGCCTGGGATAATGTGTTAGACATGGAATTCAAATGCCCTTTGATTTACCAACGGCTACTAAGAACTGTAATCAAGCCAAGTTCTCTTACTTAAACAAACGCATGAAATGTAGGGATAGATGTCTAAATAGAAAACATGATTAATTTGATCACTGTTTTTTTCCACCATAAACACTCACTATATATTCATAACATATATTCTCATATGTATACACATGCATTTATACATTCTATCCATCAATCAATAAAAAATGTCACATTGAGTGTACAATTTGACAAGCTAGAATTCAAGCTTTATCGAGAGGCAAAAAGAAGCTTAATGAATTTTTCCAATTCTCTGGTTATACATCAGATCAAATTATAACACTCAAAGTAAAGACAATGAAGGTTGTTTTTTTAAGTTCGTCCCCCACTGAGGTTCCCAGCAGCTATATGCAGCACTTGGTCCTCTCGCCTGTCAGCATCGCTAAGAGGATGGCTGTTACTAAACATGGACAAGGTCTTTGAAGGGGTCAAAATACAGAACTCTCACAAAGTGATATAAATACAAGTTGTAGAAGAAAGGAAGAGAAACATTAATGTATGGTTAATAAAAGTATGGCTTTTGTCTCTGCTGCATGAGCCACACATCTTCCTGTTTCTTTTCAGCACATGAGACTCTATATTGCCCTCTCCTACCCCTGCCAAAGATGTGTACAACAGAAGCCGTCCACAGGTGGAATCTTCACAGACCTGTTTCCAGGTTCAGAGTCCTGAACTCAAATCCCAACTTCTCTGGGTCTTTCCAATGTCTTCTCCTCATTTCTCTTTTCCCCATCTCTCTGCCCCTATGAAGGATTTACTAAAAGACTAAGATTTTTTTGGACAGGCAATTGCTGTTGTAACAAACACAAGCTTCTCAAGGGTTAAGTACAAATGAATCAGAAACATGTGGCTTAAATTTCCCACAAAATTGAATTCATATGGACTTAGATATAAAAGGGAAAATAGTGTTTTCCAAAACATGGTTTGAATTTTTAAAAACTCCAAGTGCTGGGAAAATAGTTTAGGTATTCACTTAACCTTTAACTATGGCCAGAATCATTTATCCCTAATGCTACCAAACTTTATTCTGTTAAAGAATGTATCCTTCTCAGGGGGGACTACATACGTAGTGATTAAACACCCACCTTCACAATTGGTAAAGAGTGCCAACAGAATCAGATGAGAACGGAACGCTAAATGCCCAGTGTGAAGAGCTGAGGAAAATGCTTCCCACCACTGAATGTGTACATGTGTTATTTGGGGATCTTGTGAAAATGAGATCGGATTCAGCAGGTCTCAGGTGGGGCCTGCGATTCTACTGTGCTTATAACAAGCTCCCAGGTGATGCCACTGCTGCTGGTCCACAGGCCACATCTGAGCAGCCAGAATCGATCTAGATCACCCGTCACCACTCAACACATGTAATTTATACTGTTATATATCTCTGAGCTTTCTGAGATTCCAATTGACTTGACCAGAAAAAAAAAATCTAAGTAAAATGACATCAATGGGAGTTAAAATATTCTGCTAAACAGGTAACAGGTATAGATAATTGCTATGGAATTTACATAACAATATCTACTGATTAGAAGTAATGAGTAATGTATTCATTATTACACATGAACAATGAAAAAAAAACAAATAAAAAACAACAAATATTCATCATCACCAGCTCTGCTACTGTTTTATATCCTACTGCACTGGGAATTCTTTCAGAAAATCTTCCAAATCAATCCAGACCTCAGAGATATGGCCTGTTTTGAATTCAAGCACTTTTTTGTTTACCACATGACTAATTAGTCAGGAATGTTTAGTCCTATTGCACACATTAATTTTTCACCACAATATTTTAATCTCTGTGATGGTGTGGACTATGTCTTCTTCCTTCTGAATTCCCAAGAGTCCCTCAACATGCTTTCTTAGTTGACTATGAAATAAACTGCATGTCCTATAAAATCAGTACTGGCAAACCAAGGCCATACAACCAGCCATACTCATTTACACAATGTAAGAATTCATGCTGTTCTAATTGTAACAAATCCAGTTCTATTTGTCACCTGGAATTAGGGGTTGATGGCAGGGGATGGATGTCGGAGCTAGGTAAGGAAACCTCCAATGTTCTGAGCAAACATTCAATACATAACTACAAGGCTTGATAAAAAATTTGGAATTTCTTTCTTTCCCGGGGCTGAATGGACCCACTTTTTATTCACGCAACTTCACAGGAAACTTGTTAAGATGAAGAATGCTGTAATTTTCTTCTGGGTAAACTAAAGCAGAGAAGCAGCTTACCAGCATAATAGCAAAGCTATGAGAAGTGTTTATCAAACCCTCCAACTTCCACACCATTATTCTCACTCTTCTGGCAGGAAAACATATATTTGATTGCCTCTCTAAGGGCAACGTCATTCCCAGGTTCTGAAAAGCCCCTTCACACAGCTGCCCAGTCACTGCCCCCCGCCCCCCACCCCGCCCCCGCTATTTCCACATTTGAACCCCTGGGAAAACAGACACAGAAGGTTTTCTTATCACAGCCAATGGAGTCCTACTAAGAAGATTCTGCTCACTCCCTCTCAGGCAAGGAAAGGAAGCCTTTCCTTCTATAACCATGCTACGTAACTGATCCTGGAGCAATGTCATATGTCCTGGTTGGGTGGGCTGACCAGAAATGTCACCAAGCATAATAATGCTCTCCATGAAAATGTATCCAGGCTTACCTATGGACAAATAGAAATAAACTTAGGTGCTATGTATTTGAGTAGGACTGCTCAAAATAGATTTTGAAAGATATGACTGTCATAAATTCACTCTTCAATATTAAACAGTGACTAGCACAGCATCATGCTAGGCTAAGTCTGGGAACAGTGCAGCCCCCCCCCTTTATTTTTAAAGCAAAGAAATTTGCAATCTACTTGGGAATACAAGACATGCACATATAAGCAGATAAGTGACTTTACAGAGCTAAGGGTGTCAATACAAGTGGTGTTTTGCAATGGCACCAACTATAAGAAAGAAATGCTTAAACTGTATCCTGAAGATCAGGAAACGGTGTAAAGAGAGGAGAGGAATAGCATTCCAGCTAGGGACATGCTGTCAGGAAACCCTGATGCTCAGGGCAAGTGAGGCAACCTGTCTGGCTGGTGCAAAAAGGACAGGCAGAAATTTAGGTTGTGGATAAAGTAAGAAAATCACCAAATCAAAGAGCTTGGACACCATCCAGCAGATGGATGTTTTTCAAACAATGTTTCTCAGAAAGCTAAGATGCTACAGAGATGACTCAATATTCTTAAAAATGTATATTAAGAATAAAGAAATGTAATACCTTTGACCTTAAAACTAAGTTTATTCTAATAAAATTGTTTTGATCAGTTTTATATGCTGAGGTTCTATACACAATTTTATTAAGAAAAAAGAATGACACAGATGATGGAAAGCTACCTTCTTAGTTATCACAGGAAAGAGCAGTATTGATTAATTTAAAGCATCTTATTTTCTTTTTAATATAAGTTCACTTCAAAATTAATTTAAATATCACAGTCTTGTTAAAACAATGTAAATACTTAACTTGAAACCTGGAGTTTCTAGTATCTATAATGGCAAAGTTCTTGTCAGCACCATCATTGTTAATTACATCAGTCTGGCTGCATCACATTATATGAGAACTAATTAAATCAGAGCATCCACCATTATGGATTTAACTGCGCATGGTCAAAGGAATTGCTTGCGTCCCCTGATCATGTGCCCTTATGTACAAAATCCACATTAACTTCATGGAGAGTTAAGCATCAGGCAGGGATAATAGATGATGGGCTTTGTCCTTGATGACTCTAAAGAAAGATATTAATTTCAGTTCCGCAGCTCATTCAGAAAATTGCCTTGATAGCCTGGAAAAGCTCTGTTTATGCTTTCTGCATGTGTGTTTATGTGTGTGTGTGTGCACGCACACACTTATACAAGTGAATATGCATAAAGTGTCTGAATCAAAAGAAACCATGACCAATCAAAAAGAAATAAAAAATAAACTTAAGTATACTTCCATATGCCAGTGCATGGGCCAAGACTTGATCATAAACTTGTACATTTAAATTGTCTACAAGAATTTTTGATTCAAAACTATACTAAGCAATTTCATCATCACAATCACATAGAACATTTGCACTTGAGAAAAAATATTCCTCAGGCAAACAATGGGATATTTTATTTAGACATTCAAGTATCAGACAATTTATAATAAATGAACACTCTGAATTTTAAGAACGTTAATAAAGCTACTACTTTCTCTTGAATTAGAAAGTAATAGAGTGAATAATATTGGAGATAATAAGAAAGGGTATTTAAAACAGTGAAGGCCTGGGGTGAGGACGGGCTAGAAGGGGTTAATGGGGAAAAGGGGGGATATATGTAATACTTTCAACAATAAAGATTTAAAAAATAGTTTTATGGGATGATTAAAATTTTTTTAAATAAAATTATATTAACATTTTAAGTGTTAAATCTCTCCATATCAATTCATTTAAAATACCTTATATTGCTAAACAGAAAACAGGGGTTTAAGTTCTGAGACTATATTCTTCATACTTATAGCATTCTCTTCCTCTCAATGTATTAAGATGATTTCCAAATAGTGATTTCAGTTACTAAGTATCATTCATACACTGGTTGAAAACATTCCAGAAATAATTAGTAGGTAATTCAAATACTTAACAAATACGTTTCTCTGAAACTTTGTTTCCTATCTTTGAACTAGAAGTAATCATTGTAATCTGATAATTTTAAAATAAGCTGTGATTATTAAAAAGGAGGCTATTGACTTGCTCTTAAAATGACTAGGTTTACATGCTCATGGGCTGCAGTGGCTGCCACTTCCCTTCCTTGATTTATTACAGCCAAGAAAATAAAATGAGTTGAATCAATTTAATTTTAATTCCAATTTAAAAAACAACTGTGCCATGCAATCAAATGACAGTCATGGACTCTAAGTCAAGAGGATGCAAAAATAGGGATACAGTATTAAGTATTACTAAGATGTAATGTAATTTTAAATAATTTCAGTGAGCCATGGCCTGTGCCTCTCAGTGGTTAGAGCCTCAGCTGTGCACCCAGAGGTCACAGGCTCAATTCCAAATCAAGGGCACATATCTGGGTTGCAGGGTTGATACCCAGTCCTGGCCGGGGTGTATGTGGGAGGCATCCAATCAATGTGTCTTTCTCACATCCATGTTTCTCTCCTCCCCCAACCGCCTCCCACCTTTCTTCCTGCCACTCTCTCTAAAAATTAATGAAAAAAATATCCTTGGGTGAGGATTAACAAAAAAAAAATACAAACAAAAAAATTTTCAGTGAGAATAAGTAAGTAAAGAAGAGCACTGGAGGTTAAATTCACAAAAGGATTTGTTAGCAGAAAATCCACTTGTTTATTGAGAGACAGTTTCAATTAGCTGATTGTGGAAGTGGATAATTTGTTTATTGTTTCTACTTTGAGGAAAGGTTTTCTTACGTATTTCCAACCAAAATAATGGGCCCAGTGGTGTTGTATTTTGTCTCTGGTGCACCTTCTGCCACCTGTACCAGTCCCTGCAATTCCCTCCTGCCCCCATTCAAGCTTGCCAATCACTCTACAGCACCATCAGAAGCCATGAAGGAAGCCTGGACTTCTGGGGTAAGGGACTTGGGTGTTCCAAAGGCTGGCGAAATCAGATTCGAAAATGACTACAATAAACACACACACACACACTTGCAAATGGTAAGCCCTGCTACAGGGATTAATAAAGTCAACCAATCATAAAACTCTAAATGACAAAGCAACACAATTCAAAGGGCTTTCCTGGGTTAAAAGACTGTCAACGGGAAGTGACTTGCAATTGTGTACAAGTTGTTTTTCTGTAAAAATCCTTCCTTAGGAGGAGTGGGGTTGAAGGAACCAGTTTACTATTTGTTTTTATTATAAATATCTTGATCTTAAAATTGAAGGCTGGCATATATAGACATGCTGAAGGCAAGAAAGTAGCAAAAGGTCTTGTAGTTTTTAAAGAATATACCAGATATTTAAAATCGCACGCTAGCACAGCAGATGATGTTGGAGGCAGCAGCAGGAAATACCACAAGCCCCACCCGCACAGCTTGGCCCTGTGCCCTTCCTCTCACCCACTCCCCGCCCTTCATAGCTCCTGTGCTCTTTATTATCCCTTTTGTGGAACAATCCTTGGTCTAAACCTCTTTTGGAGCTGTGATTTTCATTAATGATCTGACGGAATAAGATAAAAGGTAAGACAAACGCCTCCCCTCCCCCACATCAATTTGACAAGTATTCATCAAGCAGATTTCAAAATGTTTAAGAAAGAAAAACTCTATCTTAGACAAAATAATTTTTTTAAAGAGTCATCCTCCATTCTCTCTGATTTGGTCTGCTCACTGGGTTGCCAGCTTTCAAAGCTGACCCTTCTTTGGTATCCACTTATTGTCCCCAAACTTCAACCCACTGGGCAATTAGAACACAAGAACTGCTTTCCAACCGCCTCCTTTTAGTCTAATGCATGATCAAGGAGTCCCCTTGAAAGGGCAGGAAGCCGGCACCAGTCTCTGGAACATCACAGATGCTTTAAAGATCCTGCGACATCCGCCCTCACAGTTAACACAGCAACACCAGAAAGGAGTGCTAGCTTCCTTGGCGCTCACCCCTTAATCTGTGCCTGCCGTGTGTTTCTTTTCTGAAGGGGATTTCTAGCCCTCAGCCATTCAGACCTTATGAAGTTAATTTACACAAATTATTATCATTGTCCTGAGATATATTATAATAATGAAACATAACCTTAAGTATACAATCCATGTCTACAGAGTATTTTCTACTGTCTTTGCTATAAAAAATAACGTATAAGTGAAATTTTTATGTTTGATAAAAGGGATCTAATTAGAACACATTTTTGCCTGCAAATCTGTAAACTGTGCATTGATAGAGATGGGGGATAAAAGATGCATTGTGGATAAGCTGAGCCTTCTCTAATGAAATGAACAGTGACACTAGTAAACTCTCTTCTAACATAATTACCTACAGCAAAGTTGGTTTCTTTTATTTATATTCCAAGTTCAGCAAATGGAAATCCTAAGATTTCAGCACTGAAAGGGGAGATTAATTTAAGTCAAGACATTCTGAGAACAAGTCGCCTAGGTCAACAGCTCACACAGCCCTCAAAGATGCTGTTACCAACATTTTTTTTCCTTAAGATAAGACAATGAATTTTAATATCCATGTAAAAGAAAGAAAGCACGCTTCACAAACACTGACCTTTATTGTGAGAATTTCTCCTAAGGAAAAAAAGGGATAAGTAGACCCTATGGATCCTCCTGACTAAATGGCCTCTCTTGTATTACCTGCAATCACAACAGACCAGCTCTGCACTCATCCTGAAACACTGGGCCTTGAGGCACGGGGGGTGGGGTCTACAAAGAAATGAACATTTGCCAACTCCAAAAAAAGAATGGTTTGTGGTAAAATGAGGGGGAAAATTTTTTGGTGATAATGGATCTATAATAATTTTAACTTCCCATAATTTGCATAGTGATCAGCTAATACAATGCTTTTATAATTTTATAAAGAAGAGCCCAGTGTATTATCCTATATAATAAAACCCCAATATGCAAATTGACCAAATGGCGGAATTACCGGCAGAACAACCGCTTGCTATGATGCACACTGACCACCAGGGGGCAGATGCTCAACGCAGGAGCTGCCCCCAGCCCACAGGCCCTGACCAGCAGCGGCGGCAGGGGGCGATGCCAGGCCGCCAGCCAAGGGGGGTTCCTGTGGGGTGCCCCCCCCATTGCCCCGCAGTGGGAGGCCACCGGTGGCGACGGTGGGGGGTAGGGCTGGCAAGAGGGCATGCCAGGCTAGCCAAGGTTGGTGCCAGTGGGGGCCCCGGTCACCCCACAGATCGGCCCTGATTATCGGCTAAGCCTAGGGATCCTACCCATGTAGGAATTTCGTGCACCGGGGCTCTAGTTATAAATGTTTTACTAATAATGGAATTGAAGTTCAAAAAAGATAATGAGCCGAAACCGGTTTGGCTCAGTGGATAGAGCATCGGCCTGTGGACTGAAAGGTCCCAGGTTCGATTCCGGACAAGGGCATGTACCTTGGTTGCGGGCACATCCCCAGTAGGGGGCGTGCAGGAGGCAGCCGATCGATGTTTCTCTCTCATCGATGTTTCTAACTCTCTATCTCTCTCCCTTCCTCTCTGTAAAAAATCAATAAAATATATTTAAAAAAAAGATAATAATTTGGTGAGGATGTGATAGGAAACAAGCAGCAGAGTCCAGACTCCATGCCTGTGCCTGAGGCTGGGCAGTGGCTGATGGCTTCTGCACACCACTCAGACAGTCAGGCAAACACACACCGCTGCCCCCGAGCCTCATCTCTCAGGGGAACTGGTAGAGAGGGAAATGGAGGGAAAACACCAAGATGGGGCAGGAGTGTGGTGGAAGATGTCAATATTTCTCCCTGCCCTTCTAACACAGAAATAACACAAAGGAAATTCTTGTGCAGTAAGCACACTGCGCACACACGCACACACACACACACACATACACACACACAAACACACACACACAGATAAAGACTGTATTTTACAATTTACTGCAGGTCACAGAGGTCTTAAGTAGAGGTATCTATAAATAGTATGAAGATCTGGAGGATAGCCCTCTGGTGGAACATTTCGGCTGTGTGACTGCTACCGCTTCGCAAAAATATGGGTGAACACATTACCATTCTTCAACTGGGAAAGCCTTTGAATGCAGAAGGCATGGAGCAGAGAGAATGATTTCTATGACTGGAGTAACGAAAAACCTGAGTGTCTTAGTGGTGAAAAAGCAAAACTTCATATAAATCAATTCAAAATGTAAACATACCACTTAAATATTAATCACAGTAATTATAAAAAAAAAGTCCAGAAAAACTCTAACAATCCAAGATAAATAAATGTCCCGCATTAGAAAGAAACTCAGAACTCATTTGTTCATAATGAAACTTGACTTTCTTCACATAACGCATACCAAATGCCATATGCTTGGCTATACCTGTTCTAAATAAAAATATCTTCTAGTTGATATCTAGTTCTAATCCAACAAACCTGCACAAAACACATATTTAGGCTTCTGAAAAGGGAAGGATAAATCTAAGGTAAAAGCAATGAGAAAGCAATATTCATCAAACAGAACCACATTACATTTTTAATACAGCCTGTTTCTCAATTGTTTCCTTGAGGAATATGTAAAACGGGGGTGGGGAACCATTCTTCTGCCAAGGGCCATTTGGGTATTTATACCATCATTTGCAGGTCATACAAAATTATTAACTTAAAAGTTAGCCTGCTAGCCCTAACTGGTTTGGCTCAGGGGATAGAGCATCGGCCTGTGGACTGAAGGGTCCCAGGTTCGATTCCGGTCAAGGGCATGTACCTTGGTTGTGGGCACATCCCCAGTAGGGGTTGTGCAGGAGGCGGCTGATCGATGTTTCTCTCATCGGTGTTTCTAACTCTCTATCCCTCTCCCTTCCTCTCTGTAAAAAATCAATAAAAATATATTTTAAAAAAAGTTAGCCTGCTATATTTGGTCAAACATTTAATTAACTCACCCCTAATGCCTTGGCAGGGCCAGATCAAATGATTTTTCTGGTCTTATACAGCCTGTGGGTCAGACGTTCCCCACCCCTGATGTAAAGGAGAAGAAGAGGCACATGTGCAGGGGTAGGTATATACAGGCCAGATTAATAATCAGGATGCCAATAATTCAGGGAGATAGAGAAGTAAGAGAGGCTAGTTCTCAGTATCTGCAGGGAGTCGAGTCTCTCTTGAGTGGTTTGAGATATAATTTTGTTGAGGCAATGTGATTAGATGGGCTCTCTAAGGAAGAGGGGGCTGAGTTCAAAATGACAAGTAGTACTTCAATATTATATGGTGATCTGGAGAAACAGGATTGTAGACAGAAGAAATAGTAAGTGCAAAGGCCCTGAGGCAACAACAATGTATTTGTGGACCAGAAGAAAAGCCTCCGTGGTGCAAAGGGGATTATGATTAGCCCAGTGCATGGTAAATCACTCTGCATGTTCAAGGATATTAGCTTCCTTTCTATCCTCTGAGCAATTTAGAATATGGAGGAGGGGCTAGGCTAAGAAATCCAAGGTTACTACCTAGGCTACAATACATTTTTGGTTACCAGGGAAGCAACTAACATAGGAACTTACTAGCTGTGCAACTTGGAGCCAGGGGCTTTACCTCTGAGCCTCAGTGTAAAATGGGGATAATTACTACCATCTTGATAGGATTATTGTGCTGGAACATAATAGGTGTGCAACATTACTGCTGGCACAATATAAAAGTCCTGGCTTTTATCAGTCTCTTTAAGAAAAACTTTCTCATTAACTTCAAGTTAAAGTGCTAAGACCAATGACAACAGCCAACTAATTATAAACATTGATTGGTCAGCTCTGAAGTCTTAACTCAGTGGGGTCTGTATACTGCTGCTCAAAGGTATGAATCTGTGTGGTGGCAATTTTGGAAGTTAAAAACCATTCAGATGCTTAATTCAGAGGTACAATTAAATTAAGCTTCAGTCTTGAAATTTCTCTACCAAGTCATGTAAAATGGGGCAGAAGAAACGGGCTACAAAATCATAAAGGATGCTTTCAAAGGGTAAATGCAACCAAGAGTCCCAGCACCATAATTTGCACCTGTTTCGCAGTCTGTATCTAGTAGATAAGTATGGCTTTTCTATTATTTACACATTTTCTTTTCTTTATTTCCTCAGAAATCAGTTAACACTAGACATCTAATGCTCTTAACAGGTCACAAGTCCTTTTTGGAACCTGCTGACATCTGGTTACATGGGATTGCTCTGAATCTTCCTCATTCAGGAAGTTCCTACAGGAAACATTGTGTGTGACCTCTATGCAAATAACTTGGTACCTTCAGACATCACTACTGACATTGCATTTGAAAGCCCCAAATAAAGGTTTATGTCCATACTTTAAAATGAAGATTCTTCCATAGGCAGAGTAAGGATAGATGATGACAATATTCATCCTCAGAAATTGCCCCAACGTATTACATTTAAGTCAAGTAAATATGTCAGATAAGAATTTGGTGAATTTATTTTGACTAATACTGCTCTCCTGCTGGGTACACAAGGCCGATGAAAAGCCAGGTGTTTTCAATCTATAAAGGTTAACACTACCCACAGCAAAACCAGCTGGCAACAGTCTGAAAGAAAGTGTGTGTCTTGCTGGGAGCAGTCCAGCCTGGTGTGTTTGATCTCTCACACACACACCACACAGAGCACTCCCTTCCTGAGGCCATGCCTGGGTGGCTGTCCTGACAGCCAGCTCCAGCTAAGACTTTGGGAGCAATTGCATAATCTCATTCTTTTTCCTAGTGTTCCAAATTATTTGAAAGAAATAATACACATTGTTTTCCCAAGTAGATCTCTCCCTAGTGAACCTGAAAGTAACATCTTATCTGACTTGCACCACAGTATGTGAACATAGAGTACATCCCAAGAATTCACATACCACTAATTCTTATAACTTGGGAAGAGCTAGGTTGAAGATGGCTTTTGAACTGATCTGTAAAAGGCTGTTGTGCAAATTACTTGAATTTTTTAAAAAATCTAACACAATGGGAATCTATTATAGGAAACGACTGCTATCAATTCTCAACACCTCAGAACGACCACCCATTCCACATGACACTGGCCAAATCATGCACAAATCTTACCTATTCAGCACAAGCAAATTCCTTAAGTACCACCAGTAAGTAGCACTTTGTTGGGCTAGCATCAAACTATCTATAATAATAAAAGCGTAATATGCTAATTAGACCAAATGTCCTTCCGGACAACCTTCCGGACAAAGCCGGGGCTACAAGGAAAGCCCAGGTCCCGGGTGCCAGAGGGAAGCCAGTGCCAGCAGTGGGGGGAAGGAAGGCCTACTCTTGCATGAATTTTATGCATTGGGCCTCTAGTACTTCATAAAAAACACACACACTTTCTTTAAAAAAAAAAGTTAATATTTGAACTTTTCACAAATTCCAAAAGGCCTTCTAACAGGTGGTGAGATTTAAGTACAGAGAGAAGTGGGTTATTTTATGCCACATCATTACAATTTTCTATGCAGTATGTCTTTCTCATAAGAAATTAAAGTACATAATGTTCACTGGTAAATTACATCCAAAGTGCAAAAACATTCCAATGATCCTAAAACCTATATCAGATACAAACTGGGGAAACGGAAATGCTTCCATAACATGAAGAGAATAAAGAAAATAGCTCTGAGCCCTACACCAGGAGCAGAGAAATGCTTTTCTCACATATAAGTTCTTGGGGTACCTCAATGTCTAAAGGGGAGCAAACTCAAAAACCTGTGCTTGTCAAATAAAGTAGTGATAGAGTAAATAAGTCAATCAATCAATGAATCTTTGAATTCACCGTTAAAACAGCTATAAAAATACTGATTTCCAGTATGGTCCGGCTGCTGCTCATCCTCATATACTGGGCCCAGATCTTTACACTGGGGTTTGAAACCCCGTACAAGCAGAGCTTTGGAAATGAAGAGAGAAAGACCAGAGACAAAAGAGTCACAAAGCACACTTCATGACAAATGCCTGGGATCATAGGAGAGAAACTAAATAATTAGATGTTAGAACTTCATCCATGGTCATAGTATCCAGGTTTATTACCCACATAGGCTGATCAACATTCAACCTTTGTTGTTTTTTCCTCATAAAAATTCCACTCAACCTCCTGGCTTCTGGAGCCTGCGGTGCTTTCTAAGTGCATATCCACTCTGGCTAGGATCACTGGCCTGCCTTCCAGAGAGTTACCTATGACACTCCTGCCTCACAGGGGGTTTAGAGAATTAATTAACGTTTGCAAAGTTCTTGTAGAGTCACAAGCCAAGGGGTATTATATAAATGCAAATTATCAGCCTTATTCTGTTTTCCAATGGGGCAAACTGCCCAGAGCATTTACTCCTGCCTTATAAAAACACCAGTCTCTTTAAACCAGATCTTCCTCTGTTAACAGAATTGTCGATTTACAACCCCAGATCACCATTGTCTGCACATCAGCCCGTGTTCCAGGCCTCTGGGGTTTTGTTTTGTTTTGTTTCCCTCAAGGAGCTATTTTTGAACTCTTGGTTCTATGCTCAAAGCCTGCAAAAGAGATCAGAACCTATCATTAAAAATAAATACCACCCCCAGAAAAGGGCTTCACATCTCACTTTCTCATCTTTGGGAGGAGATAAGACAGGGGTCTTTGACTTTTTAGAAAGTGCACTGTGTCCTGATGGGACTCTGGAGGCCCTGGCCAAATTCCACTTTGAGTGATTGCATTCTGCTCACCTCCAGGTCCTGCTGCTCCAACTGCATATCCTACCCATCGCCACTTCCTGCCCTTGAATATTTTATAGTCTTCCTCTGTTTAAACAAGTGCTGTGTTTCACCACCACAGCCCTATTCTCTGGAATAAAGGTGAACAGGATATTCGATGCCATGGCTATCACTTTTAGGGCCTAGAACCCTGGTTTGTTTTGTTATGTAGATTGGATCAGCTATTAATATGTCATGTTTAGACATGTTGTTTCGGCCTTTATTTTCACTATAAACCTGGGAAAACAGTTGAGAGGTTATGTAAGCATTGCCCTGAGTCCTGATCCACATGTCTTTGGCAATTTTTACTGGTCTTTGAAATTCCATTCCTTTGTCCTAAAGAACATTGTCTTTCACATGCTGTCATTAGTATGACACTAGGTTAATAGCAAAATTGTCATATAGGTTTCTAAACATATTTAGAAGAAGGAGAAATATTTTAAATTAGTTTTCTTGTATATAAAAAACTGAAACAAAAACAAAAAACAAAAGGAAAAGAAGGAACCATTTTAAATAATCCCTTCATTTACTAGGTATTTGTTGAAATACTATATGCAACAAAGACATGGAATTTATTTTTAGGATGTTTTTACCTCTCATACTTCAGCTCTAGAACATTTAAGTCACTTTGGATAGAAAAGGATAGGGCAAACAGTGACCAGAACAACAACTCAGGGTTCCATCTCTGAACTAAAACAATTACAGGAATGTTGATGGGCCCCAGAGTAGGCAGTGGGTAAGGAGGAATAATAACATTGAAAAAGTAAAATAAACTTACTAATCATGTTACATATGTGTATACATATTATATATTATACTGCAGGGTTTTATAGTTTATTTAGAAAGTTCTTTAAAATTTGCCTCAAAGAATTTTCACAACCATCCCATGAGTAAAGTATTATATCCATTTTACAGACAGGAAAACTTTGCCTCAAAGTAGTTGCATGACATGTCCAAGATTCACACTTCCAATCAAGGTGCACAACCTGCACTTGAGCCTAGGGAACAGCCAATCCATGGAGAAGGTTAGCCTTCTCAACACTTGCTCAACTTATGAGCAAGGTGGGAGGCGACTGGTGAGGGAAGAAATACAGGAGGAGTGGGGTGGGAGGAATATTCTAGGAAAGGTGACACACCAGCTTCCAAAGTGCCCCCTGGTCAGAAAGATTTCCAAACACTGTGATTTGCATCTACGAGCTGGAATATGAGTTATTCCCGAATGGTTCTGACACTCCGTCTCTACTCTCTGTTACAAGGTCCCCTGGACTCCGTCTGCAACTCAAAGACAGTCACTCGAGAAGTCATCACAAAGACCATGGCTGGCCCCAGGTTTTATGCCGCAATTTCCTTCTGATCAGCCTGGATTAGCTGCTGTTCCCAGAGAACAGAGAGGGGTGACAGGGAGAAGGGAGGAGGAGACACAGCAGCGATGCCCTCGGGGCTCCTGGATGGTATCAGCCAGTCTTGTCCATCAGCCTCTCCTTCTCTGGACATCAGAGCCTGTCCATCTGGTATCAGCCCCTTCTCTACTATATTCTTAGTGTCTGATGTCTCACTTCTCCACTCCAACCCTCCCTAACAGGACTGTGACTTCCTACAGACAGAAGCAGGACCTCATATTTCCTGGTCTTCCCTGCAGTGCTAATTCCAAGCCAGACATCCTCTGAATTAGTTCTGTTAAACCCCAAGTCTGTTCAGAACCCACCTTCCCTCTCTCTCATTGTTTAATTGATACTATAAGCTCTATTCCAGTGATGGCGAAGCTATGAAAAGCGTGTCAGAGGTGACACGCGAACTCATTTTTTTGGTTGATTTTTCTTTGTTAAATGGCATTTAAATATATAAAATAAATATCAAAAATATAAGTCTTTGTTTTACTATGGTTGCAAATATCAAAAAATTTCTATATGTGACACGGTACCAGAGTTAAGTTAGGGTTTTTCAAAATGCTGACACACTGAGCTCAAAAGGTTCGCCATCACTGCTCTCTTCAATGCTTAAGAACATTACTTTCTGGAGACATGACACCAGGCCAGCTGTTAACAAAGAGTTGGAATTTTAGTTTATTGGTATGTTAGGTCTTGGGCCCAAGCTTTGGGTGTCCCAGAAGCGCATGGGTGTAGGGAGTGGAGGCAGTGAAGAACTGACCTTGAAGGCTGCTGGACACCTTAATGTTTTGCCATTTTATCTGCTGCAATAGCGAGAAGCACAGTATTGGTCAAGAGGTGGGACAGAGCATCTCAATGCTGGTTGAAGTGCTTCTACAATGACAATTCAGGGAACTGATGTTTAGAATTCCCATCTGTTAAAATCATGCCTGGACGTCTCCGGTCAAGGCCCACACATTCCTGTACCCTCCACAAGTACAACAAAAACAGATGCTTGGACACTCCACTCAGGGACAAATGCAGGCTCATTCCTTGTGCTGATTATTTTCTTCTGCATCTTTTCTCACAGAAAAAAAAATTCAAACTACAACTTTCAAGACATTACCTGGCAAAACACCAACTCCCAGGTGGGAACGCCTTACCATAAGGAAGGCACAAGCATCTTCAACAAAAGCAACAATGTGGTGAATACTTTACGCTTAGCCTATAAATGCTTTATACCTTAATGTCCTGTGATTCTGGTCTCCCTGTGTTTTCAGGGTAAACTGACTTCCACAACACTCACTATTCACACTAGTAAACTGCTTTCCAACGGGCAATTTGTTCCTTCTTTTTCCAGGGCAAAGCTAACTATACTCTCCAAAGCAATGCCACACAACACTTTGTTTTTAAGACATTTAACTAAATCACTATAAATCAACTTAGTCAATCAAAGATGAACTATATATTATCTTTCCATCATGGCAATAAAAACCTTCCTGTCACCCTTGCCAGAAAGTGACAGCAAGCTACCTGGGTAAATATGGCTGAGAAAGGAATATGGAGCTACAGATAATTAAAGTGCTTTAGACCACTTGCCAATTGATTTTCCTCTTGTAAAGTTAGCTCAAGTGAAATGTTCAGAATAAATCATGTGTTAGAATTATCTTCTGAAGTAAGAGCTGAGAGCATATTGATTAATAATTATTTGCACTAACAGACTCAACTAAGGCAAAACCATCAATTACCTTAAAAATTGGCTCAGATCAATCACAATGAAATCAGCTGAGCTTAAAGATTCATTGTCTTTGCTTAGTATCAACAGAGAGGCAAGGGTCCTGAATGGAGTTCTAAGCAAGTACTGCTAGCCGGTCAGAATGATTTGTGATTACTTCTGAATATCATATTGACCTAGACCTTGTAACTAATGAGTCTCCCACACTTCTACTGAGTGGGAGGTCTCCATGGTAAATAAATGTTTTCCACATATGATCTAGGATGAATGTGTATCATCCAGGAAATGTGTTGATGATAAAGCACAACGACAAATTGGGCTAGAAAATAGCAACCTGGGAGGCCAATGAGCCAACGATGCACATCCAAACTTCATGTACATAAATGTGCACACATGCCTGAGATGCATCCCTGAATACCCCACAGAGTAGAAATAAGAACACCCAGAAATATCTTCAACTTACTATATGCATACAGTTAAATGTGTTTAAGAGTTTGTGGCTTACTCAATCTTATACAGTCATCTGGCAACACACAAAAAAACATGGCTAGTTTTTGGCAATGATGTCCAGTTCCAATTTCCAACTTCCTTCCCAGAATGCATTCCACTTTGCTGCCACCACTGTCACCCTAAGGTACAAATCTGACCATGCCACTCCTTCCACACCCTCCCTGGCCCACCACGGACTAACTCTAAAGCAGGGGTGGGCAAACTTTTTGACTCGAGGGCCACAATGGGTTCTTAAACTGGACCGGAGGGCCGGAACAAAAGCATGGATAGAGTGTTTGTGTGAACTAATATAAATTCAAAGTAAACATCATTACATAAAAGGGTACAGTCTTTTTTTTTTTTTTTAGTTTTATTCATTTCAAACGGGCCGGATCCGGCCCGCGGGCCGTAGTTTGCCCACGGCTGCTCTAAAGCCTCGGACAAAGGGCCTCTGCCTGGCTCTCGAGTCCTCTGGCACTCAAAGTGTGTTCTGTGGACTCCTGGAGGTCTCCAAGATCTTTAAAGGGTTCCTCAGGTCAGAACTATTTTATAGTAATATTAAAACATTACTTGCCTTCTTCACTAGATTAACATTTGCAGTGATCGTGAAAAGGCACTTTGACCCCAAACAATACTGGTGGTCACTACTTTTCCCCTCCAAGCATGTGAAGGAAAATAAAGTCAGTTTCACCTCAGCACACCACTGTGAGGCCATAAACATCAACTTTAATAAATCTTGACCCTGAGTACACTTCTTTATAATATTCTGTCACAAGAAAGCAAGTATACATCAAGCAGCTCTGTTACACACCCAAGTCTGATGTTTGTCTCAAGGAAAAGCACTGGTGTGATTGGGTTGTAGCTGAACCAGTCATTTTTTCCCCTGCGTAACATTGTTTTTACTTAAGAAGAACAACTGACAAAACATGTTATCAGACTTAAGTATTCAAAAGGCATTTTCTTGAAAATGAACAAAAGGGAACTGTTCTTCTGAGGAAAGCTACTGACAATATTTGTTGCCAATGATAAAATTTGAGCTATCAAGTAAATATTAGAACTTTGGAAAACTTATATCTACCACCATGAGTTTGATAGCTTCTTAACACTTAGAGGTCTCTGTTGTCTTTTTTATTTTTTGTATAAATGTATCATCATTTGGAAAATCTTTACAACTCAGTGGACCCATATATTCCCAGTGACCAATGCTTGGTATAACTCAATCACATGGATAAAAAGATTTGAAAGCAGGAGATTTCATAGTTTAAAGGTAAAGATTAGTGGTTCAATATAATAGCAGGTAAGAAACTATCACTCATCAAGTCTTGAGGCAGAAAACTAGTCCTAACTGAGGTGCATCATCTTCATATACTGAAAACAAAACAACCCACTGAACCAGAGTAAATGTAGAGGCAGTTATGAGAATCTAGCTGTCTTCTTAATAAGCCAGATACTAAAGAGCTTCTTAAAAATGTAGATCTTCTGCCCTGACTGGTTTTGCACAGTGGATAGAGCGTCGGCCTGCAGACTCAAGGGTCCCAGGTTCGATTCTGGTCAAGGGCATGTACCTGGGTTGTGGGCACATCCCCAGTGGGGAGTGTGCAGGAGGCAGCTGATCGATGTCTCTCTCTCATCGATGTTTCTAACTCTCTATCCCTCTCCCTTCCTCTCTGTAAAAAATCAATAAAATATATATTTTAAAAAAATGTAGATCTTCTGACTCCCCATATCAGACACAGACAGAGGAATTGCAGATGAGAGAACCCAAGTCTAAGAGAGTTTTGTACACTATATGTGGTCAAACTGTTTAATCTCTGAAGCCATGAAATAGATACTTTGGGCTAAAACATGGGCTCTGTTGAAATCAGAAAACCCAGTCTGAACACCAATTTGGTAGAAAACAACAACTCTCCCCATGTGAAGTGGAACTTTGTGGACACTTTCAAAGTTGAGCATTTGGAAAACTAGCATAAACCACTTTCCTGTCTGTTTTTCTGTCTGGGGGCGGAAATAGCACCAATCTTATAAGATAGTTTACATCTTCTGAACAGAGATCTTAAATTATTCAATAATTTCCTTGTTGCTTTATGCCTTGCAAAAATGTTTTCCATTTATTTAAACTAAAGGCCAAGTTCCTCTTCTTCTGTCCCTGGCAGGGCTGGCAGATGCCCAATGCTGCCCTGGGAGTGAGGTGTCTGCCTGGATGGAGGGTGGCAGGTGCTGTCAATGGCGTGGGTGGAGTCCTTCCTGTATCGCACAGAAAACCTTCTTAGGGTCTAAGGTTAACTAGCTGGCTGTGGTCTGTGTATGAAGATTTTCTATGAACCCATTACATGGAAGAACCATGTGAATGGGATAGAAAATGATCCCTATTCCCACCATCCTCATTCTCAAATGATCACTTCTGAATCCCTTGTATGTGCTGATGGTATAAGCATTAAAACTAGAACACATTTTTATTGCATTCTAACTCTTAGGTTAAACTCAATTTTTAGTTTAATGGAGCCAGTGCAAGCTCCTAAAACTGATTTTTGAAGAAAATGGAAACACTACTGAGGACAAGTCTTCCTTAAATTATATAAAACACCTTTTGAATTAAACAGCTAATATTTTCCACTGAAGTATCTAATTTGAATTTAAACATTTCTTTACATGCTACCTTAATTAGATGCATGTTTCTCTCAGCATCTTAATTTTATGCATCTTATACTTCTCAGAAGCTTGATAGTGAAAATTGCTTATTTGCATTCATTTACATACAATTTGCAAGAAATGCTGAAAAATAGAGAAAGGGAGATACTGTAAATTCATAGATTTTTTCCCCCCTAAATAAAAATGTCATTTCTATGAGGAAACAAACAGGGCATTTTTCCTTGCTTACCTATACTACTTTCAAGACTATTTCTAATATTTGTATACTCAGAGAGCAATAGGAAGTCTTTCCCCTGCATGTTAATAATGATGATGAAAAAGGCTCCAAACTTCTGATCATCTTCTTAATAAGAAATGAAATATCCTCAAGCAGATGATGCCTCCTGAAAAATATTACTTGCAAAGCGCATCTTTCTTATGCAATAAGGACATTTTATCAATTCTAATCTAAATATTCATCTACTTTAAATACTATTTCTTTTAGTGATGAGTAGTTCATTCTGTATGACCTTCACTGTTAATTGGATTTTTCCACATCCCTCTCTTCTCGAGCTTGAATTTATATGAGGATAATTCCTCCATCCCTACAAGAGCACAGTCTGAAGCTGGAGAACAAGCAGGGGCCATTCTTTGTTGCTTTGTTGTAGTTCTACTTACAACACAGAATACGGGTGCTCCTCTCCCTGGGACCTTGAACCTGGGCTCAGACAGGGTTCTGGGAATAGGTTTCCTGCAGCAGCCATTTCTGCAAGGACTGCAGAGGGAGCACAGTGGTAGAAAACCCTTACAATATTAGTGCTTTCAACATTAACATTTTATCTCTCTAATTTCATTGGAAAATGGCAAGGGACTTCACCCACCATTCACGCTTCACAAATAACCATTGCTCTTACAGAAAGCGGTCTGCTCTACAAATTGAAAGTAATTTTAGGTTGATGTTCTGAGTTTCACAGAGGAAAGCTGCTCGTTGAAAATTAGACAAACCTAAGCAAAATTAGAGTTTTGACATTCTTTTAGTTGTAAAATAATCTTATCTGTCAGATTGAGTTTATCTTTGATAGACAGCTGAAAAGCTAGATATAAACTTAAGGGAGGCCAAGGCACCATTCTTTGAAGGAAGTTCCCAACACAGCACTTATAGGAGCTTCCTATGTGGGCCCAAGCTAGTCACGTGGCTTGCCTGTGCCTCAGTTCTAGCAATATAAAACCAAGATTTCACAGAAAAAGCAAAAACAGATGCTGCACTTGAGCTGATCTCTCTAAAGTAAACAAATTAGAGAATTTATGTATCAACTCTGGTCTCTGGAAATCAGTGAGAACTGAGTTTCCTAAAATAATTCATGAAATCACTATTTTTATTTTATTTTGTTTTTTTTGTTTTAATTTATTATTATTTTTTCCATCACCATTTATCCCCCATATGCCCTCTTCCACCCCCCCACCCCTTCCCCAACAAATACTTTTCTCCCTCTATTGTCAAGGCACTATTAGGTGGATTGTGAAGGATGGACTTTGGATTAAAGATTACATGCATCTAAATTATTATCTGTAGTCCCTGAAGAATACCATGGAATTGTAGCAAAAGACAAACATCTAAGTGCTTAAGAAAACTTTGTCTTTGTACACTTAAATTTTACTGCAGGTGTGGTCACATGAATTAAAGACACTAAAATTTGATGAACTAATCTATTGAGTTAAAATTTCCACATATGCTAATTTGTTAAACAGATTTGCTTCTTTTGGTCTAGCAGAATAATGGTATGATAAGTTAACAGGAGAATCCAAATTGTTTTATTTTACAAGTAAATATGCCGAATAATGTCTCTTAAGGGAAGGCATATCGATAATTAATCAGATGTAATAAGTTGCAAAAAAGTTAAATAATTTATCCAATGTTTGTGGTTTCCTCCTTAAATTTTCATCATAAAGGAACTTAATATTTTGTGTCTATTTTCACACTCAGGCAAATAATAAAATCCTTGGCATTGACAGTGGACATCCTTCACCACATTGAACAAGGTGTCTGCTCTTTTCTTTGCTCTTCAAGAAGTGTCTGGCACTTAGAACAGGCATTCTGTGAATATAACATATAACACACACATTCACAGAATGCCTGCTGTGAATACACACACACACACTAAAGTCCTAAAATGAACATTAACTGAGAGTACACAGCAATATGCTAGGTTCTTGTCAGAGAAAAGTTGTTTAAAACAGACAAATCATAAATATACACATCAAAAACAAACATTTATAGAATATTTATGGATCGAGACAGAAGTCACATTTATCATTCCTAAGAAATTAGCTTTAGCTTATGAGACAAGATATATTTATATAGCTGAGAATATAAAGCATTGTATGTTACATGAAATCCAAGAAGGGTCAGAAAGTACCATAAGAAGCATCACTTCAAATGTATTTAAGAGTCATGTAGATGGCTCAAACATCCCAAACAAAATGTTAGGAAGAGTGCATGGTGCTGGCAAACAATGCGAGAGATTATTTAGGTACACAGAGGAAAGCTGGCTACTCGCTAGCTATGGAACCTTGGGTAAGCTCATTTACCATCTCTCTAAACCTATTCCTGATGTATTAAATGTGGACAATAGTAGGAACTCACAGAGTTGTGAAATGTTGCAAAACCTGACTGGATCCACGTAAAGTGCTTATGTAGTGCCTGGTGAACAGATTACACTTTCAAGTGATATGAGCTATAACAGAACTAATCTACATTAAAGGTACCTCACTCTTCTTTTTAGCCCAGTTACTCATTCTTACATCATTTAATTTGTCCTCATCACAACTCTTCCCATCTCCTTAATCAGTCTGGTTCTGGTCTGGAAGCCCCCCTTCCCCTTGTCTACACTTTCTAGAAATAAGTGATCCAGACAGAGTCCGTTGCCACAGTGCCCCAGGGGTGACACTGTGTGCAATGGTTACATCTCAGCTTTTGGGGCATAATGTTTTGTACAGAGTCACTGAATTGTGCTAGTGTATACCCTACCAAATCTAATGAAAGTCACTTTTTTTTCACCTTTATTCTTAATATCTCTGTATTTCTTTGTATCATGGGCTAGTTCTTGTGTTTATGACAATTTTTGATAAATAGAGGCATGACCCTACCTCCCATCTTAAACCAAACAATGTGAAACAAACAGATTATTCAAGGAAGCGTAGAACTTATTCTGTCAGAGATTTTCATGACTGTGGCTTTTCTTGTTATTTACTTTTGAACTTTCTTATCCTGTAAGTTACAAATACTTTGTACTCTTTCTGTTCTGATCAATAAAGAAATTAAGAGGAAGACCAGAACTAAAACCAATATCTGCCTGCCACCCTATGTTGTGCCTCCCTAGGCTAATTCTGCTGTTATTGATGTTACAGGGTGGGCTTTGTATGCCCATGTTTATAACATGGCTGGCTGTGTCTGGAAGCAGATAGATATTACATTTTATCACCTATGCTTTCCCATCTGCACTCCATAGATGAGAAAATTCTCAGTTCCAAACTAAGTTAAATTAACTTAAATAGTTCAAGGTCTTGAAACAATGTATTTTGTTCCTACATTAAAAGAATATGCATGTACACACAGAGACATCTAGCTCATAATCTTAAACAACTTATTATAGTGACCAAACACTATGTATGTATTCTTAGGAAAAACACTTGTTTTTAAGATTTAGTTGGCTTCTGAGTATTCACAGATGGTCTTAGTGTTTTAATTACACAGTCTGAAGGACTGATTAGACAAGAAGTTGGAGGAAACCTTCAACCTTCCAGTTTTTGTCCATTGGTGCTCAGTTAAGACTGAACTCCTATTATTTTCCTCCAAGAAAAAACACAGACCACCTGCCCACCTCCACCAACCAAACCAAACCAAACCAAACCCCTCTCCAACCTTCAAGTTCCTGGCATGTATTCCGTCATCCAACCTTCAACAATGCAAAGCAAACATCATTAATTTGTGTTTAATGACTTTGGGACATAAAAATCTCTCTTACTAGGTGTATACTGAGTAAACTAGCAAATTCAGGACTTCAGGTTAACACATCAAAGTATTTTCTAACAAATTAACTAGTTATTTGCTTGAATTCTCCACTATAGTTTACTGTGTAACCTTAACTCCAACTTTAGAATATGAATCTGTTATTAGTATTTTAAAAAAGGATGAGAAATGCTCTTAGACCTCAACATTCACAATACAGCTCTTAACATTAGTAATGATAGCAGCAAGTTTTTAGAAGATGGTGCAGTAAATATAACTGTGAAAAAATTATATCTATAAGCCAAATACATGCATAATTTCTAATCAACTTAAAATTTAAAACCATTGTATTTTTAAATTAACTTTTAAAATTATGTTTTTATTGATTTTAGAGAGAGAGGAAGGGAAAGAAAGATTGAAACATTGATGAGAGAGAAACATTGATCGGCTGCCTCCTGTATGCCCCCTACTGGGGATCGAGCCTGCAACCTGGGTATAACCCCTGACCAGGAATCAAACCAGTAACCTCTTAGAACAGGGGGTGACACTCAACCAACTCAGACACACCAACCAGGGCTGTTTTCTTCTTTTTACATAGCTGTATTATCTAAATTTATTGTAGTTCTTTGATAACAAAAAATTAAAATGGCTTTTGGCTCAGTGGTTGAGCATGGACCCATGAACCAAGAGGTCCTCAGTTTGATTCCCAGTCAGGGAACACAGGTTGTGGGCTCGATCCCCAGTATGGAGGTAACCAATCAGTTTTTCTTTTTTTCCTCTTTCTTTTTTTCTAAAAATCAACACACACATATTAAAAAGAAATTCATTGATAATCCTGGCAATTATGACTTTGTTTTGGTCTTTTTTCCCCCTCATAGTTAACATTCAATTAGTGACCTAGTGAAAGATTTATCTTAGTAAGTTCTACATGAATATTGATTTTTAACTCAAATTAATTTAAAATCTAGAAAAATGCCCATTTGAAACCACTGACTGGCATGTGTATATCCACACAAAGAGATATTTGGAGAAAGGTCCTAGAAGGCTACTGGTAGGACATGGAATCATCTTTTCTTCTTTATCTGTGGTTTTGACTTTTTATAATTAACACTATTCCTTTTATCATTAAAAAAGTATTCTATTTTGATTGAAAATATTCATTGGCTGCCATTTTGCTTTACAACAGGCAATTGAACCACATAATCACCCCTGACATCTCTTTACAGATTACAGAATTGTCAAAAGCGTTAATTCCTTCATAAAATAGGCAATATAAAGGGAAAGCACAATTGCCAGATTAAATCTCAGACTTTGAATTGGTTTGGACTGTGACTTGATAGCTTTGCACTATACAGGTTGGTGAAAAAGTAGGTTTACCACTGTTTGTATGAAAAATAATACAATAATGAATAAGTAATCTCTTATATAAAAGGCCCGTGGCCATCACGCCGTAACACCATCATGACCAAATGAGCAGCGGCTCTTGCGGCGGGCGGGGTGGGGTGCGAGCTACTAGCGGCAGAGAGCTAGGAGCAGCAATGGTCAGGCGGCCAGCTGAGGCAAGCGGAAGCGAGCTACTCGCGCTGGGCCTCTAGTAACACAATAATAAACTCTTTGTTTTGCTCACAACTGTAAACCTACTTTTGCCCACTCTGTATAATGTGTGTGTCTCTGCTCCATGTGCAGGCGGACGGCTTAAATTAAGTAAGAACTGACTTCAGCCTGGAGAAGTCACAGACACACCACACACAGAACTGGAGGAAGGACCATCCCAGGAGAACTAGTGTGAGGACCAAGCGATAATAGCTGACAATCCCCTGTGGCTGGTTAGCGCAGGCAGAGCCCAGAGTTAATGAGGCTAAGGCCAGGGTTTCCAACTGGTGACTAGGGAGTTTTGCTCTGCTCTGAAACCATTGAAAGTGCCCCTAACTCCAGTTCACTGTCAGCAAGGCTGGTCTGTTATGTTGAGGAAACATTAATAAAACAAAGCAATTAGGATGTTAAAAATTCACCTTCCTGCCAAGGGTATAGCAATCGCTTCTCCCTCCCACTTTCAAGAATAAGGATGCAACCTTCCACTTCTGCACAACTAATCAGCTGGGCCAGAAGTAAGGAGTGAGTGCTTACTTCTAGCTTCATTCTACTTGGCACTCTCCTAGGCGCTTTAACAGCAAAGCCTATTCTTGAAACATGAGTAGCAACTGCATAGCCCAACAAAGGGCAGAATATGACATCCAGTGATTCCAGGATTTCGTTGAGCCATGAAATGGGATTGGTAAGTAAAGGCCTGCTCAGAAAAAGTGGAATTGTGTATGAACTATCTTTGGAAAGGAACTATCTTTGAGGTTATGATTATATGGGTTTTTGTTCCAAATAGTGAGAATAACATACTGATCTCTAACTATGGTAAGCAGTTTATATTTATTGTGTCAATTCCAAACCCATCCCCATGAGAGAGGGAGCACCACGACTCTTCTTTTGCAGAAAAGTACAGCTTAGAGACGGAAAGTAACTGGACTAATGTCACCCAGCAAGTTAGAGTCAGGACGAGCAAAACCCCAAGAGTTATGATTTCCAAAACCTCTTAACAACAGAGAAAGTAAATAAATTTTCTGCTGACAGTTAACTTACTTAGGGACGTGTGATAGTCGCTAAGTATGAGAGGTGGTTAAAGGAAGATGGCTGCTGCCCTGTGGAGAAACTGAGGGAGTTAAAACCTCCCGGGAGGGAAGAAACATGTCAGGAAATGAATGTGTGGCAGCGCGTAGAACCAATCCACCTATTGCTCATCTGCAGTGGAGGAGTCAGTCTGTATCAGAAAAAGAAACTTAATTGCTCTCTGCCCATCCATCACAAGGGTTAGCACTTACTCAATTCTGATAAGGTATCGATAGCTCATGGTGCTGGGACTTGCTGTGGACTGAGCATCAATGGACACAAGGAGTGACAATAGGAAGGAAGGGACAAAGTTTTAGTCGCTAGGCTATCACTCTTCCCACACTGGGCTACTGCTGTAGCATGGATGGCAAGCTCCCACACAGACACCAGAACTACAAGAGCAGGTGGTTTGTTGGCTGACTGCGGTGGTCAGCACAGGCATCTAGAGGAGAGTGGCTTGTCCCTACATCAGCCTTCACCATTTCAGAAACAGGGGCAACTCAAACAACATCTTTGGCACAGTCTTGGCAAATCTCTCCTTTTAGCCCCTCCAGGGTATCTATGAGCGCCTGTGTGTATGGGATTTGGAGACAGAGAGCGCTGGGTTCCACAGTCCTCTCTCTGTCCCCATGCACGGCCCTCTCTGTGGCTGCTCTGTCTCTCATTTCTCATTTTTCCAAGAAGGGTATGCTCACCTCCTTCAAGGGAGTTCTGAGGATGAAGTACAGTAACCCAGGCTACAGGACCAGCAGTCTAGACTTGAAACACTCAATGAATGCCATTCACTAACACTATTAGTAGCTGCTTCTCAGGAAAGACCGATAAACTGTATTTAATTTCCACAGCAAGACTCTTGGAAGGAAACAGTATTCTCTCATTATTTAATAACAATATCTTCTAACAAGAAAGATCCTTATCTCAGCATAAACAAAAGTTTACTTAAAAATTATTAGAAAAACCAAAGAGAAATATAATTCAAAAATAGAAAGAAATGAAATGCCATTTATATTAGAAAAGCTAGCATATTTTGGAGAGAAATTCCAGTTGCTGGTCCATCTCTTCAGTGTGCCAACAGTGATTCTTTCAAAAGGGGAGACTTAAAATTTTTTTTAAAATCAACATAGAGTAAACTTGACTTTTTGTGTGGTTCTGTATGTTAAAATCCATAGAGCTGTACACCAAATATGTCCATTTTACTGTTAATAAATAATAACAAGTGTTGGAGAGGTTGTGGAAAAAGGGGAACCCTCATTCACCGCTAGTGGGAATGTAGACTGGTACAACCACTGTGGAAAGCAGTCTGTTGATTCCTCAAAAAATTAAGAATAGAGCTACCTTATGAATCAGCAATTCCTCTCCTGGGTATACCTTGAAACCATGTATTCGCAAAGATATATGCACCCTATGTTCATTGCAGCATTATTCATGGTGGTCAAGACATAGAAACAACCAAAGTGTCCTGTGATAGAGGACTGGATAAAGAAGATGTGGTACATATACACAATGGAGTACTACTCAGCCATAAGAAAGGATGAAATAGTGCCATTTGCAAGAGCATGAATGGACCTTGAGAACATTATGCTAAGTGAAATAAGTCAGTCAGAAAAAGGTAAGAACCATATGGTATCACTCATATGTGGGATATAAAATTGAAACTCGTGAATTCAATCAGCAGTGTGGTGGTTGACAGAGGGAAGAGGGTGGGGGAAGAAGGGAGTTTTAATATGAGGTGACAGGAGAAGATTTGACTTTGGGTGGTGGGCACACGGTGCAATATACAGATCTTGTAACATAGAAACTCACACCTGAAGCCTATATGATTATATTAACCAATGTCACCCCAATAAATTTAATAAAAATAAAATAAATTTTAATACATCTAAAATAATTTTTTTAAAGAACAAATGAATTTTAATATATCAAAAGACTCATGTAAGTATCCTACAACCAGGATGCAGAGCTTCCATTATCCCAAAAAACAAAGCGAGAAGTGCAGTTCCATTTAACAAACACTCACTGAGTGCTCATTTATGCCGATGGGCATACTGGGCAGCAGGGAGACAAAGCTGAAGGCCAAGATCCCCACCCCAGAACCTGGATGTTATTGGAGAGAAGGATCAGAGAGCTTCCAACATATTTTTAAAGACTTTTAAGCATATTCATTGCATATCCCTTTACCATTTTACTGATGAGAAGTGTGAAAGAGCTCACTAAAATGGAGATCTGTCTTTGGAAAAAGAAAGCATAATTTCTTATGCAAACACCACATTGTATATGAAGAATACAACAGGTACAGAGAAGCCCAGTAACTTCACCATATCGCACAGCAGACCCAGAACCAGGGCCAGAGCAGGCGGCCAAAACTATTTCCCAATAGGTCTGGAAACTCAATGAGAAACTCTCTCTTTCTGTTGTTCCAAGTGATGTTTTTCTTGCATGTGGTGGCATTCCTTATCAATTAAATTACATTGTAGAATTTGTTCTTTTTATGAGTTTGTCTCTAATAACAGAAGAAAAAAGAAAAATAGGTCTAAATATGTGTTTAATGTTATTTTTTCTGGCAATATTTAAGGCTCAACATGAATCTATTTCTCTTACTATGATATACAAATGAAAGATGAGTGGCTTAGATCCAGGAAACAATAAAATAGTAATCCACTCAGTAACAATGGCCATCCTGAGCTGGCTGTCCTGAGAATGGCTGGTATCTGAGGGGCCAGAGCTTGAATCCCTGAGGTCTGCATTTGAATATAACTGAGTGGGCATGATAACCTTTTGCTAACATTGGCTTCCCCACCGTCCAGACCCTGCTGCCAGCTACAGCCCCAGTGTACACATGTCATTTCTTCCTCTGCCTATGCCAAGACATCATGACAGTTTTAATTCTGAAGATCATTTTTTTGGAGGGAGGGGGGTGGTTATAATGCAAAAGAGCTATGTTTCTCTCTACTTTTACCATGAGATAGGATAACATAACACTTCCATGTATAAACCAAGCAACTGAAGAATGAAGGCAAATGGATGAATCACCAATAGCTCCTATAAAGAAATTCTCATTCTAGACACAGATGAGTACTAGCCTTCTGCTAAGCTTCTGAAGAGCATCCCCAAATATAGTCGGAGAAATCACCTCCTGAATCCCCACACTTGAGTTCTGCTGCTGATATGTCAATAACTGGTTTTGTTAGAAAATATTCTCAAGTTATGAAATCAGGATGATGTGAACCATTTTATTCATGTGCAAGAGAAGTCTGAGAGATGTCTGAATGAGTCCAAAGATGTCTCTTAAGTTATGATTAAAAACAGTGGTACCTAGATTGTAGTTAGAATATTCATAAGAGTTCTCCAGCAGTCACCAACCTTTCAGACCTCACAGACCACCAGTGGTCCGCGGACCACCGGTTGGCAACCGCTCTGTCCCTTCATTAGAGGTTTCTGAGTAGTAAATGTATTGACTAAGTCTAGATATCAGAAAATGGAAGGTATACAGTATATAAACATATCAACATTTATTAATAGTACTGTTTCAATGATGATGTTACCTTTTCAATGAAAGTTACAAGAGGATATGAATTAATTTTTAAATTATATTTCTTTCTTTTAAAAAATAGTTTAAAATTGATTTTAGAAAAAAAAAAGGAGAAGGAGAGAGAGAGAGAAACATTGATTGGTTGGTTCCCATATGCATCCTGACTGGGGACCGAACTGGAAAACCTGGGCACAAGCCCTGACCAGGAATGGGACCAGCAACCTTTTGGTGTATGGGATGACATTCAACCAACTGAGCCACACTGGCCAGGGCTCAAATTATATTTCTTGATGTGGACATTAGCCAGAATAAGATTTTTCAATGCATGCCATCTCTGTTATGGTTTCATGGCCAGTTGTAACTTTAATAAGTAGAACAATTATTAGGAAAATTTTGGATTTGCTTCTCTGACATCTAATTATAAGCCTATTAATTTTTATAATGATACTAAAGAACTCCAATAAAACTTTCCTCTGACTCAAGGAAAAGGCAGTTTTAGACAGTCAACCATAATTAAGCAAAACAATTATACTGGCATCAATACAGCAAATGTAAGGTATAATTTGAGTCTGGGGACAATCATCTTAAAAAAATTGGAAAACAACACACTGTAAACCTTTGCATCATAAGCACATTTCATCAACAGCAGCCTCAGGGCTCCAGTGAAATCAATTAGGTGTGTTAGTTAACAATGGAAAAAAAATCTTTGATTTTGTGTTTCTCAACTAAGAAACAGCTGATGCTGAAGTCATTGGAATTTTCAGGTGAGAATTAGCAGAAGCTGAGATCTTAACGCCTGATGTTAAACTTGCCTAATCTGACTATATTTAGTCTGTTGTTGATATCTGAACTCAATTTTAAAATATCCCTATGTTGGCCTAAAGTCTCTGAAAATGCTACACAGGTGTGGGAAGCACAGCTCCTCGGATGCCGGGTATGAGAGGAAGACATGAGAAGTCGTAGGCACATATAGGAGAGACTTTATTGTAGACCAAATAGCCATCACACAAAGTAGTTCTTCAAAGTAGCCCCACAAAAGCAGCCGCATAAAGCGGCTGGGCACCGGCTGGTCACTGGCAACTTATATATACACTCAAACAAAAGGGGCCTGATGCCAATTAGTGATACACGCTCGTGCTATATTAACATAAACAGGTTACATAAGGGTGAGCATTGCCCTCGTACCTGCTGTGTCCTCGCCTGCACGCATGCATATGGCAAATTGGCCTTGATGATTCGGCGTACTCTGATTAGGGTTCCCACAACAGGCCAGGTGTAAAGAGAAAACTTTTCAATGTATTAGAAAACAAATTAATTTAAAGTATTGAAAATTTTTGTAGTATTTTTAAAAATTAAAAAAAAAACATTCTTCCAAATTTATTCTCTTGATCAATTTTCAGAAGTGAATCTTGAGGTGTCAAACACAAAGGCAAGCAGAGGGGCCTCGATGTGGGAGAGGGTGCCCAGTCCACTGCAGTGAGGGGGGAGGAGAGGGCAGGAAAAGAGGGCGCAGTTTCAGAGAAGATGAAAGCCTGGCAATGAAGGAAGCAGAGGCCAGATCTTTCTTTTTTTAATTGAGATTTGATTTCAGAAAGGAGAGGGAGAGAGAAATAGAAATATCATTGATACGAATCATTAATTGGCTGCCTCTTGCACACACCCCCACTGGGGAATGAGCCCACAATCAACTTGGGTATGTGCCCTGACTGGGAATCAAACTCTGATCTGGTTTCTAAGTCAACGCTCAACCACTGAGCCACGCCAGTTGGGCAAGGTCTTAATGAGAACCAAGGGTCAGCTCCTGAGGCTATTCCTCAGGGCTCTTCACTTTTCAAACCTCATCTGGGGTCCAGTAAACACAACAGATCCCAAGGATGCTATGGCTTGCTTCAGCAGTGGCTATTTTGACTGGGAGCAGGCAGCACACGGTGGTGGTGTGTGCTCTTCATAGGGTCCCTCCAGCCCCTGGAGCTTGGCATCTGTGGGCTGCTGTCACCATGACCCAGTGGGTCATGGCTGAAGACTAATGCTGAAGGTGGAAGAAGGAGCAGCTACATTGTGGAGGGAGGGTTGAGAGGGAGGGATGAATGATGTAAAGAACTCTTGCACAGGTATACAATTTGGTGGTCAACACATGCATTATTTCACCGGACCTAACTTCAGTCTCATGGAAGAGAGAACGAGGGTGGGAGGCTCCAGAGCAGATGTGACAGGTGGCTGCTGGGTGAGCTGGAGCCAGAACTGTGCCTGACAGGATGGCACAGAGACAGGGAGTGAAAGAGCACATGGTGGCTGGTCCAGAGCTCTATTGTGCCCTGGCTACTAATTCCAGTCTTTAGCACATTGGGGTATCAAAATAGTCTACAGGTCTCATGTGTCTGTCATGAGAGAGTCCCAGCAAATCCAGTGCTCTCAGTAAACAGAAAATAGGTGACATTTACCTTGCATGAACTCCCAAGTCCCCTTTTATGGTCCTCCTTTTGCTATTGAGAATTGTCAAGCCCCTGCTGGATCTAGGCTTGTCCCATTTGTATGTTTCTGGAGCAAGTTTTCTTGACTATAGTTAGAGAAAAACAGTGTACTCTCCCTACAATTCAAAAGGGATAATATTGGACTCTATATAGTTTCATCAACCAACAGGCATCTGGTTGTCAGTTACCCAGTGCCTAGCCTTAAGCCACTACCTTCTATAGTGTGTGCATGCCTTCAGTACAGTAGTCTGTGTGTTTGGTGCACTGGGGCAGGAATGCCTCCCTGTTTACAATTTAACCAGAGAAACAAGACTTATTAAGCTTATAGTATGAATTCCCTCCTAAAATATATTCTCCCTTTATCTTATAGAGGGACACATGATTCATTAAGATTCAGTCTTCTAATTATCTCTTATTCAAATGCCTGGTTGCTTTCCAAATCTTGGGTGACAAATCTAATAATAGACAGCCATGAATAAATAAAAATAAGCACAGCAGCAAGTGTTTTCAATAAGCACTCCTTTCACTAACTGCTGGGAGATATCGCTGTTCTCCTGCAAGCTAATTTAATGTAAACAAGTTAGGAGGAAGAAAAGTGAAGCCCCAGATGTGGGGCTCCTGGTAAAAACATTTCCAAAGTGTGTGGAGCACAACTGCCCTTGGTCCTCAGATGGAGGGTCAGAGGTCACTGCAGGCTGGAACACCAAGGATTGAGTTTCATTCACTCCTGACAAAAAGCTAGTTTCATAAATAAAGCCTAGAGTCACTGAAGGTTAAATGCATATACCACCTTTTTTTTTTTTTACCAAGAAAAGATGATTTCCCCCCTTTTTACAAATCTCCCCCACAAAATACACACTAGTAAAAACACAGTAAATCTTATGAGATTCCCAGTTGATATTTACCAAATAGGTTTCATGTTAAATTTCTCAATCTCAACTTTAAATAGAAATAACCAGTATGATTCTACTTTTTATGGTGAACATTGACACTTTATTAGAAAAGTTTAAATGGCTGATTTTAAAATAAAAAAAAGTATGCCTCCTGTCCTTTTTCAAAAATAGAAATTTTATGTCAAAAGAGGCAGTGATCTAATTTTTCGTAAGAGAGGAAAAAGTAATGAGCTCTCTCTGGATAAAACATGCCTGAGATTCTCATGCAAAGAATATACTTTTTCAGTTTTTCAAAGCTTGGATATTCTCTCTACTATAAAACAACTAGAGGCCTGGTGTACCAATTCGTGCACCAGTGGGGTCCCTTGGCCTGGCCTGCGGGATCAGGCCGAAACTGGCTCTCCGACATCCCCCAAGGGATCCCGGATTGTGAGAGGGTGCAGGCTAGGCCAAGGGACCCCACCGGTGCATGATCGAGGCCAGGAAGGGATGCGGGAGGTTGGCTAGCTGGGGGGGAGGGGGGGGGGGAGGAGGACCACAGGAGGGCTCCAGGGTGTGTCCGGCCCATCTCACTCAGTCCTGATAGGCAAGCTAACCTACCAGTTGGAGCATCTGCCCCCTGGTGGTCATTGCATGTCATAGCGAGTGGTTGAGTAGCCTTAGCATATCATTAGCATATTATGCTTTGATTGGTTGAACGGCCGACCAGACAACCAGACACTTAGCACATTAGGTTTTTATTATATAGGATTGTAAGTACTTTTGCTAATTAATAAGCTGGCTTTTAGTCATAAATCAACAGAATTGCATTTTCTAGAGACACATAACCATGAACATAAGATTTATTTTTTTGCTCATATGTATCATTTAAAAAATCAATCTGTCATGTCAAATCAAGTGCAAATAATAGAATTCATTAAAGAAGAACTATTTTAGCAAAGAAAAGTAACTGATAGTAAGGTTAATTCATAAGGCAGATTGCCTATAGGTGGCCTGAATTCAGGAAGCTGAACTAAATGGCACAGATTTTGCATGACTATTTATTCAGTTGTTGAAGATGAGATCTCCAATATTAGTGAGCTCTCATCTAACATTACTATAATATCCCTTCTGTCTTGAATCTTCAAAATCCTTGCCACACCACCAGGGGAATCCCAGCCCTTTAATACATTTCTTGTTTGTTTGTTTTTTCTTACTTTTAAAATTTCACCCAAGGGTATGTTTTTTATTGATTTTTAGAGAGGAAGGGAGAGAGAGAAACATCTTTCGGATGCCTCCCATAAATGCCCTGACCAGGAAATGAACCTGCAACCTTCGGTGCATGGAATGACACTCCAACCAACTGAGCTGCCTGGCCAGGGCCCTTTAAATGCGTTTTTAACAAGGCTGTTGACAATATACCACCCCCATGCCCTAGGCCAGCCGTGGGCAAACTACGGCCCGCGGGCCGGATCCGGCCCATTTGAAATGAATAAAACTAAAAAAAAAAAAAAGACCATACCCTTTTATGTAATGATGTTTACTTTGAATTTATATTAGTTCACACAAACACTCCATCCATGCTTTTGTTCTGGTCCTCCGGTCCAGTTTAAGAACCCATTGTGGCCCTCGAGTCAAAAAGTTTGCCCACCCCTGCCCTAGGCACATCTATAACTGATTTCTTGTGAGTCTTACTTTGCACAGGGTTAAAGATAACAGTGAAGGCAGGGAAGAGAGGCAGCAAATGTGTGATGCATGACAGGATGGTTCCCTGGTTCCTCAGTCATGCCAACAGCATGCTGAGTAGGAGCTGTGTACCCACCTTCAACAATGGCCACATCAGACTATGTGCACAAAGTTGAAAAGACAATGGCTATCAGAATCCGCAGATGCTCTGAGAGTTCAGGACATGGTCTCTAAGGACCCTGCAGACACATACTCATAGGTTTTGATATCCTATCTAATAATAGAGAAACATGGTAATTAGCCATACCTTCACTACCCTTCCCATTGGCTAATCAGGGCAATATGCAAATTAACTGCCAACCAAGATGGCGGCCGGCAGCCAGGCAGCTTGAAGCGAACAGGAGGCTTGCTTGCTTCAGTGACGGAGGAAGCCAACGTTCCCTGCCTGCCTTGCCGGCCTCTGAGCTTGCAGTTTAAGAAACATTGTTACAAATATAGACGCTAAACAAAACCCCAGAAACCTGCTTTCAGCCAACCGGGCTTCAGCCAGCAGGACTGCAACATTGTTTCAATTATAGAACAAATGAAGATCCCTGCTTTCAGTCAGCCGGGATCTCAGAGCTGGAGTGAGCAGGACCGCAACAGTGTTACAGTTATAGAACCCAAACAAACCAGATACCTGCTTTCAGCAGCCGAGGCCTCAGAGCTGGAGCCAAGCCTCAGAGCTAAAGCTGGCCCAGAATAAAAAAAAAGAAAAAAAGGACAGATTGGGAGCTTCAGTCACCCGCTAGCCTGAAAACGGCCCTCAGCCCCTCACCCAGACTGGCCAGGCACCCCAGTGGGGACCCCCACCCTGAAGGGGGTGTGCCCAGCTGCAAACAGCCATCATCTTCTCATCCAGGCTGGCCAGGCACCCCAGTGGGGACCCCCACCCTGATCCAGGACACCCTTCAGGGCAAACCAGCCGACCCCTACCCGTGCACCAGGCCTCTATCCTATATAGTAAAAGGGTAATATGCCTCCCAGCACCGGAATCAGCGAAGCAGCGAGGCCTCCCAGCACCAGGATCAGCGTGACAAGGGGCAGCGCCCAAATCCCCTGATCGCCCTGTGGCTCTGTGTGTGACAGGGGGCGGGGCCACAACCTTCCTATCCGCCCTGCTCTGTTCGTGGCAAGGGAAGGCACCCCAGCCCCCTGATCGCCCTGCGGCTCTGTATGTAACAGGGTGCAGCGCCCCAACCCCCCCCCATGGGGCCCTGCTCTGTGTGTGACGGGGTAGAGCCATAACCTCCCCATCGGCCCTGCCCTGAGTGTGACAGTGGCGGCGCCCCAACCCCCTGATCAGCCCTGCTCTGTGGGTGATAGAGGGCAGTGCCCCAACCCCCTGATCCGCCCTGCTCTGTGTGTGACAGGGAGCGGTGCCCCAACTCCCCTATCGGCCCTACTCTGTGAGTGACAGGGGGGAGCTCCTCAACCCCCTGATTGGCCCTGCTCTGTGCGTGACAGGGGGGAGCTTCCCAACCCCCTGATTGGCCCTGCTCTGTGTGTGACAGGGTACTGGAAGCCAGTCCATCCTTGCTGCTTGACACAGTCGCTGCAGGAAAGAAACATCTGCACAGCATATGTTTCAAGGGACCTGGCGTATATAGCATACTGTTCTTAATATGTTTGCTCCCCTTAGCGCTATGTGTTTTAACCAAGGTCACCTCTCCGAGAAAGGTTGTTTCCCCAGGTAGGGATTTTTCCCTGAAGTTAGGGAGGTGATAAGACCCCTTAACTAAGTGCCAGGCTGGTAGTTAATCACTTTAACTACAAACAATCACGCTTAAGCTACATAATCTTTACTCCCTGGAATGGAGATAAGAAACGCCCTAACCTTTGCAATAGAAATTGACAGGATTAAAATCAACTGGTATAAATACAGATGTAACAACACAATAAACACCAGAACTTCGCTGGAGATCCTGACCAGAACTTGGCTGGAGATCCTGGCTAGAGATCCTGGCTAGGCTGCTGATCAACTGAAGGCTGTCTCCGTGTCATTCCTTCTTGGCCGACTCTGTCCACACCTTTGGGGACCCCTGGACCTGCTGGGGTTGGACCCCAACAACAGGGTACAGAGCCCCAACCCCCCTGATGGGCCCTGCTCTGTGCGTGACAGGGGGTGGCGCGGCAACCTCCCCATCGACCCTGCCTTGAGTGTGACAGGGGGCGGCGCCCCAACCCCCCAATCGGCCCTACCCTGAGCATGACTGAGGGTGGCATCGCAACCTCCCGATCCGCCCTGCTCTGTGCATGACAGGGGGCGGCGCCCCAACTCCCCAATCGGCCCTGCTCTGAGCCTGACCAGGGGCTGCACCTAGGGATTGGGCCTGCCCTCTGCCACCCAGGAGCGGGCCTAAGCCAGCATGTCGTTATCTCCCGAGGGGTCCCAGACTGTGAGAAGGCACAAGTGGGGCTGAGGGACAGCCCCCCCCCGCCAGTGCACAAATTTTTGTGCACCGGGCCTCTAGTATTAAAATAATAGTATAAAGGGAGCCCACAATTCTTCAATAAATGCTGAACATCGGAAACCTCTATAAAGACAGACATTTTAAAACTTCCTCCCCAAATTGAAATATCTCAAGTTCTTTAAACGTTCAGAAATATACTTGTCTGATTCATATATGAATATTCTGACTAGAAGGGAAAAGTAACATCATTTGAGGATCACTATTTTAATGCAAATTAAATTTTCACAAATGATATTTTGATAAAAAATAAAACAAAATAAGCTTTAATCCTGTGGTTTAAAATTAGATAGAAGGGAAAAAATGACTTTATATTTTTCTACTTTTGTAACCTAACAATCCCCAGTTCCTTTAAATTCCATTTCTTGGGCCAAGAGATGAACAACATATTAATGCATTAGCTGTTTTAATGGGAAACAAACTTCATTTCACAGGAAACATATCTTCTCATCAAAAATCTAGCAGAATATTTAGTAGGAGAATTATTTGGTTTTCAGGAACCCAAATAATTCAATAGTATTTAACTTCTTTTCATATCATACCATTAAATATTCTAGATGAAAGAGGGGTAGAATTGACATGGAGACATCATCAGGGCCAGTATTAGAATTCGGGCAGTAAGAGAAGTGTTCTGAGAAACAAAGCATAGTGGATTCTGTTCTTTGTGAGATAAAAGATATTAAAATTACTGTAAAATATTAATGTGCTGTGGAAAAACTACTACCAAAGTAAAAATTTAACACCTTTTATAAACAGGGAAATAGTTCTTAATTCAGTTTTCTTAGCCAAGAGCAAAGAAAATGGAGTCTGAGAGATAGGGGTTCAAATGCTGGTTCCACCGCTTCTTAGCTCTGGGATCTTGGCTGAGGAAATCTCTAAGTCTCTGTAAGCTCTGAGTATTGTAAAGTGGTTTTAAAAAATGCCTACTTTACAGAGATGCAATGAAAACGAAGAGAGAAAATGCAAATTCTTGCAAGAGAAAGTACTTAAATGTTAGCTATTATTGGTTATCATTAACATTATTATTTTTATAACTATTGTGCAATGATAAAGCTATTCAGGTAAGATATTTATGGATAGAAATAAAAAATAGGTACCCAGTTTGATAATCGCTCATATGTAAACTTCATCCTCAGTTACCAAAAATCCTACCAAGAAAGATTAAATTCATTGCATTTTTAACATATATTTTTCTAAAATTATCCACAGAGGTGTAGTAAACACAATACTCAAACCTCTTACAACTACATCAAAATTACAACTAAATTACAGAACAACCATCATTGAGAACCACTGAAATCTAGCAGAATAGAAGTCCTACAACTAGGAAATTAAAGAAGAAGCCACATTGTGACTGGTAGGAGGGGTGGAGATGCAGAAGGAGCTGGTCCCACACCTACATGTGGCAGATAAAAATTAGGAGGGATATCTTGGCTGTGGAGGTCTTCCCTGAGGACCAAGGGGTCCCAGCTCTTCACTAGGCCCCCCAGCCCAGGGTTCCAGTGCCAGGAAAATATGTCACCATAACTTCCGGCTATAAAAACCAGCAGGGATTGTGGCTGAGTGAGACAGAGGCTGCCGGAGTCCAATGCATTCCTCTTAAAGAACCTGCACAGACCTACTCAAACTCACTTGCTCTGAGCTCCAGCAACTGGGACAGCAGCTTGAAAGGCACCAGGGACATATGGGGAGGAAATGAGTTGTCTGGCATCAGGGTGAGAGCTGGAGGGGCAGCTTTTGCCCAGACAGAAGTGCCTGCAGAGGCCACTATTCTTTTCCTGAGCCCTCCCCCACAGAGCTGGCAGGAGGACACAACATCTGAGTCTCCATCAACCTGGCTAACTAACACTGTTCACTGAACCCTGGTGTTTCCCTGTTACCCCACTCCATCCAACTTTCAGGCCCACCAAGCCCTTTCCAGTGGCTTTTTCATATAAGCAGTCTGTATTGGCTCATGCTTCAAGCTTTCCTAAATTTCTCAAACAAATAGCATCTAGCCTCAGTGCGCCCTACACCTCTTGCTGAGTGGCTCCAGGCTCGACACTAGCAGCAGCACACCTTGGGTTACAGCCTGGCCTCTCCTAGCACCTCCAAACCCATCTGCAGATCTCTGTGTAGCTCATTCTGGGAAGCCCTGGGCAGGGCACAGGTGGCAACTGAGTTTGGCCTGCACCTTCCAAGAGTCCCAAAGCCAGTGCAACTAGTGGCCAGCTTCAGACCATGTTGAAACACCACCCAACCACCTCCACAAGTAACACACTCAAGGGGCAAACTCAGCAGGCACCAGAGCCCCACTGAAGTTAAGTCCTGCTCCATAGGGTCAGCCCCTGCACAGTTGATCCACATTGGTTGTAGCTAGTGCTAGCAACCAATCAGCCTGGGGATAAATCCCTCCCATTGAGGTGCCAACAACAATCAAGGCACCACTATAATAGGAGGGTGAACATAGCCCACATGAGGGTGCACCTGGAGGATGTACCACTGGACCCCATAGGACAACTATTATCTAAGTCCAATGTACCAAGTCTGAGAGAGGTAGCAGCTGTTCCTAATACATAGAAACAAATACAGGGAGGCAGTCAAAATGAGGGGACAAAGACATATGTCCCAAATGAAAGAACAGAATAAAACTCCAGAAAAAGTAGTAAACAAAATGGAGACAAAGCAATCTATTAGATGCAGAGTTCAAAACACTGGTTATAAAGATGCTCAAACAAACTTAAGGGAAGAACAGATGAACCTAGTGAGAACTTCAACAAAGAGATAGAAAACATAAAAAAAGGTCTAGAAAACAAAAAGAACTAGTCAGAATTGAAGACTACATTAACTGAAATGAAGAATACATTACAGGAAATCAACAGTGGAGTAGATAAAGCAGAGGATCAAATCAGAGACTTGGAAGATATAGAAGCAAAGAACACCCAATCAACATAGCAAAAAGAGAAGAGAATAAAAAGGAATTAGAATAGTATAAGGAGCCTCAGGACAACTTTAAGTGTACCAACATTCACATCATGGAAGTGTCAGAAGAAGAGAGGGAGCAAAGAATTGAAAACCCATGTGAAAAAATAATGACAAAAAAAGCTTCCCTAACCAGGGGAAGGAAATAAACATACAAGTCCTGGAAGTGTAGAGTTCCAAACAAGATCAACCCAAAGAGTCCCACACCAAGACACAACATAGTAAAGACAAATTTTAAGAGAATCTTATAAGCAGCAAGAGAAAAGCAGTTAGTTACTGACAAGGGAGCTCCCATAAGACTGTGAGAAAATTTCTCAACATAAACTTTGCAGGCCAGAAGGTATTGGCAAGAAATATTCAAAGTGATGAAAAGCACAGACCTCAAACTCTACCAAGCAAATCAAAAATTGAAGGACAAATAAAGAGTTTCTCAGACAAGAAAAAGCTAAAGGAGTTCATCTCCATCAAACCAATATTACAAGAAATGTTGAAGTGTCTTGTTTAAGAAGAAGAAAAAAGATAAAAATATTACCTAATAATAGACAAACATGCAAATTGACCGTATCTTCCCTACGCCCAAGCCACGCCCACCAGCCAATCAGAGCGACTATATGCAAATTAACCCAACCAAGATGGCAGCCGGCATCCATGGAGCTGGAGCAAGCAGGAGGCTTGGTTGCCCCGGCGATGGAAGAAGCCAAGCTTCCCGGCCAGCTGCTGCCTCCTCTCAAGGCAACAAAGTTTCAATTATAGAAGGTAAATAAACCCCAGATACCTGCTTCCAGTCGCCATGGCCACGGAGCTGGAGCGAATAAAAAAAAAAGGAAAGGCTGGGAGCTTTGGTCACCGGGGGGTTTGGTCAGTCTGAAAACAGCCATCAACCCCACACCCAGGCTGGCCAGGCACCCCATGGGGACCCCCACCCTGAAGGGGATGTGGGCAGCCTGAAAACTGCCCTCAGCCCCTCACCCAGGCTGGCCAGGCACCCCAGTGGGGACCCCCACCCTGAAGGGGCTGTGGCCAGCCTGAAAACAGCCATCAGCCTCTCACCCAGGCTGGCCAAACCCCCATGGGGTGAGGGTCCCCACTGGGGGGCTTGACCAGCCTGCAAACA